>NC_139218.1:358047597-358455097 GCF_055691185.1 Crinia signifera | reverse complement strand
ACAGGGAATGCCGGTCGGATCTCCATATAGGGAGTTTCCGGCCATGAGCCAATCAGATGTATCGGTCTGGTGCACACCTACGTGAGTGCTACGGGCAATCACAGATATTGGAAGGCATCCGGCGTCATTCCGCAAGCGTGCGTGCCGCGTCACCTGGCAGCCAGGAACCTCAGCGTCATATATATGGAAAAAGTGTTGTGTCCCTAATAATGTGCTTGTAGGAAAATGGTACCCTATAGAACCTTTCTGTTAACAAAGGCACAGAGAAAGAAATATAAAAACAAAATAGAGGTGCACTGTATCACCTATATCAATTTTTAAAGGTGACTCTTAAAATTCAATAAATCAAAAATAGATAAAAACTAACATTTATTAGAAATTTTCCAATGTATGTAATTTCATCAGCATTTTCAAAGGTGTCACATAAAAGATCAATCCGCATATCAACGCGTTTCGTCCTTCCGGACTTCATCAGGGGCAATGAATAAATCTCTACAGGCAATAGATCCTCTAGTAGGAGTGGAAATGGTATGTCCTTTAGAACAAAATATTGGTATTGCATATTGGTATTCTGGTTGATTCGCATAAACATCGATTCGCCGACTGCGGGGGAACACCTATATCATTTAATGGTTGGCGACCATCAAATGATGTCGAAGGTGCACACATATAAAAGTGACTCTCAAGTGGGTGCTCGGGAGGAAGTGGGCGGACAGCTGACATCCGGTGATGTCAGCTGGCCGCCCCCCGCACCCGCGTCATCGGGGCAGTTGCATGAGAACGCCCAGTGTAACTTGGGGTTAAGCTGTGGTGCGGAGGAGTAAGTGTCGGTAGTGGGGTAGGTGGGTTAGGCACTGTTGGAGAGAGTTAGGCTGCATGGCAGGGGGTAAGTTTGGGCGGCAGGGTAGGAGGCTTAGGGTTAGGCACTGTTGGAGAGGGTTAGGGCTTGGCTGCTTAGCTGTAGGAAGGGAGGGTTAGGAGGGGGCAGGGGCTCTGTACTTACTACATTACAGTAACTAACAATAACAAAACAAGCAGTGGGGTTTAAGGTCATGTATTGGCCAATGCATTTAAGCCTGCAGTCCCCGACAAAAGACCCCACTTTTTCTGCAGGTCCCACTCTATTGCTCACAATAATTACCATAAAAATAGCTATCACATATATACAGCCTTATTTTGTACTGAGTACACTCTTCACAGATTGTGAGTGTTCAGGTGCCACAAAGACCCCCTGTATTTGATGGGCCCTACGGGTCCAGACTGAAGAAAACAGGCTGCTCAGCAAAAAGCATACAATACACAAGAGTCTCTCCTAATTAATCCCATGGTAATTTGTCTGCAAGTAATGATACTTAGAGAGTCTGTTGTATCTGTCTATATCACTCAGTAACTATCTGCTTGTAGCTGTCTGTGCATAAATATATCTGGATATTTATATC
This sequence comes from Crinia signifera, assembly GCF_055691185.1. Taxonomy (NCBI): domain Eukaryota; kingdom Metazoa; phylum Chordata; class Amphibia; order Anura; family Myobatrachidae; genus Crinia; species Crinia signifera. The sequence continues at coordinate 358,453,658 of NC_139218.1, read as the reverse complement.
TTCTGTAGTATAATATATAGAACAGAACTCTGCAGACTTTGCCTAACAGAAGCAAAAAATATATCTTTTAGTGCCGAGATCAAAGGGATCCAATCTACAGAAGAGCCAAACTGCTGTCATATTTGTGTGAATCAGGTGTAAAGTTCTGGTGTTACAGGACTGGTGTTAGCGTAGGTGTACACCTGCTTATATCTCTCCTTTGCATGCCCATAGAGAAAGGCGTATACTGTAGCTAAATCCATATGCAGATATGACAGTTCAAGAGATATAAAGGGGAGGGATAGAGTATGCAAATGCAGTCCCAGAACACGGAATAGCCACTTCTGATTGGTTGATTTGGAATTCACCCTTGAAGCCGAAAAGTGTTTTCTTCATTGATTAATATAATTGTTGCTACTTTCATTCATACACAAGAAGAAACATTGAACATGCTGGATTGTTATTTACCTATGACCTGTGTCATTTACCTATTACCTGTGTGTATGTAAATGTAAGGACGCATGATGTAATCCTGGAGTATATGCTACTAATGCACGACCGGATGCATCTTGCGTTGTGTACACCTTAGCCCAGGGGTTCCCAAACTTTTTGAATCATGGCACCCCGGAGCATCAGAAACTTTTCAATGGCACCCCAAGGTCAAAGATTTCTCTTTGAGAAAGTCAGAAAAAATATTAAGTTAAGCAAATTGTGTATACAAATGGAGACATTCTCATCGGAGCGGCTCCTGGCGCGGAAAGCACCACGGGAATGTGGCGCATGTGCGTCAGAGATGCCAGCAACAATGAGAATGGCCCCATCTGTATATCTTATTCTAATGGTTACTTATGTGGTGACTTCTGTTTGTCCACAATTTGACAATTACATTTACATTGGGCATAAATAATTTGAATTGGTCATGGATCACCAACCCAGGGCACCCTGCAAGTCCCCCAAGGCACCCCAGGGCGTCACGGCACACAGTTTGGGAACCACTGTCTTAGCCTATGGGTGTAAATAAACTATATGAGTACTGCTTTTTAGAGCTTCATTTTTTAACATAATCCAACTAATTAGAGTTGATGATGGGTACAAGTTGTAATGATGGCCCTGTGTACTTTCTTGCGTGTATAGTAGGTGACAGCTAATGGGTGCCGGAGGGGGTTCCCAACGGCCACCGGCTATTCTCCCTTGTAGGGGTCTACGACCCCCATAGAGGGAGAATAGAATAGGTGGCGAGCATAGCGAGCCACCATGCCCACAGCGAGGTTAGCGCAGCGAGCCCGGCAGGGGCTTTGCTGCGCTCGCCATGCTGTCTGAGTCTGGCCATTCAGAATCCAGACATCGTGCTAATGACTGTCGGGATCCTGACTGTCGGAACCCTATACAACACCCGCGCCTAATAGCTGTGCCGCCAGGAAAGGGCTATTTTACACACCTAGTTGTCACCCTAAGCGGTGTATACACCTAAATGCTGACCCTCTGCAGTGATAGGAGCCAGATGCTGCAGTGTGATATTCTCCTGTCCCAGAGAATAGGCTGGCCCCTCCTCTTTGGTGTGTGTGTGCCCCGCTGGACCAATGGGCCCGTGTGGTCCACACATCTTTAACCCATAATAGATACGCCCTAGTGGGCTATAGAATTGGTTGTAGAGGAGACAATCTAATAAATTTAACTTTTTGTATGAAACCTGTTTAGCTAAGTATACAATTCTCCCACCTAGTTACAGCATCTGTCTCTTCTTGAGGCAGCTGCTTTCTGGTCCGGAGCACTGATTGAGTGCTCATATACATGCAAGAAGCAAACTTTATAGGGGAAACCACTATCACTACTCTGTTCCATACATTATACATTTAAATTTGCTTTATTTAATACTGGCTGGGACAGAGGGGTTTTCTATGCAACTGAACCCCCCTCCCCCTCCTCCAGGATAAAGCACCAATAAAGACCACATTTGCATATTTGAATAAAACTTTGGAGATTAATTGAACATAAATAATCACATAATGTTTGTAGATAAGTTTCCTGTATTCTTAAAAGATTATGAGCCAGATGCACTAAGCTTCAAAAGTAATAAAATGGAGAGTGATAAACAGACAGCTCCTACCTGACATGTCTCAGACTGTGTTTGAAAAATGTCAGACAGGAGCTGATTGGCTGGCTGTTTATCACTCTCCATTTTATCACTTTTGAAGCTTAGTGCATCTGGCCCTGTGTCTGAACATTTCAGAACCGCACTGCTCTTATGCTGACCACACCCTAATCCACAAGATCACTCTTTTGGGAGTCACAAATTGGGATCATACCATTCTGCACCATGCAGGGGTATTTTTAAAAGTGACATGCCGGTCAGAACCTAATAATTGGAGGAGATTTCAATTTGGTCGTCGATCCATCCATGGACAGGTCTGGGGTATGTAATGCTCATGTTGGCTCTTCTACAAATCTTCTATCCTCTTTCTGCTCCCAACTTGACATCCTAGACCCATGGCGCATCCATAACCCCACAATGAAAGATTACTCCTTCTACTCCCACCCTCACTCATCACACTCCCGCATCGACTATCTCTTTATCTCCCCTAGTATCTTCCCCAAAATATCTCAAACAACCATTTCCAACATTGTGATTTCGGATCACGCCCCAATTACTATGACCCTACAGCTCTCCCTGCCGCAAAGCTTCTCTAGATGCTGGCGGTTCCCTACTCACCTCCGCCACTCCCATGATTTTTTATTACACCTAAGATATGCATGGCGGATGTACTCCGCTGACAACGAGGCCCACAAATCTAATACACCTTTGTTCTGGGGGGCCTCTAAGGCCGTCCTTAGAGGACATATTATGTCCTACACACACTCAAAAAAAAAGAAATTTCAAACTAGCCTGAGGGATCTAAGCGCTACGCTCACCTCGGCTTACAGGAACTACAAGCGACACGATACTGTCTCTAATAAGGAGATATACCTCTCTGCCAAACAAATATATGATACCTTTCTCACCGAACACGCTCAGATATCATATGGTTTCCAACGGAATAAGTTTCACAGATGGGGCAATAAATCAGGCAAACTTCTAGCTAATTTGGTCAAGGGACAAAGGCCCCGAACGTGGGTCAATATGATCAACACTACTACAGACAAAATAACTGACCCTGCACTTATATGCTCAGAATTCATGGCGTTCTATAAAACCCTTTACACAAAGGGACCAGATAATGCACAAGCGGGCTTATCCTTTCTAGAAAAAGCCCAACTACCTGCTCTCTCCCAGGAGGATAGGGATCTTTTGGACAACCCATTCACTGAACAGGAAGTGAGGGACACCATTAAATCCCTACCTAACAATAAAAGCCCTGGCCCTGATGGATTTGGAGCGGAGTACTATAAGATGTTAAGCGATGAGTTAACCCCGACTCTTACCACTCTTTACAACCACATTCTTCATTCCAAAGAAATGCCCCTCCGTTTTAACGAAGCCAAAATAATAGTACTTGCAAAACCTGGCAAAGACCCCTCACTTGTCAGCTCTTACAGACCCATTTCACTCCTCAACCAGGATTTTAAAATCCTGACTAAATTGATGGCCAACCGACTCCAGACTTGCCTTTCTAGTTTAATTTCGCCCGCACAGATTGGCTTCATTAAAAGTAGGCAATCCGTACAGGGAATTAGAGCTGCCATTGCTGCCATAACACATTCCCGTATCCAGAAAAAACTTACAAACATACTTATCAATTTGGATGCAGAAAAAGCATTTGATAAAATAGCCTGGTCGCACTTGGATAGGGTGCTGCACTTCCAACACTTTGGCCCATCTTTCTGTGATCTTATACATACCCTCTATGATACACCCACGGCACAAGTAACAGTTAATAATGTCACCTCTCTGCCATTTATTTTAGAGAGAGGCACTAGGCAGGGGTGCCCCCTATCCCCTCTCCTCTTTAACCTAGCCTTGGAACCCCTTATACGCTACATTCTGTTACTCCCCGGATTCAAGGGAATCCAGATTGGTAATAGGGAACTCCGTATTACTGCATTTGCGGATGATATTTTACTATTTATTTCCGAACCTCATCACACTGTCCCCTTACTCATTAAGACTATAAATACATTCTCAACATTTGCAGGCTTCTCGGTTAATTTTGAAAAATCGGAGGCGCTTGCTATACATGGCCAGGCGAGATTGGGTTGGGCTACCCCATTCCCCTTTCGTTGGACTAATTCCTATATTACCTACCTAGGTATTCAATTGCCCGCTAACCCCATACACCTTTATTCCAATAACTTACAACCGATTATCCACAAAATCAAAACTGAACTCAGTCTCTGGACTACCCTACCGCTTAATTTCCTAGGCAGGTGTAACTTAATCAAGATGGCCAGCTTTCCTAAACTGCTCTATGTGCTTCAAATGACCCCACTTTTAATATCGAAATCGGACCTCACCGCCCTCAACTCTGCAATTACTAGATTTATCTGGAATAATAAAAGACCTAGGATTAGTGCCAAAAAACTCTCCCAAACAACATTTAAAGGGGGAGTAAACCTCCCAGACATTAGACAGTATAACGTGGCTTGTCTCCTCCGTTTTGCCATGGACTGGATTAGGGACACAAGTATATATACAGACGTGGCTTTAGAATCCCAACTATGCACACCCCTTTCTCTTAGTTACCTATTACATGCCACTAGGGATGCCAATCCCGGGGCATTTTTTCAATCCCGGGATTCGGGATTGAAAAATGCTCAATCCCGGGATTCCCGGGATCCCGGGATTGGCTTCCCTAAAATAAAAAACACCCTGACCGCCCAAGCGCTGGGCGGGTGGGTGGCAGGGACCGCTGGGTGGCAGGGACCGCTGGGTGGCAGGGAGCGCTGGGTGGGAGGGCGGGTGTGTGGCAGGGACCGCTAGGTGGGCGGGTGGGTGGCAGGTACCGCTGGGTGGGCGGGTGGGTGGCAGGGACCGCTGCCGCTGGGTCCCCGTGAGCGCTGGGTGGGTGAGCGGGCGGGTGGCCGGCCGTGAGTGCTGCCGGCCGTCAGCGCTGGGTGGGTGGGCGGGCAGGTGGCCGGGAGCGCTGGACGGGCGGGCAGCCGTGGACGTGCGGCTGTGCCCTGCGCAGCGTGACCTCGCAGCGTGACCTCGTCACGCTGCGCACTGCGGGGATTGGGAGAAGCCGGGCAGCGTCTGAGTGCTCAGACGCTGCCCGGCATTAAACTGCGCATGCGCAGTTTAATCCCGAAATCCCGGGATTGGAAATTCCAATCCCGGGATTGAAATCCCGGCGTTTTGGGGGCCAAATCCCGGGATCCCGCCGATCCCGATCCCGGGATTGGCCACCCTACATGCCACCCCTTCCATGTTAAAAATCCCTCACTCGGATAATATTTTGTTACGCTCCACTGCCCAGGCCTGGAAGCTTTCTAGAAAATCTCTGGGTCTCCAATTTTCACACTCCCTCTTTCTCCCGCTAATTGGCAATTTAGAATTTCAACTAGGAACCGCTGCACTACCTTTTACTGCTTGGCGCACACACGGCATATTGAGTATTCGTGACCTCTTAAATTCAAACACACCACTTTCATTTGACGAGGCGAGGGAAAAATTTAACATCAACCCTGCCCATAGATTTTTCTATGCCCAAGCTATTCACTACATACAGAAAATACTGCCTAAACTACAAGATGCTGATTATGTTAATCCTATAGACTCGCTCATACGTATAGGCACCTACTCTACATCTTTAATCTATTCACGAATACGTGTCGAGATTGATCCCGAAACTGACCTACCACAAATTGATAAATGGGCTTCCCAGATTGCCTCCATTTCCTCTGAGCAGATAGTTGAGACCTTTTGTACATCTTTGAGACTTATTCCGGCAAGCTCCTACCAGGAAATGACATATAAGATGTTCCACAGGGCATATCTATCACCCAAAAGGAGACATCTAATGGGTATATCTGACACTGCGGGCTGTGCCAAGTGTCTCGCCACAGAGGCCGATATAATGCATTGTTTTTGGGAATGCCCCAACATTCGACAATTTTGGTCTGAGCTACACATATATGGCACCACAGTCCTGGGCATCCCATTTAGCTGCACGGCTCCTTGGGCAATCTTTGGCTACCTAGCAGATCAATCAGGCATACCTAGAGATGATAAAAAATTAATAATGATCCTATCGGCCGTCGGCGGTAAAGCAATCCTACAGCAATGGATTCATGATGTTAAACCCACACTACCCATGGCTACCTCCCGTTTATTATTCTTGTTTACGATGGATTGGTTTGAGACCTCCCAGGACAAAGAAACCTTGACACCTGCATTATTTCGATGCTGGAATAAATTTATCCAGACCCTACCCCCTGCAACTAAGCTTGCTCTTAGACAATGTTTCCAATCTACATCCTGGTACTCCTACCAACTCCTTGGCAATAAAGACCCTATACCCATATAAGATCACCTTTCTCCTTTGCCCCTCTTCACTCTCCCCCCTCACTCCTCTTCTTACTTGAGCCTCTCCCGTGGATGGACTGCCCTATGGATGGATCGGCGGCCGTGGGGACTGGGCGGGCACCAAAGGTTTGTTTTATTTATGTTGTCTATAGTATTTTGTCCTCTGTTTTGGACAAAATTTTGTGTTGCTATACACACACCTCTCTAGATGAGACACAGACTATTACAGTTTATTGATATAAAGAACCTTGCACTATATATGTATAAACTAAGCTATTGTAGCCTGCACAATCTATCTCGTGCAAGATAAACTTCTAGTCTGGAACCGTTATATAAAGTTAGAAAAAGTTATTTGAAGCTCTTCACCACCCTAGATTACTACAAGACATACGTATACAATTTATTGTTTGACCACTTTTATGCCTTGTATATACGTGTACTTCCACTGCATACTGTTCCATCTTTTAAGCTTCAATAAAATACATTTGGAAAAAAAAAAGTGACATGCCTCATCTGTTTCAATAAAACCATGTTTATAGTATATTTGTCAGTTGTATCCTGGTAGCACCTTACGCTGTCTTTTCAAATGTCCAATGAAAATAAAATAAAAATTCTACCTGCTATCTCCATGTGAATTGTATAAGTGATTCAGCTTTTCCCGCTCTGCTTTATTTCAATGTCATCCAAGATTGACCTGACTGAGTGGAGAATATGTGTTAGTTATTGCTGACCTTAAACTGTCATCAATCCAGCAAGCCTCTTTGGTCTTATAATACATGTTGTTGTGCCCTGCAGCTGATCGAACAGACACGTTACACTTACAACGTCTTTGATGTTACAAGACTTGCATAGAGCTCCGCGTGATGACTGATCTCAATGTACCTTCCAGGTTTACTTGGCAGAGCTTGTAACAGTCAGCCGTAGACTCTACTTGCTGCTTGTTACTTGTTTTCCTTTAGTCATATATAGAATTTATTACTTGCCTACATTTTAAAACTAGCACCATAGGAGGGGGGGGGGGTGTATTCCACTCCCCCAAAGGGTGTGTCTAGCTTCACATATGGGTGTGTCTATATGTTTAAACTAGTAAGCTCGCTCACAGCTAATGCTTTGAATGCTAGTAGATGTAGTTCCACTCGCTGCCAACAGATGGCAGTGTTTCGGAGCCACACGGACACTAGACATATATTTTATAGATGTTTGTTGTTGTTGAGTTGTTTTTATATAACATTAGTTACAATATATGTTGGGAAGTTTTGTAAGTTTTGATACTAACATTGCTGACTGTAATATGGGGTTTCTTGTTTGCAACTATATTGCTGCTTTCACACCGCAAAAACGGCATTGACCCGGTATTTTTACACTTTTCTAAAAACGGGTCAGATAGCTAAAACCCCTTTCACACCGCATATCTTTTTTTTTTTTTTTTTTTTACATCAGTACATCAGGATCCATCCAAATGTAAAAAATAAAATTCAAAATCTAAAGGAAAAAACATATTACAAATTATTAGTTGGGTGCAATTTTTTTGGGGGAAAAAGAGTATCACTGGAACCTACGCTTAATGCAAGAGAATATATTTTTGGATTATAACCCACAGGTTACGTACTGTACACTTGCATTAGATAAAATGCCAAACTCTTGATGTACAGTAGTGCAAATGAGCAAAGAACAGTTGCTGGTGCTATGCTCCCCTACTTGCACAAATGTTTTAAGTGCATAGGTTTTAGATATGTCCATCGACCATTGATAAACCATTGATAGTCAATGGTTTTTCAATTAAAAAAATCAGTTTGGTGGTTTCTAGACACTACATTTGGATGCACCATTGAAACTAGCACTTTCCTCATGCTAACCGCAGATTCACCATCAGAACATGACCTCCAACATCAGCGATTAAGCATCTATGTTCACAAGTTATGTGAGATGCCCCCAACACGCCCATATTACAGGGCATCTCTGTGTCCTAATAGCCATCTTATCATCATAGCACCATCGCTCACCCTTAGAACTCATAGAGTAGAGCTCCTAAAAGTATACAACTATCACTTTGTCTATGTCTATTTTAAATTATGACATATGCCAGTGGTTTCCAAACTGTGTGCCGTCACTGCCGTGGCACCCTGGGGTGCCTCGGGACACTTGCAGGGGTGCCTTGAATTGGTGACCCAGATCAATTCAACTTATTTATGTTCAATTTAATAGGCAAATTCAGAGATGGTGGCTGTCAATCATGTCCCTCACCACACAACTAAATCTAGTTAATTTAGTATAAATCTAAATAAGTAGCATTTGGCCTTTTGGTGGCATGAAAAAAATTTGGTACTTCTTTACTTTCACGGCGCCACTAGATCGGATATCGCGGTCATCGCGGGCATTGAATGCACTAAAAAACGGCCGCGACGCGACCGACGCGATGCCCGCGATTTCCCATAGAGATCAATGTTAAATTTCTCAATTGACCCGATTTTAGTGTTAAATGCCTCAATTGACACGATTTTTCCATAGGAAACAATGTTAAATGGACCACAGAGGCCAAATAGTCACCGTAAAGTGTGAAATGGCCCCCACATTTTTTAACGCCACCCCACGATCAACGTGAACCCGAAGCGTGGCAAAAGCAACGAGACCACGAGGGGCGGCGGTACGCGTCCTACGACCTTTTCATACCCCCACTATCCACGTCGGCGTGGAGTTGAGAATAGAATAGTGTGGCGAGCGCAGCGAGCCACCGAGCCCGAAGCGTGGCGAGCCCCGCGAGGGGACGCGGATACCTGTGAAGCCCGCGAAGGGACGCGTTTACCTGTGAAGGTATCCGCGGCGCGGGGCTCGCCACGCTTCGGGCTCGGTGGCTCGCTGCGCTCGCCACACTATTCTATTCTCAACTCCACGCCGACGTGGATAGTGGGGGTATGAAAAGGTCGTAGGACGCGCCCCGCCGCCCCTCGCGGGCTCGCTGCGCTCGCCACGCTTCGGGTTCACGTTGATCGTGGGGTGGCGTTAACAATTGTGGGGGCCATTTCACACTTTACGGTGACTATTTGGCCTCTGTGGTCCATTTAACATTGTTTCCTATGGAAAAATCGTGTCAATTGAGGCATTTAACACTAAAATCGGGTCAATTGAGAAATTTTACATTGATCTCTATGAGAAATCGCGGGCATCGCGTCGCGGCCGTTTTTTAGTGCATTCAATGGCCGCGATGCCCGCGATTTCTAGTGGCGCCGTGAAAGTACAGAAGTACCAAAAATTCTAATACACTAGGGAGCCATGATTACAAAAAGTTTGAGAATCACTGATATTTTCTGTATACCTATAGCATTCCGCTCCGTGTTCTGTCATTCATGTGTTAATGCGATTAATTCATCCGATTTATTACCGCATTACTTCTTCATATTGCAATCTAAATTGTACTTATATAATACTCTTCACTAGTGGCGCTCATAAGCTCCGGTTATTGTAAATCAATAGCTATTTCCAGTGATAGAGTATAAACAGTTTACTCTAATATACAATCCCCAGTGTGTTGTGGCCATAACTATCACTTTACGCTTCCAGATACTGATTTATTGCTACAGTATTCCTGCTTTCCCTGATACAACGAGACTGTAACGTTATGGGATGAGTAGAACAGTGGCATAACTAGAAATTTTACAAACAACCTCCCCCTCCCCCATACATTTATTATAATAAATGCTAATGCTCATATAATACATGCTCATTGCCAGGGGTTTACATGCTCATTTCCAGGGGCAATATGTATTTTCCAGGGGCTATATATATGCATTTATATATCGCTACCCGAAATCCGTAAATTCCGGGCAGCGATATGCGCTACCAAGTAGGACCTCTAGAATTTATACATCTGTCCAGTAGGATCTTTAGCATCTGTCTCCTCCAAGGTGGCTGCCATTTTTGGAGGGACATTTTCAGCAGATTCCATACGTATGGCCAGACTAATTGAAATCTGCAGAGACCAGGTGCCCCCACAGCCCCGGCTTCTCCAAGCCACCCTTTAGGCAGCAGTGCCATTGTTTTTTGGTGCATCTGGTCCAATATCTGTAATATATCTCATTATTAAGATGGATTTTAAAAGAAGAACATGATCATTTGTGTTATTTTTGCTATGTGCCGTAGACTTTAATATATACTCCCTGTATATATTAAAGTCTACGGTATATTTTATATGTGTATAGGCATATTTTGCATTCAAATTTAGGTTTGCAACATTTATTTTATAGTCTCCATACTATTATAATGATTCTCTCAGTGCCCGATGTATCCAGCGTCAAAAAAGTGATGAAGTGGATAGTGATAAACAACCAGCCAATCAGCTCCTAGCTGTCATTTTTTAAATCCAGCCTATAACAAGGCAGTTATGAGCTGATAGGCTGTTGTCTATCACTCTTCATTGTATCACTTTTTGAAGCTTGATACACCTAGCCCTCAGTTGCTTTAACAATAAACAAAGGTGGGTTGGTCGCTTCACAGTTCCGTGTGCTAATGTTCTGAAATTAAACAGTATGCATTATCTAATATCTACCTGTTCATATGCAGTAACTCACAGTATATCAAACAAACCAGAAGTCTGATATCGCTGGCCACAATCTACCTATATATCGTATTGCACCTGCTGTGGTCTTGTACAAGGAAACGTGTTCTTAGTCATAGTAAAATATTAAATAATATGTTATCATTATTCATCAGCCTGGGAATCTCGCTGAGCTGGATGCGGCCTGGGTAGAAATAGTTTTTTTCCTGTGGCTTTGAGAATTGAGGTTTTCCCTACAGTGTCCACGTGCAAAGGAAACCGCACTACGGAGGCAACATGAAAGGCTCAGCTGCCGCGGAACTCTGTAATTGCTATTCTCCTGTGACCTGCATTCTCCGTGAACTAAAATGTTTCTCTCATGCAGAGCCAAGGTGGGGTTGGAGAGATCATTTGTTTCTCCAGCATAGCAAAATAAATCTGGTGCATTTGGCTGGAGTCTATTGTCGACATCATTCTTATGCTTCACTTGATTGATCTGGGCTCTCGAGGTCTCCCGTGATCATCCTCAGTAGCGTTAAATCTTGTCTGCAGCCACTGTGCTTCTGTCTCAATTGTTAGACATTAACATTGCATGAACTCGCAGTTTAGCGACTCCCTGGGTAGGTGGTCCTGAAGTTAATTAGAAAGGAAATGGTTTGTGCATGCACTTTCCACGTGCACTGTGCTCGATGGCTCGATTAAACAAGCGGCGGGGAGAGTGGATGGTGTTTGTTTACACACAGGCTGCAGTACTCTCCCTCCCAGATGCTACAGGGATCTCTATTGTGTGTCAGGATGTGACTGAAGATACGTAACTGTGTGCTAGAGAGACGCTGCCAAGGCAGGTAAGCCCTAATTCCAGCCTAGTACACTCTATAGACCACGGTGTATTCTGCTATTGCATGTAAACAATGCCTGCATTAGCCAGGTGACTCCCACACTCCCACACTAATTCTGCTGTGCTGACATTCATCTGGATTCATGCACAACTGTTCAGGGATTCGTCCTCCCACACATTCCTTACAATACCAAGAATGATTGAATCCTTTGTGTTCTGCTATTAGGACCACAAGGCCGGGCTGCTAATCTAAACATTATCTGATAGCGCCAAATGACAGTATGTGGGTCCAGGGGTTACAAATTGCACCCGCTCACAATACTTACCTGTCAATCAGCACAACAGAAACAACTAAGATGGGGCCTGATTCATTTCTGTGCGCAGGAGTGAGACAATCGCAATCAGATGTGTGCAGTGGCTAAAGCGAGCGTGTGTGAAGTGTTAAAGTGCAATCACATCCCAGACTGCAGTTTGATTGACAGCAGTGAGGGGGCAGTGGTGCAGTGTTTAGGTGGAGTGGTCCAGTAAATGGGGTGTTTACCGCTTTTCTCCTTTAGTGCATCCCGCCCATAGTAATAAAACAAGAATGGCTATTACCGGACACACAGAGAGGTAGGAGGACCCTGCTTTCTAACAATCTATAGGATAATGGGCGGGATACATTAACCTCCTCCTGTGCATCTGCCACACATCGGGTACCGAAACTGATAATAATCTCATATGCACTAACATATGCAATTATTAATGCAAAGGACAGCTATTCCAATGAGAGCTGTTCTTTGTGAGTCCCTCTGCACTTGTACAGAGTGAAGGCGGCAGCCGCGTCCCGAGGGGCATGCTGGGAGGGATCCGTGACAGATCCCTTAACCAGCGCTGTAGAGTGAATCTTCTATTGAGTAATGGCAGCTTTTTCTGGCGATTCACTCTGCAGTGAAACCCCAACAGGTAGGGTTTAGTGCATCAGAAAATGCGGTAAAACCCCAGAAAATGGGGTTTAAACCGCATTTGCCCTTTAGTGCGTCCTGGCCAATAGATGTCAAATACATTAAGTTAAAGCCGCATATTTGGGCCAGATTTGGGGGGGATGTATTATCCAATCACACATCAATGTTGTTTTCGGCCAGGTCTTTGAGGTGTATTGGAGTACATGTAACTGTGTAGTGTGGTATTTAGGCAGAAGAGCTTCGGGAAAGTGGTGTTGCAAAGGAAGGAAATTCCCAGAGCATATGGAGTATGAATATTCTGTATCCAGGAATGGTTGACTAATGATGGTAACACGGTATATCAGTGGACATGCAGATTACATAATAGCTGAGTTGAGCACAGGAGCCTTGTGAGGGTATAGGGTGAAGCAGACAGTAGAGTAGCAGGGCAAGACAAGACTAGTTATTGCCTTTTCAGTTGTTGGATCAGACCAAGAGTAGATTCCATATGGGCAGGCAAGGGATCAAGTAGGTTGTTGGTCAAGGAACAGCATACACCAAAGTGAAATTTCACCCTGTGCAAGCCAGCAGATTGCTTAGCATGGCTTGCAAAAATTAGTTGGATAGCTGCAAAAGGATTCGCAATCATGCCATCAAATAATTTTTCTAGTGTCTGCAGTCTGCGTGCAGCCTAGGACTTACTAGGTGGTGGTGCTGCAGTTGGTTCGGGGCTAGAGCTGACATCACAAGACTTCCCCTCAAACGCCTGGCCACGCCTGATTTTTCTCTGACACTCCCAGGAAATGACCAGTTACCGCCCACAAATGCCGGGTTTCTGTCAATCAACTTGCATATTGCCAGCTATAACAAAGTACAGTAGAAGGATGTTATTGCAGGATGGCCTCGCATATGCGTACTACGAAACGTATGCATGCACAGTCTATCAAGTAGATGCTTAACTCTGGGAGGCAATGGAGTCATCTGCTGCCGGGCTCCTGCTCCAAAGGGGGAACTTCTCCTTCCATGCGAGTTTGAATCAGTTCATTGAGAGCCATCGATATCACTTCTATGGTTAACTCCCCCACCTTTTTTATTTTAAACATAAAATATATAACATACATATATTTCAGGGTTGCCGACTTTTAGATTCTCCTCTCCGGCAGGGGGGGGGGGCCTTGATCATGATGTCATTAAGCCCCGCCTCCAGGATGTAAAATAGCCTAATTCACGGATCTCTGTGGAGGGGCTAAAATGATGCGATTGTGACATTTTAGTTCCGCCCCCTCCTCTGAGACCCACGGATTGCGGCATTTAAAAGCCGCGATCGGGGGGCGCAGTGGGGGTCCCCCCTGAATCCGGGAGGCTCCCGACCGTTCCGGGAGGGTGGGCAATCCAGATATATTTATATAAGGTGGTGTGTGTGTGTGTGTGGGGGGGGGGAGCACATCAATATTTATCTTGCCTCCTGTCAACTGAAACAAACACCCCACTGCTATCAATAATCGCCTGGACTGCAAGTCGGCAGCCGTGAAATCAAATATGAATATCCCCCTTAGTTGGGAAGAGATGTAGATGTATTAAAAGGCTATTTGAAGTAAAAAACCTGAGCATACTGTAGATTGTCTTTATGGCGTTGTTCAACAGTCCATAATTAAGGTTGCATGCTGCTCTTTGCCATATCCATTGCTTTGTATCAGGGCTTCATGTCAATTTTGGCCATTGGTGCGCAGAGACAATGATTTGTAATATCAGTTATACTTTCCTCAAGGGTTTCTGGTGCACAGTACATGAAATGTGTGTTACTAAAGTAAAGCATTTTTGACTGAAAAATATATATTAAAAGAATTCAAATGTAGGCTTCCAGTGAGTTTGTGGGAACCAGCTGGCAAAGCGGTAAGAGGACTTGTTCCACTGCCAGCCATAGTGAGACAGCGTATTGCCCAGCCAAATGTTATTGGTAATTCAGGCAAAAATCGATTTTCTATCACTGCAATAAGTGGTGACATTCTAAGTAAGTCGGCCCTTTAAACCATTCTCTCTCAAATCTGGCTGAGCACTTTCCATCCACAGTAATAAAAAGCAACGTTCGTAAAACACTTTCCATTTGTAAACCATTTTCTTTCTCTGACAATCAAGTCTCGCATCTTAAACTACTCACTGATTCATTGATTTTCTTCTGTCTCTCCAAAGACAAAATGCTCACTTATTCTGGAAATGTAAAACATTTCTTTAGTGAATAAACTCTGCGTCACCTTTAGATCTTCACATGCACAGAGTGCTTTTCTGTTTATGAAAAATAAAAAAAAATCTGCTCATTCACCATCTATTAATGTTCTATCTCTGTGCTACACTGCGCTGCTGTACACAAACCCTGCCAGTGTTATTGCTGAATCACACGAAAGCCTAGTCGTGCTCTCTCCCTCCTCCATCTCCCACTTCACACCTCCCACCTCTTGCAGGTCTCTTCTATACTCATACACACCTGCAGAAAAACAGCTGAAGCATCAGGCCCTATCTGTCTACTCTCCCGGAACGTGCAGGAGTTTTCTGCATCTGGGACGACTCTCCCCAACACCTGGAAAAATATCCCCAACACATGGAAAAATATTCCCCAACACATGGAAAAATATTCCCCAACACATGAAAAAATATTATCCCCAATACATGGAAAAATAAGCAAGTCTCCTCCTCCACAGCATCCCACTTCCCAATAGAAGTCCAAAGGGGCTTGATTATGCATTTGGTGTTGTCTTGGCCATGCCCCCTGCTCTAAAATGCTGATTAGAGATGGTTCAACTAGCACCACCTATTCTATTGTTACCCAGGGTTGCCTACCCTCCCGGAATGGCCGGGAGGGTCCCGGAATTCAGTTCAACCTCCCGGCCCCCCGTAAAGGTAGGCAAGCCTCCCATAATCCGCGCAGCCTCCCGCAAACCCCCCCCGGCGGCATTGTTCGGCGAGGGTTGTGGCTACGAGGACGCAGTTGCATTGGCCATGCCCCCACACTGGTCATCTGCCAGCTGCCCTGTCCCCATCCCATCTTGACAGTGGCCCCGCCCCCGTGCCTCACTGAACTGGCTGCCAGGAAGTAGGCAACCCTGTTGATACCATACTAAAAAAAAATATATATATATATGTACACATTTATAACAAGTATGTAACTACGTATGTAGTAAGGTCTCCTTCTCTGCCACTTCACAGGCAGCATGCGGAGTGCAAGGCTCATATAATGTTATCATGCAAAAAGACATTGAAGCCCATTTAAGAAGGATCACGTATACAATGCGATCTGGGTGGAATATTACATTGTAATATGTGATCCTATCACCAGGATTTCCCTTCTTGTGCATGCAGGGACAGGGGCGCTGAAAGGAGCCCGTCCCTGCGATACTCTCAGCCGGGAGCCTGGGGGGGTGCAGTCCCTGCACCCTTCACAGTTCCGCCACTAGATAGATGCAGAACTATATTCCCACTTTCAAACTGCCCACATGGATGTTGCTTTCACTACCTCTCTGAAAAGCTTCTTCAACATGACTGTCACATTCCATCCTGCAGACATTCAGTAACAAAATATCAGTATTTTCAGTAACAATTCACTTCTGTAAATTTAGCGTTTTGTGTTACAAGAGCGCCATTATAATAGAACCGGATTATCCATCTCCTTTTCCTTCTCAATAATTAATTTAATGTAAAAAGCCATATAAAGCGACTACAATAGCTCTCAGCTTGAGTTTCATTTTCTTTGTTGCAATGAACAATTTAGAAATGTGCTGTACTAACCGCTATGATTAGACCAAGCGTATGAGCTTTTTCTTTCTGCAGACGCAATCGGAAGAAGTTATTTTTAATAACTTGTTTTATAGTGAGGGTTCTAGTACGTACAAAAAAATATTTTTCCATACACTATTATATTATATGTTCCCATATCAATTATTGAAAACACAACTGTTCCCTTCACCCAGAGAAAGAAGTCATTTTATCGACTGAGCCCATTCAATAGTGTCAATTTTAGAGGTGAGTGGGTACGGTTTCCAGAAAACTGAACCCACCTAAACTTAGAGGTCCCAACTCTTCTAGGCTGAGCTCGGATCCGAAAAAGGGGCGAAACATACTTTTATTGGTGCCGGGTTTATGGTGTTTTGCTATTGGTGTCACTTCTGTCTGTCAGATCGAGTGGCAACTCCAGCCCTTGGGCTGCAGGGGGCGATCTCTAACCATATATGTTATCATGTATGCACTATAGGCCTAATTCAGATTCACCAGGAACGGGGCGAATTCGGCCCGTTCCGATGTTTGGGGGTCTGCGCATTTGCAAGTGCATATTTGGGCTTCGGGGAGTTACACAGTCGCCGGGCCGTTCATTGTGGGGAGAGAGGGCCGTGGGTGGATGGGGGCGGTGACGGCGCTGGACCAGCGTTTTATGGGAAACAGGAAACAGCCGCCCACCCCGTCTTTGTCCTAGTGATCATAAATAAAAGTCAGTCTAGGCTATTATTTGGTTATTCGGTTGGGGTGTCATCTCAGGCACTCGGTAAGCTGTGATGTTTGCTTCTTACTGAGCCAACCTGAATTAAGGCCCATATGTACTGGACTGGTCCCATGGAGAATGCCAGTGCTAAGTGATTCACCATAAGCCATTACTCAGTTAGCCCCACCCCCGAACTCCAGGGAGGCGGCAAACTTTGTGAACGGCAGGTAGGAAACACATGGGAGTTAAGAGGGGGAGGAGCATACGGGTCATCTGTGATATACAGTAGAAGCATGATTAACAAGTAGCAATCTATTCAGTTTTCTTGTATTTCTTGCCTGATATTTTTTTGGCATTTTTCTGGATGGTGGCACTGTTGCTTTTTCTGTCATCATACGAATCATGGGAAGCTTTAGACAGACTGTATTTTCAAGCTTGACTGGAAATCAATGCTATTAAGGTTAATAATAATGTAGGAACAAATAATTTGATTACAGGTGTTTTTATGGTGTTAGACTCTACCACCATTTTGCATTTTAATTCAATTTAATTTGATTTCTCTGCATCAGATGAAAACATTCCAAATTGCACTAGTGAAGGGGGGCCTTTAAACTTGAAAAGAGACCCCCCTCCCACCACATAACAGAATTTTTCATCATTCCGTGTGGCATTATGTGAATTTTGGCTCAATCTGGGTGCCATAGAATGAATTTTGGATCATTTTGTGTGGCATAACGTGGATTTGGACTCATTCCATGTGAATTTTGGCTTATTCTATGTGTCAGAATGTGAATTTTGGCATATTCAGTGTGGCATAATGTGAATTTTGACTCCTTCCATGTGAATTTTGGTTCATTCTGTTTGGAATAATGTTATTTTTTACTACTTCAGTGTGAAATTTCACCAATTCCAGGTCTACTATTGTGTTGCATGATGTGTAAACAGGGTATATGGTGTTCTACATTACATTCAAAGACACACACCCTTTTGAGTGACCACACCCCCTATTTATGGAGTGCTGCCCTTGAATATCTATCTGCTGGAAGTCTTATGTGGCCCCCCAGCTGAAATAATTGCCTACCCCTGCCTGTCTTTTCATTTATGAGTACCCCCTCCTCTCAATTTGGAATATCCACAGTACTTACGAGTGGAGTGGAAGTGAGTGGTATGCGTGTAATAATGCGTGTCGGCGGAGGAGTAGTGTACGGTCAGGAATCCTGTCCCTCTGTGTCAGGGCGCGTTGGCTGTGTACTGTCGTCAAGGTTCCCACTAATGCCTGTAGGATTAATGCTGCTGCTTTCTCCACACCTGATATGGGCCGGAGATGATCGCTGATGTCTGAGGGCAGCGCAGGTAGCTCCCAGTGGATTGCTGGTCAGGCAAAAGCCTAAGGAGACGCTGATGCCACTGCAGACAGAACCAGAAGTGACACATCATGGTTCGTCTCCATGGCAATGGGAGTCTTCTTCCACCATTGAAAGACTTTTTCTTCTGGTCTGGTCTGCAGAGTACCCCCAGGGGTACTAGTACCCCAGGTTGGGAACCACTGCCCTAGAGGAATGCAGTGGTAGGAGGCATATGTTTAGGAAAGTGGCCAGTCTCCATAGTGGGTGTGGCCAGCCAACACATTGGTTTGCCTAGCCATTAGAAAGTGAATGAGCTGGGCCCCTTGATAAATATAAACATTAAATATTGCTTGTGCATGCATGTGCACAATAAATAACAGCAATGTACTGTAGAAAATACAGGACCAGCTTAATGAGCCTGTGACTGGTTAGACTCGCGAGAGGGGACCCTATGCCGTTTAAAAAAAAAGTTTACTTTTTAGACACTTTTGTGGACATAACCATGCACAGATCTTACTGACAAACTCACCAGCCTGAACCGGGTCTATTATTCTTTTTTTCGATTTTTGGTACTTTTTAGGGTTCAATTTTAAAAATCGCACCCTTACATTTGCAATCTGACAAAATATCTGAATGCGATTTGTAATGTGCGATTTTTTTGACACGGCTAAATGTGTGAATTTTACCGCAATTCACACACTACCATATGTGCGATTTTTGGAAAACGTGTGATTTTGACAGGGTTTTTTTTAACAAAAAATCGCACATTACAAAAAATCGCATCTAATTATATTTGGCCCCTGGATCTCATTCCTTTTCTTACAGGAGGACACACTTTGCCCAACAGTTTGCAGTACTGCACTAAAGCACATTTCTATTTGCAAAGTACATAGTACATAGAAAAGTCTCCTCATACTCATTATTGTATGTGTGTATGCAGGGCACCAAGAGGGGTTGTCGTAGGGTACAAGGGACATAGCCCAGGGCTTCAGGGGGCCCACCTGCAAGGGATGAGTAACAGCACCCCCAAAATGGTGTTCCATGCTCCCTTAATTAGATGGGAACATAGCCACTCCACAGATGCTTGTTTTTCATGCTGAACTTTGCTGGGGCCCAGCAAATCTCTTGGCTGAATGGTCACAATGGCCCTTATTCAGATCTGATCGCAGAACAAATTTGTTCTCAAAATGGGCAAAACCATGTGCACTGCAGGTGGGGCAGATGTAAAATGTGCAGAGAGTTAGATTTGTGTGAGTTATTTTTTTTCTGTGCAAGTTAAATACTGGCTGCATTATTTTTACACTGCAATTTAGATTTCAGTTTCAACATACCCCACCCAAATGTAACTCTCTCTGCACATGTTACATCTGCCCCACCTGCCGTGCATATGGTTTTGCCCATTTTGAGAACAAATTTGTACTGCGATCAGATCTGAATAAGGGCCAATGACACAAGATATTATAGTTTAGGGTTTTTTTTCCACAGTTATTGTATCAAGCCATTAATTGAATATCCACCAGGGCCGGACTGGCCATCGGACATTTCTGGAAAATTCCAGATGGGTCGATTTCTTCTTGCAAGGTGGAGGCTCCACCTCCCGATTTGCACATCCGGCAGATCCAGCATCTCTCTGTGCGCTGCTGGGGTCGAGGAGAGAGGGAGGCATCACGCACCGCAGTTCCCCTCTTGTCTACATGCGCGCCGACAAAGGTTGCACGTGTGTACAAATGCCAAGGCCGATTCAGCGGCCCAGTCCGTCGCTGATTTCCACTACCACTTAACATAGCCATATGTTTGTCCCATGTATTACTATCTTATGGGCTTATTGATACAGGCTTACTTTACTAAACTACTTCAGTTACATTCTAAGCAAGTGGCATTTTGGAGGATATACTGCCAATATCCCTATGGACCAGGATTGGAAACAGTCTGACCATGAAACACATTATTTTATAATACAGTATCCTTTATCCAAAATGCTCAGGACAAGAAGCATTTTGGATAACGGATTATTCCATATATCTGTATATTTTTATATTTCAATGAGATATCTTGAGGACGGGACCAAAATGCATTTATGTTGTATAAATACATCAAACACATGAAATACACACAATTTATTTGTACATGAAACAAGGTTTCAAAACATGAAACAAAGTTTGTGTCCTATCTCAGGCACTGAATTTGAATGCTAAACATTCATTTTCTTGCACATATGTAGTGCCAGTAACATATCATGTCCCTTTCACCAGTAGTGCCAGTTATATATCATGTCCCAGTAGAATGCCAGTTACAGATGTCCCCAGTAGTGCCAGTTACATATCATGTCCCCAGTAGTGCCAGTTAAATACCATGTCCTCAGTAGTGCCAGTTAAATATCATATCCCAGTAGTGCCAGATACATATCATGTCCCCAGTAGTGCCATTTACATATAATGTCCCCAGTAGTGACAGTTAAATATCATGTCCCCAGTAGTGCCAGTTACATATGTCCCCTGTAGTGCCATTTACATATCATGTCCCCAGTAGTGCCAGTTACATATCATGTCACCAGTAGTGCCAGTTACATATCATGTCCCCAGTAGTGCCAGTTACATATCATGTCCCCAGTAGTGCCAGTTACATATCATGTCCCAGTAGTGCCAGTTACATATCATGTCCTCAGTAGTGCCAGTTACATATCATGTCCCAGTAGTGCCAGTACATATCATGTCCCCAGTAGTGCCAGTTACATATCATGTCCCCAGTAGTACCAGTTACATATCATGTCCCCAGTAGTGCCAGTTACATATCATGTCCCCAGTAGTGCCAGTTACATATCATGTCCCAGTAGCGCCAGTTACATATCATGTCCTCAGTAGTGCCAGTTACATATCATGTCCCAGTAGTGCCAGTACATATCATGTCCTAGTAGCGCCAGTTACATATGTCCCCAGTAGTGGCGGATATACAATTAATGGCTTGCTACATACATATCATGTCCTAATAGTGTCAGTTACACATCATGTCCCCATTAGTGCTAATTATAGGTGTCCCCGGTAGTGCCAATTACATATCATGTCATCAGTAGTGCCAGTTACAGATGTACTCAGTGATTCCAGTTACATATCATGTCCCCAGTAGTACCAGTTACTACCCGAGTAGTGCTTTTAGTAAAAAAAAAAAAAAAAGGTACATTCCAGAAACAATGGATTTCTTGGAAGAATTTGTATAACAGATTTCCAAATAAGGATTACTCAATCAGTATTACATTTTTACTTGTGATGTGTTGTACAGGTCGAGTATCCCGTATCCAAACATCCGTTATCCGAATTATTCCGTAAACCATACATTCCAGAAAGTGAAAGTAATAAAAACTCACTGGGGACATATATTTAACAACACTGAAACAACAACATATAACAACATTGTCACAACTGAAGGGCTGGATGAAGTCGTGTGGTGTGTAGCAACCGGAGACGGACCAGAGGAGGAAGGATTAAATCGTGCAGGTTTAATAATAGAATTCATAAATAGAACAATACACGCTTGAATACTTTGTTAAGTGGCAGTTTAGCAGTAATAAGAATTGAGCCGGCACGGCACTTTGTAAAGAAGAAAAAGTTCATTTAAACAATGACAGTTCAAGCACTGCGGACTGCAGGTTGGGGTCTTGGAAAATGAAGAAATCCGGAAAGAGAATGCACTTGATGGTAATGAGGGATCCTTGAAGACTGAAAGAAGATGGATGATGACAGAAGAATGGGAAGTTGCTTGGAAGCAGACGACTTGAAGAACTTAGGCCAGGAAGCTCAGGGATGCAGGCAGAGACCAGACTGTGGAGAGATCTGGCAGCGATGGGGTTAAGCTGAATCGAGACCAACACAGAGCACTGAAGCAAGGCACCAAGTCAGGAGAGGTGAGTCAGAGAGCCGGAGTCAGCTGGGAGCTGTGAACGCCTCTGGAGACTCTTTGTACTGACACTGAACAGGCCTAGGCAGATCCCCTATATCCCTAGAGGGCAGCTGCCATTGGCTGTCAGGTCAGTATGGGCGGAAACCTCAGACAAGGACCAATCTGCTATTTGCCCTTAATCAAGATGGCGGCACCGGCCTCCCGGCGCCCCTACAGCACATACCGCTACACTTGCTGGCGTCCCACGCTGCCTGCTGCCCACCAGACTGCCGCTGCCTGCTGCCGCTGACCTGGAGACCACTACACGCTAGCCGACGGCGGGCGCGAACGGGTGAGTAGTAAGCCCGCCGCGCACCGCCGCGGCTGCGTGTGACAGTACCCCCCCCTTTCTGGGTGACCCCAGGGCACCTACGCACCTTGTGTGGATTTCTTTGAAAGAACTGTCTCACCAGACGAGGAGCATGAAGATCTGCAGCATCAACCCAGGAATTCTCTTCAGGACCGAATCCAAGCCACTCTACCAGATACTGAAGATGGGTATTGCGGCAACGTGAGTCGATAATGCGCCTCACCTCGAACTCTGTTTCTCTTTCCGAGCCAATCTTGGGCGGTTTAGGCACCTTCTTCTGATATAAGTTCAAACGCAAAGGTTTCAGAAGAGACACATGGAACGAATTTGATATTTTTAAGGAAGGAGGGAGCTGTAGTCTGTAGGCCACCGGATTAATCACCTGAGTGATCGGGTACGGCCCGATGAACCGAGGAGCCAGCTTCATGGACGGTAATCGAAGGCGTATATGGCGGGTAGACAGCCATACTCGATCTCCAACCTTCAACTTAGGAGCTGCTCTTCTTTTCCTGTCCGCCATCCTTTTATATCGAGCGGATGCTTTGAGGAGAGCTGTATGGACGTCTGACCAGATCTTTGCAAACCGTTGTAGGGAAGAAGCAGCTGCAGGGACTTCGGACAATGATAGATCTGAGAACTCCGGAGATCGGGGATGCTTGCCAAAGACAGTGAAAAAGGGAGTGGTGCCGGAGGAAGAATGATAAGAATTGTTGTGCGCAAATTCCGCCCAAGGCAGAAGGTCTACCCAGTCGTCTTGAGAGGAAGAGACGAACAAACGAATGAAGGCCTCCAAGTCTTGGTTGACTCGTTCTGTCTGCCCGTTGGTTTGTGGGTGGAAAGCAGTGGAGAACTTGAGCTTGACTTGTACAGCAGAACAGAGAGCCCTCCAAAACTTTGCGACGAACTGCACGCCACGGTCAGAAATGATCTCTTTGGGCAACCCATGGAGTTTGAAGATGGTGGAAATGAAGAGCTGAGCCAACACTGGAGCAGATGGAAGACCTTTCAATGGGAAGAAGTGCACCATCTTTGAAAAGCGGTCGACCACCACCCAAATTACTGTATGCCCTTTGGAGGGAGGAAGTTCGCAGATAAAGTCCATAGACAGGTGGGACCATGGTTCTGTTGGTATGGCTAGAGGTAGAAGAGGACCGACAGGGGACGTTCTGGAGGACTTATGCTGAGTGCACTTTACACAGGAAGCGACAAAGGAGTTTACATCGCGACGGATGGTAGGCCACCAGTATGACCGCAATAGGAACATTAAGGTCTTCTGTGCCCCGGTATGCCCTGCGAAACGGGAAGCGTGTGCCCAGGACAGCACTCTCTTCCGGAGATTGAGAGGAACGAAGGTCTTGCCTGGTGGAGGTGAAGGCTGGACTGTTACTTGAGCAAAGACCAGAGGATCGAGGATGGGTCGAGGAGGAGTCTCAAGATCAGCGGAAGTTTCAAAAGAGCGTGAAAGGGCATCGGCCTTGGCATTCATCGTCCCGGGTCTGAATTTGATTTGAAAATCAAAGCGTTCGAAGAACATGGCCCAGCGGGCTTGACGAGCTGTAAGACATTGGGCCTGCTTGAGGAATGAGAGGTTCTTATGGTCGGAGTACACCGTAATTTTATGTCGTGCCCCCTCCAGGAGGTACCGCCACTCCTCCAACGCTGATTTGACTGCCAGTAACTCCTGCTCTCCAATGGGGTAATTCTTCTCCGCTGGAAGAAACTTCTTGGAAAAGAAGGCACAGGGATGAAGCACCTGGTCCTCCCCTCTCTGTGACAAGATTGCCCCTACCCCCTCTGAGGATGCGTCCACCTCAAGAATAAAGGGTTTGTCGAGGTTTGGCTGGAGAAGGATTGGGGCGGAGACAAAAGCATCCTTTAGTTGTTGGAAGGCTTGAGAGGCTTCAGGTGACCACTGACTTGGATCAGAACCCTTACGGGTTAGAGCAGTAAGAGGTGCAGCAAGGGTGGAGAAGTTCCGGATGAAGCGACGATAGTAATTTGAAAAGCCCAGGAACCTCTGGATGCCTTTGAGCGTGGTGGGCGCTGTCCAGTCTAAGATGGCTCTTACTTTCTCTGGATCCATCTCTATCCCAGTGCTGGAGAGGATGTGGCCAAGGAATGGAATGGAGGTAACCTCAAAGACGCACTTGTCTAGCTTGCAGAATAATTTATTTTGGCGAAGGCGCCGCAAGACCTCAGCTACTGTTTGCCGATGGAGATGGAGGTTCGATGAGAAGATGAGAATGTCATCGAGATACACCACAATGGAATGATACAATAAATCTCGAAATATGTCATTTACAAATTGTTGGAAGACGGCTGGAGCGTTGCAAAGACCAAAGGGCATCACCAGGTATTCATAGTGGCCGTCTCGGGTGTTGAACGCCGTCTTCCACTCATCTCCAGATCGTATACGGATCAAGTTGTACGCCCCTCTTAAATCCAGTTTAGTAAAGATGGAAGCCCCTCGGATTTTATCGAATAATTCGGTGATCAGAGGCAAAGGATAGCGGTTCTTGATCGTGATATCGTTCAGGCCCCTGTAGTCGATACACGGGCGGAGAGTTCCATCTTTTTTTTTCACAAAGAAAAACCCCGCTCCGGCTGGCGAAGTGGACGGGCGAATGAACCCCTTATCCAAGTTCTCTCGAATGTAGTCAGACATGACTTTGGTCTCTGGCAGAGACAAGGGGTAGATGCGGCCCCGCGGTGGGAACCTCCCAGGTATCAACTCTATCGGACAGTCCCAGGAACGATGAGGCGGCAGGGTATCGGCACCTCCTTTGCTGAAGACGTCAGAAAAAGAAAGATATGGTGTGGGTAACGACAAGGGTGGAGCTGGTGAAGATGAAAGACTGGAACCTCCTACTTCTTGAGGATTAGTTTGATGGAGTGGAATGACACGGGGCATGCAAGTAGTTAGGCAGTTCGTACCCCAGGCTGTGATCTCCATACTGGTCCAATCAATATGAGGGTTGTGCTTAGTAAGCCATGGTAAGCCCAGGACTACCTGGTGTGAGGACTGAGGAAGGACAACAAATTCTAGAGTCTCTTGATGTAAGGCACCGACGAGAACTGTCACTGGATCGGTCTGAAGGGTGATTTGCCCGCTGTTGATGCGACTCCCATCTACTGCAGTGAGAGCCAACGGATGGGCCAAAGGTTGCACCGTCAAGGAATGTTGAAGAACGAAAGAGGAAGAAAGGAAGTTCCCGGCTGCTCCGGAATCTAGTAGAGCCTGGACCTTGATTTTTCCCTGAGGGCACACAAGAGTAACAGGAATGGTGGGCACAGTTGAAGAGGGAGATGAAAGCAGAACTCCTAACCTGGCCTCCCTCGGGAAGGTTAGGAGCGGTCGTTTCCCGGACGCAGTGGGCAGGAAGACAACAGATGAGCGGAAGAACCGCAGTACATGCAAAGATTCTCACGACGTCTACGGGATTTTTCTTCAAAGGAAAGCCGAGAGCGGTTGATCTGCATGGGTTCGTCTGGTGGTGTGGTTGTGGAGGGCCCAGGTCTAGGAACAGGAACAGCGTTGGTGGTGAGACGAGGGCGGAGACGGTCGGAGCGATTTCTCTCTAGTTGACGCTCCTGCATCCGTAGATCTACTTTGTTGCACAAGGAGATGAGTTCAGCCAAAGTAGCAGGAGAGTCATGGGTAGTTAATTCGTCCTTGATACGACCTGCCAGCCCATTCCAGAAGGCGGAGACGAGAGCCTCTTCATTCCACTTTAGTTCCGAAGCCAGAGTCTGGAACTGCACAGCATATTGTCCCACTGAGCGACTACCCTGGCGAATTCTCAGGATCTCAGTAGCGGCAGACGACACTCTGCCAGGTTCGTCGAAGATGTGACGGAAAGAGGTAATAAAAGCTTCATAGTCATTGAGAAGGGGATCAGCACGTTCCCAGAGAGGGGACACCCAGTCCAAAGCTGACCCTGCTAGGAGAGACACAATATAAGCCACCTTTGCCTTGGAAGTAGGAAAGTGAGAAGACTGTAAGGTGAAATGCACATCGCATTGGTTCAGAAACCCACGGCATCCTTTCGGAGAACCATCATATTTGCTGGGGGTTGGTAATTGCATGTGATGAGGAACTATTGGTCCAGGTGTAGGAACAGGGACTGGAACCTCTGGAGCTGGAGCCACAGAAACTGAGGGAGCCGCCGGGGGCGAAGCCAAGACCTGAAGGAATTGAGCCACTTGACGTTGGGTAGCCTCCACTTGCTCCAGACGAGCCATGATGCTGTGAAGTGCGTCCGCCATGGAAGCCTGTTCTTCACCCGACTCCATCGGGTCAGTACAAACTGTCACAACTGAAGGGCTGGATGAAGTCGTGTGGTGTGTAGCAACCGGAGACGGACCAGAGGAGGAAGGATTAAATCGTGCAGGTTTAATAATAGAATTCATAAATAGAACAATACACGCTTGAATACTTTGTTAAGTGGCAGTTTAGCAGTAATAAGAATTGAGCCGGCACGGCACTTTGTAAAGAAGAAAAAGTTCATTTAAACAATGACAGTTCAAGCACTGCGGACTGCAGGTTGGGGTCTTGGAAAATGAAGAAATCCGGAAAGAGAATGCACTTGATGGTAATGAGGGATCCTTGAAGACTGAAAGAAGATGGATGATGACAGAAGAATGGGAAGTTGCTTGGAAGCAGACGACTTGAAGAACTTAGGCCAGGAAGCTCAGGGATGCAGGCAGAGACCAGACTGTGGAGAGATCTGGCAGCGATGGGGTTAAGCTGAATCGAGACCAACACAGAGCACTGAAGCAAGGCACCAAGTCAGGAGAGGTGAGTCAGAGAGCCGGAGTCAGCTGGGAGCTGTGAACGCCTCTGGAGACTCTTTGTACTGACACTGAACAGGCCTAGGCAGATCCCCTATATCCCTAGAGGGCGGCTGCCATTGGCTGTCAGGTCAGTATGGGCGGAAACCTCAGACAAGGACCAATCTGCTATTTGCCCTTAATCAAGATGGCGGCACCGGCCTCCCGGCGCCCCTACAGCACATACCGCTACACTTGCTGGCGTCCCACGCTGCCTGCTGCCCACCAGACTGCCGCTGCCTGCTGCCGCTGACCTGGAGACCACTACACGCTAGCCGACGGCGGGCGCGAACGGGTGAGTAGTAAGCCCGCCGCGCACCGCCGCGGCTGCGTGTGACAAACATATGCAACAACACTACTGAGGACATGATATGTAACTGGCACTATGGGCAGTATTTAATGAGAAAAATGACGATGTGCAGCGAATCCTGTTTAGGATTCGCTGCACATTCGCCACTGCCCGCCGCGTTCCGGAGTCTCACCGGCTCCAGTATTCAACGAGTCAGGGGCTTGCTGCCCCTGACCGGCGAATTTGAGCTCCTGCGGCGTATGCCGCAGGGAGCCTGAGGACAGCGGCAGGCAGGGAGATGGAAGTCTCCCTGCCTGCCCCAGAAGTTTGTGGGGGGGGGGGAGGTGGGCTCCCCGGGTGCCAGGCAGCACAGGCTGCCCCCCGGGAGAGCCAGCAGGGGACCGGGTATTCACTACACCCGATCGTGCATATGTAATGATCAGGGGCAGTGAATATATGAATATCTAATGAGTGGCTCGGCTCCGGCCCCCTGCTTGCTGCTCGTGTAAAATTTTTAAAAAAATATATATATATTTTTTAATTAAATATATATTCATGTGCTTACAGCACATGAATAAAAATAGCATGCCCCTCCTCAGAATAAAATTCCTGATTTTTTTACACCAAATGTAAAAAACAAAACACTTTATTTTAAAAGTTCACATTCCACTTCACCATAAAAAGATAGCGATTTCTACTCGGTGAAGCATGGCGAAAAAAACCTTGAAATGTATTCGCCATCTGGTCATTGAATAGGGTGATTCACCGTTTTAGTCAAAAATTCGCCTTACAGCACAAAATCGCCATAAAAACATGGTGAATCAGCCTCATTGAATACTGCCCTATATATGCACAAGATTGCTTGGCATTCAAATTCAATATCTGAGATAGTACACAAATTTTGTTTCATGTTTTGAAACCTTGTTTTTTTAAACAAAAAAAATATATATGTGTATATATGTGGTAATAAAATATATGTGTGTATTTTATGTGTTTATACAGCATAAATGCAAGATACTTCAAAATACATCATTGAAGAATTAAAATATTCTGAAATACGGAATAATCCGTTATCCAAAATTCTCCTGGTCCCGAGCATTTTGGATAAGGGATACTCAACCTGTATCAGCATTGTGTAGCAGCATTGTGTAGCAGCTTAACAGTCAAACGTTTGTTAGTACATTCAACGTGTTTGACAGAGTGAAAAACGTGTTGGGTCAAATACAGTTACATCCCATAACCACCTGAACACAAATAAAAACACTAAAGGATGGGCGTGATTCAGGAGCAAATCTAGCATTTGAACTTTTGCTTTACATCTCAGACTTCCTAACAGAGTAAGCAACGCTATTTTATTTTAAACCTGATTTTTTATTTGCTGTTTAAACCCTTTGCAATCTTTTCTGTAGTAGAAAACTAATGATTCTGTTCTATGTGGTGTTTATGTCATAACTATACATCTACAAAACGATTTGTGCGCTCAAGTCTAAAATTAACAGATTGAGCATCCCGTAGTCCTGCCATTTCATTACATGTTTGTGGTTATGTATTAATAATAAGCCTTTTTGTTTCCTTTGCTATTTTTGTAATTTTACAGTGACAGTGTCATCTTTCCCAAGCTATGAAATTCCCATTACTTGTAATACTATCCTAACCTATTTACAGTACCGCAAGGAGGCAGCCACTGTGAAATCACTAGAAACACCAACACATAAGGGTTCTTTCATCTTAATTATATAAGATAGTTCCCCACAGGGTAAAGGGAAAAAAACCATCCAGACACAAAGGAAACAAAATGAGATCCTGTATGCAACAGCCCAATGTGTAATACACCCTGAAGTCTGGCGGAATTCAAATAAATTCAAATTAATCATCTACAATCGAATTGTTCGTTATAGCATAGATGATGCTGTAGCTCGCCAGCAGCAATTATAATAGGAATTACATGCTAGACGTTCTCCTTAAGGTCCATTATGATCAGGTACACTCACCTTTGAATTGTTTAATCTACCCGGGGCACTGCTGAATCACAGAACAACACAGATACAGTACTGTAGCTAAGAAAGCAATTTCTGTGTATTTGAAATATGATGTTTTTATGTCTTCTTAGGGTAAACTGCTGCTGATGTGTTCGTATACAGTATGTACACCCACTTTTGCATGCTAAATAAAATGTGCACATCTAAAAACAAGGGCCTAATTCAGTTTGTCCCTGCACTTCTGTATTACGCAGCCTTGCACAAGGGCGGGGAGACACCGTGGCATGGCTCCGTTTACCTGATCACTGGGCTTCGACCATTTGCAGCCCAGCGAACAGCTCTGAATCATGCTCTTCGAAACAGATTTAATCCATACTATATGTAATAACATGTCAGCAGGTATTTTAGGCAAGTGGTACCAGCTATAATGAATGATGACAACAACAGTGCAGGGGATTGCAACTTTAGGATACACTAGAGTAATTTTACAGTGCTGCAGTATGCTGTAATTAGGCTTGCCACCTGTCCAGTTCTTATTGTACTGAGGTCAGCACCACAGAATATGGGACCTGTATATTCCTCCGGTCAACAGTGTACCGTATTCATTAGAGTATAATGTCACATGACTCTGTATTGCATTGTGGTCACCAGAATATGGGTAAATTTACTAAGATGGGAATTCTATTGAAGATGGGATGCCCAAATGTCAGCATTTTGAACATGTTGGCATTTTGAACATGTCGACAATGCACATTGGCATCTTGAACATGTTGGTATCTTGACTGTCTGCCAATGCTTGTTGGTATTTTGAATGTGGGGAAATCATACTGAACTTTCTGTGTCCTCGGAAAACAGCTCAGCGTGTACATCTTCAGAGGCACCTTGACTCTGCACAATGCCCCGATTTGTGATGATATCTATACATCAGCACTGGGCGGCACTAGAAATGATGTGACAGCAGTGGTCATCCCTGTGCTCGGATAAGCCATACCTCCAAACATCTGAAGTATGGGAAGCGGGACCCTGCTTGTAATACTATCCTAACCACACCCAACATTTTAGGACATGGTCTAATGTCAATGAGGCCTGGCCTATGCTTGCTGCCCTCCCGCTAGACCACGACCCCATTTTCACTGCTGTGGTGGCCTGGGCAACAGCTCACCATGCCCCCGGCCCCTCTGTCTCCGGAAATAGATCTATTCACCGCAGAGCAGCGCCAGGCAGGGGGGACTCCCAACTGCCACTCACCACGGAACACCGTCGGCCCTGGGTGGGACCTTCCCAAAAAACGGGGATGGTCCCGTGAAAATCGGGACAGTTGGGAGGTATGGATAAGCTTTTGTCCATAATAGCATTTAATCAGGAAAGTGTACAGCAAAAGATGGCAACAACAATCGCAAGAACGGCCACATCTAAAATAGGCCCTTTGTGCTTTATTTTGTGTGTTTTTTGCATGATTCCACAATGCTTTGCCGGTTGTAACCATCATTTACGCACTGTGACCTTCATAGATGTAGCTTCCTCTATGTAACTTTATATCAGTTGTACGGAATGCATTTGACTGTGTTGGAGTCTTTGGAAAGCCTTGAGATTAGTTTTGAAGTAACAAAACTAAGCAATATTGATGCTGCTATAATCTTATCGTGAGAACGCATGGTATTGGTTAGAAGCACAAGGTTCATCTGTGTATATTTATCCGGCTGTAGAATATATGGATGTTGCCAATAAGATTTCTCTTATATTTATAAGTTGTGAAATTACTTTCATGAGTAAACATCATGAACCGACCATTGGGTATCTTTATGCCCCACACTTTATTATCTTAAACCATAACTTACTCTAACTTAACTAATACTTAACACTAAAATAAAGACACAGACACAAGTGCTGGCGTTTCAAAACTTGAATGTCAAATTTATTTTGACAACTTATTATAGAATTATCAAAATGGTGGCGGCACCAAAGAACGGTCAAGATAGGAAAGTGGGGGTAAGCATCACCATACCATCCATACACCGCTGGTGATCACTCTCCCAGCACCACCACTCTTGCAGATGGTGCGGCCATCCTCCGTGCAGAAGCATGGCCCATGACAATCGATGTCTGGGAGAGTGCACCCACTATCTACAAACTCACACAACTACACAAGATGACCGTTCTTTACCGCCGCCAAGAAGAAGAAATAGGAATGGGAGGGCGGGGATTAGTCGGGTCATATGTAACCAGGGGCCTACCAAATTATCTCTCGCTTACTTGGAAGCTTGAGAGCTAAGCCTCTTTGCTTGTAGTACCTAGAATACAGACAGTGTAATATGCAATGCTTTTCTAGGCCCTCACTAAATTTAAAGGAGCAATAATAAGATTGGTTTTGAAATGTATACGATTGCTCCTTTTAAATCCACTATCAAAAACTGCTGATGGTGGGACATGCAAATGTTCCTTAGCCACTCTGTTCCAGGAATGCCCTCATTGCACCCAACTCTTGCAGACACTGCCATCTTGTCCTGCATGCCAGTCTAACAGAATACCACAAAACTGGTTGGCAGAAGGGCACCACTCTGTTGCGGCACAGTGCCCTCCCACATGTACCATACTCGCCTATCTTCTTGGAATGACCTGGAGGTTCCCAAAAATCAGGTGTCACTCCTAGCCCCCAGAAACGTTGGAAAATATCCCGCTTAACCCATAATACCCATGGATCCCCCGCAAATATGTCCACTCAAGTAGTCATTCCATAGAGCCTACAATGACGCAATTTGTGCTGCACTTGCTTCAGCACTGTATAGCGGTGGGCACAGCCATGAAGAAGCAATCATGAAACCACGCCCCAGACAGCCCACCTTGATGCCAGTCACGCCCCCTGTGTCCTGTGCACCTACAACACTGCTCAATACAGGCATGTATGACCTGTAGCAATTTTTTTTCGTTGCACCAATTTGGTTTTAAAACACATGTACTGATGTTGCACAGGGTTCTGCTGGAGAACTGCCATCAGCTCTTTTTGCCCATCCATGCCCTATGTTTAACTTGGTCTGTGTTTCATAAATTATCCTGACAATCTCTATACTTTAGTTTATTTTAAACATATAATTAAATGATTATAGTAACAGTGTGAAAAAACAAACATGTTCAATTAGTTTGCTACTTTGTTCATATGCATTTGTATTCTCTTTCCCCACCAGAACAGAATGGAACTTAATAATTTCCTTTGTTGCGAAGAACAAAACTATTAAATAATATTTTCGCTTTGTTCTGTTATAATGATAATGAACAACTACATTTGCTGTATCGGCAGATTAAAGTTTGTGTGTGCTTTATTCACTGCTGAGCAGGAGAAAAAAGCAGATGAGACTTCTAGAGGTATATCCGGCTGCTAGAATCCGTCATTGTAGTCCTGCGTTTGCAGCAGTTGGGAAGCTTAAGAGATAATAGAAAAGACACTTAGGGGAAAATAACCAATCAAAATACGGGAAAAGGAAAGCGCATGGAAATCCATCAGGCCTTGTGCAGAAACGGGATTTCTATATGTCTAATTAGGAGAGTTAAAATGCTACGTACAGTAGAACTAAACTCCTTGTGGATGCTCTGCAGAAGAGTTTATCCATAATGACATGGGGCTGTATTCAATGCGGCTGGCGAGGGGGGTTAAATGGCAAGAATCGCCAAAAACAAGGTACCCTCACCATTTAACCCCTGCGTCGGCCGCTCACCCTATTCAACATTCCTTGGGAATCCTCGCTGTCAGAGGATGGTGAGGATTCCCCCAAACGGCGAGGTTTGCGGCTAATGCAGGGAGCCCGCTGCATTTAGCCGCAAGCCTCGCTGTTTTGGTGGCCGCACACGCCGTTTCCATGATGCTGTGAAAACCCAGCAAGGTGGAAACGCTGTGTACAGGTGGTCAGTTGAATACTGACCTGCGAGCTTTGACAGCAAACAGTCAGCACTGCACTGCAAAGAGACATTGAATACTGCCCATGGTGTGTATTTAATTAATCAGTCTGTGTGTGGACAAATAACCCTACAAATATGCAGTTAAAGGCATTATGAGCGGGATGCTCTGAAGCAAAAAATGTGGTAAAAACCCCGTTATTGAGGTTTTTACTGCATTTTCACATGCAACAAAAAGCTCCTCCTTCAGGGCACTGCTGCGGAAGGAGTCTCCAGCTTTTGTTGGCTATACCCAATAGAAGCCCATGGACTTCTCTCCACAGCGCTGTCAGAGGAATCCATCACAAATCCCTCCCAGCATGCTCCGCGGCTGGCGCTGTCACTCTGCAAATGCGCAAGAGCTGTCCTTTGCCTTTCTAATCGCATATGTTAGTGCATATGCGATTGGTATGCATGCGGTAGCCGGTGACATGGGGTGGAGAGGAGTGACGGAAGTTAGAACATCCCGCCCTATATATGATAGCAATATGGTAGATACTAGCAATACATATTTATGTGATTTGAACTAAAAAGTTAAAAATGCATGTGATCTTGGCACTGTGGGCCTTATTCTGATCGGTGCAGCCGGATCCGAATATGCGGCCAGGACCGTGCGTGCGAAACCCCGCCTTCCATACGGATCGCCAACTCCGTCCGTACGTGGTAAGAAGCTGGCCGAATGGACCGCACGTGTATTTTTCATGGAATACGCCTCCTCCATCTCAGGGAACCTCCCCCATCATTCGATGGTCGCAGACCATCGAATGCAGGACCGAGTGGTCCACCAGCTCCCGCAACCTCAGACCACATGGACATTTTTCCGTGCAAAAGCAGGGATCTGGGCGGGCAGCTGACATCCGGCGATGTCATATGTCCGCCCCCTACACGTGGGTCACGACTGCATTACCATACGTACGCCCAGCGTTTGCATGGGAACGCCCATGAAACGCGGGGCGTATGCATATGGTAATGAGCCCAAATAGCCCTTCACGCCCCTCTCCACCCCCTGTTCGGAGTGTTCACATTTCATGCGGGATTTGGCCGTACGCCCCGCTCGCACATGCGCAGAGACGCCTCTGCACATGTGCAGACACAAAACATCGGCGGCACGAACGCACGCGGATATTACCGCACCAACCAGAATAAGGGCCTGTGTGTGGGCACCATAAGAGTCAGGACAGCTGCAACACCTGGTTCTATTCATGTGAATGCAGTTATCCAATTGCAGGTGATAGAAGCAGACAGCCCTGATCAGCTTATCTGCTGCGAATGCACTTGGGTGGCATCAGTCTCATTAGGCAAAGGATTGCTGAGCAGGACAGGAATATTACATTATATCTAGTATTATGCACAATTGGAGTAAAGCCTGTAAGCGCGTGTCATTCAGGATAACTGACACACTGACTGTGAACCTGAGAGAACAGCAGACATGGAGAAGGAATCTGATCTCAGGGATTTGGTAAACAAATCTCGCCCTAGCAACCACTTTCATCTCCGCTCAGAAGAACCAGAGGGGGAATAAGAAATATATTTCACTGATTTCTTCTGCTGAAATCATTAGTATCGCTCAGTGCATCTCATGAGTTTGGAGGTGCCAGATGCCACCAATTAAACACATTTGTCACAGTCTAAATTATTACATGTTTCTACATCACACAAACTGTGAGAGAATAAAAATCGATCCAAAATACCTCAACATCCTCATCCCAAGTCATAGCCAATCTACTGTACATGTGCCGTTCAAGTAGGAATATAGAGATCACCTAAACAAATGTAAGCCTCATTGCCTTGTTCTAAGGACAATATTGGTACAATTATATCAGGAGTGTAGGCTGGTGAAACAGTCATAGTGCCAGATCCTGAGAAATGGCCATAGTGCCAGATCCTGAGAAACGGTCATAGTGCCAGATTCTGAGAGACGGCCATAGTGCCAGATTCTGAGAGACGGCCATAGTGCCAGATCCTGAGAGACGGCCATAGTGCCAGATCCTGAGAGACGGCCATAGTGCCATATCGTGAGATACAGTCATAGTGTCAGATCTTGACAAACAGTCATAGAACCAAATTGTGAGAGATGGTCATAGTGTCAGATCCTGAGAAATAGCCATAGTGCCAGATCCAGAAAATGGTCTTAGTGCAAAATCCTGAGTAACGGTCATAGTGCCAGATCCTGGAAAAAAAACGGCCATAGCATCAGATGCTGAAAAATGGTCATAGTGCCAGATGTTGTGAAATGGTCAAAGTGTCAAATCCTAAGAAATAGTCATAGAGCCAGATCCTGAAAAACAGTCATAGTGCCAGATCCTGAGAGATGGTCATAGTGCCAGATTCTGAAAAACGGTCATGTATGAGATCTTGAGTAATGGCCATAGTGCCAGATCCTGAGAGATGGTCATAGTGCTAGATTCTGAAAAACGGTCATGTATGAGATCTTGAGTAATGGCCATAGTGCCAGACCCTGAGAAATGGTCATAGTGCCAGATCCTGAGAAACTGCCATGGTACCAGATCCTGATAAATGGTCATAGTGCCAGATCCTGAGAGATTGTCATAGTGCCAGATCCTCGCAACCGCCAATATTGCACATTTTCCTGTGCACACTGTTGTGCAGAGAAATGTAAGATGCGGGGCACACTTGTCTAATCTCCTGCAAGTGCCAGGAGACTCCTGATTTCTCAGGAAATCCACTGCACCCATCAGTGGCATAACTATTAATTATGCGCCCCCTTGCCGAAAATTTTGCCAGCGTGTCCCCCCCCCCCAGTGTGGTTAACAACCCTTCCCCCACCCATAGGGCTAACACCCACCCGAAGATGCAAATTTGCTTCATTTAGCCCCGGCCCATACCTTTAGACATGTGAATCATGACATAATGGTGTTGGGGCTTGCTGATGCTTAGCTTGCACCCCCCACATCAACAATTAAAGTTTCTTCTCTGGGCTTCAGCCGGAGAGGAGATATTATAACGTAGGCAAGTATTGCTGCCCCCCTTTCTACTGGTGTCAGGAGGGCCACCACATATTCAGGAGCCTCTGGCCATTCCGGGAGGGTAAAACAGTATGATGTTGTGTTATAATAATTCTTGTGGTTTTGTGAGCAACCATACATTGCCAGGAGTGCAAAGGGGGACACTAATTACCTTGGCCTAGCATTGTCTAAAAGGCTTGGGATGTGACCACACCTCCAAGAGTTTGGCCACATCCCATGTCTCTCCCAGATTGCAGTTTGTCTCAGCAGCCCTGTGCATCACTACAACACATTGAATACAATATAATCAACATGGGGTCATTTTTTTATCTTTAAAGAAATTGAGGTACTTGTTTCCAAGCACGGAATGCCTTAACTTTAAGGTACTTAAGGCATACAATTAACGCATACAATCAACGCGATGGACCCGATTTTCTGTCAATCACCAGCTAATTTGCCGGTGAAAGAGAAAATCGCGTTGATCGCGTCCATCACGGCCCTTAATAAGGGGCCGCGATGCGACCGACGCGATCAACGGGATTTTTCCATAGACTTTTTATTTATTCTCGTTTTTATTTAATTTTGCAAAATAACATATACATGATAAAACATACATTTAAATAACAACCCAATACGTAGGTACATTCACTCATTTTTCTCAAGGGGTTTCACTGGGGTATTTTTGCCCTTTACCCATGCCCCATTTAACAACATGATACATAGATATTTGCGCTCATCTATCTCGATACAATTTACAGGGGCGCCTTACCCTTGGACACTTCCCAGTTTACATGGTCTAGTATAGGGGGGGGCTTCCGGTTCATCTACCCCTTCTCATTTTACCCTCAGTAATAGATGTACTGTATAGTGGATTATTCTCCCTTGGTTCTGACTCTATGCATGGTCGTCTCTTCCTATGTTTGCCTCTATTTCGAGTTATCTCCTCTTCTCTGGATACCGTGTTCATGATTGTCGACAGACGTGCATTTTAGTGCCTTACTAAAAAACTATAATATTATTAAGTGTCTCTAACATTTTTACTAGTATGTGGTATATCTATTTATGTGTATATATATAATTTTTTTTTTTGTGTATATTAATGTCGATTTATTTCTTTATACAGGGGTGATTGTGTCCAAGGGTTCCAAATCTGTTGGAATTTACTTATCGTGTTGCGGCCGTGTGCTAAGTGCTTTTCCTGTTCAATAACATAGTTCACTCGAGACTTCCAGGCATCGTAGTCTGGAGCAACGTTAGACATCCATGCTCTCCCCACCATTACCTTGGCTATTGAGCATAAGCCGTTAACATACATTCTCTCATTAGGCCCGCCTCTGCCTGCAACAATTCCTAACATGCAGAATTTTGGGGATAGAATCGCCTCTGGGATTCCAGTGGCCACTATAGCATGTATCACTTTATCCCAGAACTCCGCTACCGTTCTACATTCCCACATTAGATGTATAAATGTCCCTGGGAGAGTTCCACATTTGGGGCAGTTGGGCAATGTTCTCCCAGCGAATTTTGCCAATTTAGTAGCTGTCATATATGATCTGTGGAGGATTAGGAGTTGGGTCTGTTGAATACGGAGCGAGTTTGTGGCTTTTGCTACTGCCGATTTTGCAGCTGACCATTCCTCATCACTTAATTCCCCCACGTCCTGCTCCCATTTTCCCCTTAACCCCTTCCCGACGAGGCCTTTTTTGTTAACTTTTTTTTTTTCCTCCTCGCGTTCAAATAAGCGTAACTTTTTTAATTTTCCGGCTATATAGACACATGAGGGCTTTTTTTTTGCGGGACAAGTTGTACTTTTTAATGGTACCATTTACTATACCGTATAATATTCTGGGGAATCAGGAAATAATTCAATGTGGGGTAAAAAAAAAAAAAAAACCGCCATTCCACAATTTTGCGCTGGTTACGTTTTTTTTGGAGTTCATAGTTCGTTTAAAATGATGGGTTATCTTTATTCTATGGGTCGTTACGATTCCGGTGATACCAAACTTATATAGTTTTCGTTACGTTTTGCCACTAAAAAAAACGTTTTTTCTAATTTGTGTCGCGTCGCCATGTTCTGCGGCTTATAACTTTTTTATTTTTCCACCTACGGACCTGGGTGAGGGCTCATTTTTTGCGGGCTGAAGTGTACTTTTTAATTAATACCATTATGGGATATGTGCGACTTTCTGATCTCTTTTAGTTACATTTTTTTGGGTAGGCGATGCGACCAAAAAACGTAGTTTTGGCGTTGGGAATTATTTTCCGTTTACGCCTTTAACCGTGCGGGATAACTAATGTTATATTTTAATAGATCGGACTTTTAGGAACGCAGCGATACCAAATATGTTTATTTTTTATTTTTTATTTATTTTTATTTGTGAAATGGGGAAAGGGGGGTGATTTGAACTTTTTAATTTTTTTTTTTTTTTTTTATTTTGTAACTTTTTTTTTTTTTTTTTTTTTACTTTTACTACAAGGCCCCCTAGTGTACTTGACCACTAGGGGGCGCGATCGCCTGTACTAGGTTCAGCCATAGAGCTCTATGGCTGAACATAGTGATTTTCAGCACTTCCTATTACATCCTGCCTCAGGCAGGATGTAATAGGAATGCTGACATGGCCAGCACAGGGGTCTACATTAGATCCCTGGCTACCATGGCAACCGATCGGCACCCTCCGATCTCGCCGCGGGGGGCCCCGATCGGC
This sequence comes from Crinia signifera, assembly GCF_055691185.1. Lineage (NCBI taxonomy): Eukaryota > Metazoa > Chordata > Amphibia > Anura > Myobatrachidae > Crinia > Crinia signifera. Next base: position 358,414,174 of record NC_139218.1, on the reverse strand, counting down.
GCCGGAGGGGGGCGCCCCCCCTCCGATCAGCTATTTAAGCACTGCGGGCGCTTTGCCCGCGGTGCTTAAAGGGTTAAACGGCCACGATCGGCGAACTCGCCGCTCGTGGCCGTGAGAGCAGGTACCTGGCTGTAATATACAGCCATTACCTGCTCTCTTTCAAGCCAGCTCACTCCGTGAGCTGGTTTGATTCCCCCGCAACCGGCATATGACGTACATTTACGTCATATGTCGGGAAGGGGTTAATGCTGCTCCCATTTTCCCAGATTGGCATATATCCTGGAAACTCCTTTTTTTTTTATCTATTGCTTTGATGATTTTTTTAATCGGGGACTCTCCAAACAAGGGAGGGGAATTGGGGAAGTATATTTCCAATATACTTCTTAATTGGAGGTAGCGGAAGAAGTACGTTCTGGGTAGGTTGTACTCCTCCTTTAACTGAAGAAAGGATTTAAGGCTCCCCGGGTCATAAACCTGGGTAAGAGTAGTTACTGCGAAAGGTTGCCAGACTTCTCTGATCTGTAGGGCTTTAACTTCTCTAGCTGTAAGCATATCTATTATTCAATATTCATTATCTAGATATTTTATTCCCATGTTTTGGTTTACTTCCCGCCATATCTTCATTGCTTGTATGACTAAGGGTAGGTCCCCAGGGTATTTATCGCCCTGTATAATCCTATATAGAGGGCTGATATCCGGTGTGGAAACTGCTTCCAATGCTCTGGTCATATGACTACCATATTCCTCCTCTCTTAGCCATGTTCTTAATTGGGCTGACTGAGAGGCAATATAGTACCTCCGGAAATCAGGGAGCCCCAGACCACCATCTGTCCCTGTCCTCATTAAATTGTTAAGTTGAACCCTTGGTCGGGTGCCGTTCCAAATAAATGACAAAATAATACTGTTGAGTTTTCTAAATAATAATTTCGGGAGATGTATTGGAGATTGTTGTATAATATACAAAAATTTAGGAAGGACTGTCATCTTTACCAAGTTGACCCTTCCGGCCACGATCAATGGCAGTTTACTCCAAGATTTTATTTTTTCCCTAGCCACTCAAACAGGGGTTATATATTTAATGAAATAAACTCTTTAGGATCCCGGGATATATGGACTCCGAGGTACTTGAATGTTTAAACCCATTGTAGCGGTGATGGAGAGGATAAGGGGTAGTTCCCTGGATCCCCTACTGGAAAAATAATTGATTTCGTCCAGTTGATCCTAAAACCGGTATAATCCCCAAATTCCTCAATCCACTTCAATACTAAAGGGAGAGATAATGTGTGTTGCTTTAGGAATATTAATAGATCGTCCGCATATAATGAAATCCTCTCCATCTGGCCTGCACCCCCAAAGCCAATATCTCCTGGGTATTGCCTGATCGAACATGCCAGGGGTTCAATCGCCAGGGCAAACAGGACTCGGGAGAGGGGACACCCCTGCCTGGTTCCCCTGGCGAGACTAAAAGAGGAGGATGTCCAGCCATTTACGGATACCCTAGCGGATGGGTCTGCGTACAATAGCTGAATCCATTTTATTAAATTTGGACCCAGTCCATATGCTTTAAGGACCTCCCATAAATATGGCCATTCTACAGCGTCGAACGCTTTTATAGCATCTAATGAGACTATGGCAGCCTCCCTCTCGCCTTTGCCCATTATCTGCAGATGGGAATGTAGTTGGCGTATATTTATGCTGGTAGCTTTGGCCCTTATTCTGGTTGGTGCGGTCAGAGCCGCACACGGGGCTCCGACCGCACAAACCAAGGGCCGCCCACCGGACGGATCGCCACGGCCGTCCGTACACGGACGGCTGGCGATCCGCACAAAAATGGTGGAGGCTACGCCTCCACCATGGTGGGAGCTGCCCCCTGCCTTCGATGGTCGACGACCATCGAAGGCAGGCCCGCACGCCGCGGCAGCTCCCGCAAGCTCAGACCACACGGACAATCGTCCGTGTGGGAGCTTGTAAGGGGGCTGAAAGCTGACATCCGGCGACGTCAGCTTTCCGCCCCCATGTCATGGTAATGAGGGCGTCATGCCCTCATTACCATGCATACGCCCCGCGTTTTCATGGGAACGCCCATGAAACGCGGGGCGTACACATAGGGAAATGAGGGGCTGAAGCCCCTCACGCCCCTATACGCCCCCTTTGCGGCGGACGAAATCCGTCTGCGGCGAAGGGGGCTGCACATGCGCAGAATGACCTCTGCGCATGTGCAGACCACAAACATCGGCGGTACGGCCGCACGCGGGCCGTACCGTGCCGATCTGAATAAGGGCCTTTATCTGGCATAAAGCCCGTTTGATCTGGATGGACCAGCCTAAATATATGCTTGTTCAATCTCTCTGAGAGAATCTTGGCCAGCACCTTCGCCTCAAAAGAAATAAGGGAGATGGGCCTATTTGTGTCCATCTCTAATGGGTTCTTGCCTGGTTTTAATAGCATAATTATTTTGGCCTCTGTCATTGATTTCGGAATGGCCCCCACCTCAAAGCTGCCCCTAAGTGTCTCATACAGTAGGGGTGCAAGTGCCTCCGTGTATTTTTTGTAAACCTCAGCTGGGATGCCATCCAATCCTGGGGCTTTCCCGCTGGGTAATATTTTTATTGCTTTCCTCACTTCTTCAATTTCCAGGGGGGGCATCAATCTCCAAGGAATCTTCCTTCCTTAACTTTGGTAGTTGAATATTTTCCAGATAGTTCTTTATTTCCTTTGCGTTGTGCTCTAACCTACTTGTATATAGCTGGGTGAAGTATGCCTCAAAGGCGCCCCCTATCTGGGATGGTGTGTTCACTATTACCCCTGCTTGGTTTATAATCGCTGGTATTATATTTGGTGGATTTTCTGCCTGTGCTAGATAGGCCAGGTACTTCCCTTAGCGGTCAGAGTTTTGATATCTTTGTGTGGCTCTATGGGACATTATATTAAGGTTTACCTTTTTAATAGCCTCTAACCAAGTCGACTGGGCCTCCTGCCACTCTAGATATGAAATATTGGACTTTTTTATACGATCTCTAGATATGAAATATTGGACTTTTTTATACGACATTCTGTTTCCTTATCAAGACATTCCTTCTCCTTTACCCGTATATATTCTCTACTCCTTTCTTTGACCTCAGCTATTTGTTTTCTGAAAGTTCCCCTCATAAATGCCTTGAATACGTCCCATATAATAGGCAGACTAGCCGAACCCTGATTTTTTTCCCAGAACTCCTGCCACTGATTCACTAGATCTGTGTTTAGATCGATACTACGCAGCCACTTAGAATTAAGTTTCCAAAAATTGCTCCATCTTTCATTGGGCTCGGCAAATTCCATATATACTGGGGAGTGGTCTGATATTCCCCTTGGTTTATACTCGATCCTGTGAACCAGTGGCATGAAGTTCCTGGAAACCAGCACCATGACAATCCTGGAAAATGCTACGTATGTGGTTGAGAAGCACTAGTACTGCTGGACACTTGGATTAAGCTCTCTCCAAGGATCTACCCATCCTATATCCTTGATGAAATTGGCGAAGCCCATATTCCCTCTTTCTATTCCCGAGGAGGCGCTCCTCCATCTATCTAGCTGGGGGTTCAAAACATTGTTAAAATCTCCCATACACAACACCAGTGCAAGCAGGGAGAGGGCCACAAACTCAGAGGCCTTTATCAGGACCTTATATGCAAATGGCGGCGGGATGTAGATTGCCAATATTATCATATGCAAAGTATTAATCACACAATCAAGAAAAACATAACATCCACCGGGATCTATCAAGACCCTATTGCAGATAAATGATAGGGTTTTCCTTACTAAGAGTGAGACTCCCCTGGATGAGGGGTGTGGTATGTATGGCCAATCCATGATTTTTTAAGGGCCATTAGCTTCCCTCCCACTAAATGTGTTTCGGATAAGCAGATTATATCCGCCCCATATTGCCTCAATTGGTTCATCACTAGGGATCGATTTATTTTATCGTTTAACCATAGACTTTAATGTTAAATTATTTTTAAAGTGAAAACCGGGTTGATCGTGTCGGTCGCGGGCCATTATAATGGCCTGCGATGCGAACAACGCGCTCAACGCGATTTTACATAGGTGACAATGTGAAATGGGCCAATATGGCCCATTTCACATTGAATATAGTTGTAAAGTATGTTTAATGCCCCCGTCATTATTAACGCCACCCCGCTATTGACGCCAACCCGAAGCGTGGCGAGCGCAGCGAGCCCGCGAGGGGCGGCGGTACGCGTCCTACGACCTTTTTATGCCCCTACTATCCACTACTATCCCTACTATCCACGTCGGCGTGGAGTTGATCTTAAAGTGTATGAAAAGTATAAAGTGTATGAAAAGGTCGGAGGACGCGTACCGCCGCCCCTCGCGGGCTCGCTGCGCTCGCCACACTTTGGGTTGGCGTCAGTAGCGGGTTGGCGTTAACAATGGGGGGGGGGGGCATTTCAAACATGAGGGGGGTTTGGTATTAAAATGGGGGGTTTTAGGGCTTTTTACATTGAAATCAATGTAAAACCGGGTCTCAGGGACCATTTTACATTGATTCCAATGTAAAAATCGGGTCGATCGCATCGCATGCGATTTGGTTGGCATGCGATGCGATCAACGCAATTTTTCCGACCCGATGGATACAATCAAAATCGGTGGCACCGTGCTAGGAAAATGATTTGTGATCTCTAGTGACTGACATGTGACTGCACGATTACATCCATTTATATGGGAACGGCATGGCATAGCACATCAACCAGGTAACAGGTGGAGGTGTAATACTTTGCTGCTTCTTTACTGAAGCTGGCTGGGTGCAGAGAGGTGGAAAGCTGTAAAGCATGTTTAAAGGGGCATGTAGTGTAGGAACATTTTTATTATAATTGCCTTTTATTCTGTATTACAAGGTTTATGTAGCGCGGTACACAGGGAATAGACAATACAACAAGATAACATAACACAGTGACCATGGGGGGAATGAATATAAGAAGGTGTGATAAATGTACTGTATATTCTATATCTGTGCACATTTTGTGCTGCAGTTACAGTTTCCTTGAAATAATGCAGGGAAGTGATTGTCATGATAGAGGCGCTATAGGTTTTTTTTGGCACCGCTTTATCTAGATAGGACAACAATCTGATTGAGCTAGTATGATAGTCAGTGGCACTGATCATTTTGACAACTGAAGCTCGAATTGTACACCTGCCGCTGTCATGGATGCCACACAAGGAACGTCCTTGGCTGTCCGAATTGTGCATACAAAAAAAATAAAGTTTTCTTAGTTCCAAACAGCCACGTGTGCCACTGAGAAGTTTTGTATTTGCAGACAAGAAAACAAAATTATGGGCTCAACTTATATATTTGTTTTGTATGTGCAGATCCCAGTCACAGCCGCCGCAAGAGGGAGAGCGCAGTGCATCTTTGGCAAATTAGATTGTCATCGTTACACTTCATTCCACATATCATTCTTAATACGTCTTCCTCCATATTAGATGAGTGTGGTGTGGCGCTCCAACAGGGGGGATCCCGACGGTCAGTATCCCAATGTTGGTGCTCCAACAGGGGGGCGAGTGCAAAGTAGCCCCTTGCGCGCTGTGATTAGGGATCCCCCCTGTCAGAGCACCGGCAGTCGGAATTCCCGACATCGGGATACTGACTATTGGGATCCCGCCTGTCGGAGCATCATCGGCATCCTATTAGATGGCTATTGAGAAGTTCACAAATTAATATTAGATGTACATCATTAAACAACATGAATTATATAGTTCCATAGGGAAAACATGAAAAGAGGGCTCTTTGGTAAGTACAAGGGTTAGGCACTAGGTAAGGACTAAGCTGCTGGGGTGGGGGAGGTTAAGGTTAGATGGCAGAGGAGGGCAGTTAGGTTTAGGCTGCAGAAGGGTATGGTTAGGGTTAGGCTGCGGAAGAGGTGGGTTAGGGGTAGAATTAAGGGTATGGGTTGGGTGAAATATTTATCGGGAAGCTGTCTGGATCCCGCTGTTGGTCTTATGGTAGGACGTGCCAATTTGTGTAGTTATGTGTCAATTTATGTAGTTGTGTTAGAGTATATTTTGTGTTCTATAAATCATTAAGGACATACAGCATTTTACTTGGCTCTTCTTTCTTACTAAAATAAAGCTGGGAAAGTACCCTCTCAAAGGTTATTTAGCGATAATGTCAAACAAGTATACTGCACTTTTCACTAAACAAAGGCCATCACAGGCGCTGCTCCACCAGAGTGGAAGCCCGATATTTCACTTTCCTGCCGCTTCTGTTGATAAAAGAAGAAAAATAATCTACAAAGAAATGTTATTTATTTTCTGTGCAGTAATGTTTGCCGTTTCATTACTTTTTGCGAACACAATCCATAAACAAAGTTATAATTGTGAAATGAATTTTGTACGGTGGTGCGTTTCAAACACATTTTATGCCCACGCAGGGGGGGGGGTGAGTTCATCTCAGTCGCCCGGAGGCAAGTTGGAGTTTCTTGGCCCCGCATCCCAAATATGTTGTGTGTCAACATTCATCTGTGTGTATCATCTCAGAGTCCAGCACCATCACTTGCTGCAGCGCAGGATGAGTGGTACCAGGCAGAAGCCATTGCAGATGTTAGCAGGGCTCCTGCTATAGAGCCAATTAACTGCAGGTGTGCCGCAGAGCTCTATTGCAAGAGCAGTGGTCACGACTGGATCCTGCTGTGAAACACACAGGTGCTGCTTTACATGCAGGTGCCCCTTCAAGGCATGGAGCCCAGAGGCTGGAGCCTCCATTGTCTCTGGGAGGTAACGCCCCATTACCCATGCATGATGTTACTGAAAGTCAACTCACTGCCAAATACAACAGTTTGAGAATAGCCATCTTGTGTTGAAAATGAGACTGCCTCTTGTTTAGAAGCCTCCAACAGCTGGGCGAAAGCAACAGTACTGACCTTATCCCAGGCCAGGTGAGTAATGAATATCTCAATGACCAGGGATGGGGGGATAAGGGCTGGCAGAGTAATGTATGTCCCTGAGGTGGAGGAATGATAGTGATACTGTATGTCCTGGGGGGACAAAAGGGTTAGGGTTGGTTGGCCTATAAGAGGGGGAGGAGTTCACACCCCTTGTCATGATCCTGCAAATACCAATGATTGGTCTTATTAGTTACACGTTAGAATAGATCTGACAATATTCCAATGCGTTGAAAGTTACAGACCTGTTAACATTTCAATGCTCTAATTGGCTTCATATTGGTCTAAGATTGTGTATATACTATGTTTTGACTACATGTTATTGCTGTTCCCCACTTCACAAGACAGGCATCTAGGTGATAATATACCCTCACCCCCCCCCCCCCCCCCACCCCCCCAGTGCTCAAAGTGGGCCAGTATACAACGGTATGGTATACCGGCACTTCACTTCAAGCACTGATTTTTTTCCTCTTACTCCCGATCACTGTGGCCAGCAGTGATCGGAAAGATCGCTGGACACCTGCCCTTTCTGTAGAGGAGCTGCAGTTACAGTGTCTCCCCCTCCCTCTCCTCACATGCGATCCCACTTAGCCGGCATCTGCGGCCCTGCTCCTGCTGCTCTGTGGAGAGGTTTAAGGAGGTGCCGCCTGCTGCGCTGTCAGGAGCCTGCCTGGTGCTACTGCCCTAAGCGCTGCCTGGAGACGCTCCATACAGAATGAGGAGGTACCGCTGTGCTACCCGGAGCCTGTTTGTGTAGCTGTGCTGCCTGGAGATGCTCCCTACAGAAGGGGGAGGTACCGATGCGCTGCCTGGAGATGGCTGATGCTGCTGAGCTGCCTGGAGCCATCTATACGGAAGGAGGAGTTTCCACTATATTTAGCAAATACCCTGCCAAGAGCCTGTCCTGAGCCGCTCCGCTCCATGGAGGGAGGTGGAGCCGCTGATGCTGCCCAGAGCTGCTCTGTGGAGAAGGTGAGGGTGAGCAACCCCCCAACTGTTTACTAGCCTATCTATGCCCCCCCATTCATCTCTGCTAACCTCCCCCCTCCCATTTGACTGTCAGTCTGCGCCTCAATATGGGCCATCCATTTGTCAGTTTGGGCCAGATTCTCTAAGCTTCAACAGTGATAAAATGGGGAGTGATAAACAACCAGCCAATCAGCTCCTACCTGCCATGTCACAGACTGTGTTTAAAAAATGTCAGACAGGAGCTGATTGGCTGGCTGTTTATCACTCTCCATTTTATCACTTTTGAATCTTAGAGAATCTGACCCTTTGTCTGTCCATATGGTGTTCTGTCTGTCAGTCTATGCCCTCTGTCCATCTGTCAGTCTGTCCCCCAGTATGGTGCTTTGTCCCGTCTGTCTAAGCCTTGTCTGTCTATCTATGCCTACCCTCATCAGTCTTTCCCTCTATGCCCCCCCATAAGGTGTTCTGTCCATCTTTATTCCCCTGTTAGTCTCTGCCCCCACTTGGTGCTCTGTCTGTCTGTACATCCATTTGTCTCTCTGTTTATGCCCCCATATGGTGCTCTATCTGTCCATTATTGTCACCGGCCCACCCATGCGCTCCCCCCTGTCCATCATCTGTTCGTCTATACCTCCCAACCATGTTCTGTGCTGTAATCAGTGCTCAAAGTGGGCCAGTATACAATGGTATGACATACCGGCACTTCGAGCACTGACCTTTTTTTTTCTCCCCTCTCTGCAGCAGAGATGGAGATTCCGCGGCCATTCACTGCAGCACACAGGAGACTGTGTAGCTGCTGTCAGGGAGGGGGAGATGACAGGCTTGGCCGAGGGTCGGGGTGCATTGTGCCCCCTGTTGTTATTTATTTATTTAAGCTCCGTCGCGGCTGCCCGCCGGCCCACCCACAGAGAGAATGGCAGCGAGGTGACAGCCAGGTGACAGCCGGCAGAGAGCGGCGAACTGCCCATGCTGCCCGGCTGTTTTCAGAGCGGGTTTTGGCTATTTGAAATCTCTCGCCGGGTTGCGAGACCACTGATTGGCTGACAGTGATTAAACAAAACTGGGTAGTTACAAACAGCCATAGAGGTAGAAGGGCCCTGCTTGCAAGCTTACAATCTATAGGGAAATATGCATTGATCCACAGGATAGGTGTTATCTATTGCGTAATGGTCCACCAGATCACAACGGTTCTTGGTGGGCTGTATGATATGGTCACCCAGAAATGGAGGCTGGGAAAGTGAAAAAATTGAAAATATGTGAGGATATCTGTGGATTGTGCAATGGGGATGTAAGCACAAAGGAGAGTTTATGAAGGTTATGTGGATAGTCCATCATTTTATACACTTGCCTGAAGAGTTGAGCTTCAGGTAATGCTTGATGTTTTGAAGACTAGAGTGTTATTGTGCTTGGGAGAGCAGCCCATAGAAAGTCCTGCAATTGTGAGTGGGAGGGAATATTGCGTGTGTATGAGAGATGTAGATCTTGTGAAGAGCGAAGAGGTTGGGTTGGGAGATATTTTGAGATAAGTGAATAGCTGTAATCTAGTGTAGTTTGGGTAATGGCCTTGTGTGTGAGTAATTTTATATTGAATATGATAGAATACGGGTAACCAATAAAGGGACTGACAGAGTGGATCCGCAGATGTTCGCTCAGCGATGAAGATCAGCTTCGCAGTTGCATTCAGGATGGATTGTACTAGTGAGAGTCTGTATTGGGGAAGACCAGTAAGGAGACTATTGCAATAATCAACGTGGGAGATGATGAGAGCATAGATTACAGTTTTGTGTAAGATATGATCATATTTTGAAAATGTTTTTTAGATGTATGTAACATGATTTTGAGGCAGATTGAATGTGGAGAGCAAAGGACAGAGTCAAGGATGACACCTAGGCAGTAAGCTTGTGCGTTAAAATGGATGTACTGTAGATATCAGGTAGGTGCCTGCTATTGGGCATTGAAAATATAATTCACTCTGTTTTAGAAACAATTGAGATGGCGAGATGACATCCATGATATAACTGCAGAAAGGAATTCAGTGACATGGACCAATATACAGTAGATGGTGAAAAGTATGGGGGGGGGGGGGATAGGTAGATTTAATTATTATCTACTGTATGTACAGATGATACTGAAACCAGAACCACCATTGGTGCAGGAGGTGCATTGCACTGGGGCCTCTAAAGTCCTAAGAGGCCAACTGCTGCCACCCACTGCTGTTTTTGTGAATTGGTGTTGGAGTGGAGGATGGGGTCTAAATTTAAGCCTGGGCCAACAATTTCCGACACTGACTGAAATACAAAAGAGCTGATTAGTTTGCCAAGAAAAGTGGCCTAGATTGAGGAAAACAGAGGACCTAGGACTGAGACTTGTGGTACTCCCAACTGATAGAGGTACCGAAGAGGAGGTGGATTTAGTGAAGCGGACACTGCAAGGGTCCACTGCCAGAGGTGATCAGTCCAGGCAAATTACCTAGCACTGTAGTGACTGCGCTGCTGTGGAGGATGTAGCGCCCACTGTAAGTAATCCCAAATTCCAAGATTGAAGCCTCGAATTTCTAATATAGGGCCTGATTCAGACCTGATGGCATGGCTACTAATTTGCAGCGGCCAGCGATCAGATAAACACCTCTTTGCGAATCAATCTGTGCGAAAAGATGAGTTTTTCTTGTGAAGACCTCGCTGCTGTGCGAATATTTCCCAAACCATTTGTTCGTCGCTCACTATTGAATGATTTCCCCACTGGGCAGCACTGTCTGCAGGTTCTGAGCAGCCCCGAACTGCACGGCAGCTGCAATGAAATCAGTCTGATGTATGCCCGGAGCTGGCATCACACACCCTCCCCTAAAACGCTTGCGTTTTTTCATGCACTACCTGCTGCTTTTTACACACACCCATAAAATGGACAATTACCACCCCCAAATGCCCGCTTCCTGCCAGATTCCTGCCAGATTCCGGCCAATCACCTTGCTAACGGACTGAATTCAGGTCCGGGCCACTCCTCTCCCGCAACCCCCCCCCCCCCCCACACCCGCCCTGCACCCGTGCCCCCCTTCCCCGGAACTCACCTCAGCTGACCTCTCGGTGAACACACAACATAGGCACAGTGCAGCCTGCAGAGCACCGAGCCCCTCTGTGTCCTAGACTCGGCACTCTGCAGGCTGCACTGTGTTTCGTGCATGCCTGGCTGGGGGGCCACCGGGTGGGGGAGGCAGTGTGTGGGGGTGTCACTGTGGGCAGCTGCCCGGGCCCCTCCAGAGGCCGGGGCCCAGGACAGCTGTACCCAAAGCACCCCACTGTCGGCGGCCCTGGGCCCATAGTTCACAGTCACTGTAAATGTCAGGGGTTCGTGTTGCGCCATTGTAGGTTTCTGTCTTCATTTATAGCAGCGAAATAGCACATTGAGGGATGATGATGATGATGATCACAGTTTAATATATGATGGCATTATGGCTATCATACAGTTATTACTAAGTATTATTAGTTATGTTCTAGCTATTTAAAAGACATTGTTAACAGAGAGGAGTATAGATGAAAAATTCTTTCATTAGAGAAATGTCATCCCCTTTTATTAGAAGACATGAGAATGGCCTGTTCTGCCACCGCCCGGTGTAAGGAAAGGATCAGCTGTATAATCCTACGAGACATTTTATTACAGGCTGAACGTCACTGCAATTTCCTTGTAACAGATTAGCTTTCTAATCATCCAATACAGTATCCGAACATTGCCGTCTCTGAGAAAATAACCTGGAACTATGAATTTGATAGAAAGTGGTTTAAAGAACAAAGGGGATCGTTTTCTATCAATAATCTTGTTAATTAGTCTTTAAAACATATTAAAAAAACATGATCGCTTCAAAACTTTTGCACAGCTTATCCAGAAAGAGACCACAAACTAATACTGTACAGCAAACGCTTAACCCTTTGAAAGCCTGAAGTCATCCAATTGATGGGTGATCGATTACTGCTCAATGTGATTGGTGGGTTGCACGCCCACAATGTATTGCATAAGCTAATGGTCTAGATAACATTGGGGTATCTTCGGTTGTAAGGAGAAAGTGCCCTCTATCACGATACAAGAACAATTAAATACTTGAGAGGAGGCAGACAGGTTGACCTGTCCCACGGGGGTACTGGGGAAACCACCGACAAGCCCTATTGCCTGGAAGGGCTCCTCCCCTGGACATCAGGTTCAAGACTGTGTGCTGGAATTATACATGTATGCATATATACTTATATGTAACTATATACTTTACAGGGCTATGGTGTATTTCCTACAGTGCATTGCTGGTACATATTATTTATTTATTTACAGTTTCTTATATAGCCCAGCAGATTCCGTTGCGCTTTACTATTGTAGACAGTGATAAAACAAACTGGGTAACAACAGACAGACTTGGAGGTAAGAGGGCCCTGCTGCAAGCTTACAATCTATAGGGAAATTGGGGGAAAACACAAGGACAGGCAGCACGAACGGAGTAATGGTTAGCATTACTGCCTCTCAGCGCTGAGGTCATGGGTTCGATCCCCACCATGGCCCTAAATGTGTGGAGTTTGTATATTCTCCCCGTGCTTGCATGGGTTTACTCCCACAATCCAAAAATATACTGGTAGGCTAATTGGCTTCCAACAAAAATTAACCCTAGAATGTCTGTGTGTGCATGTACATGGGGTAGGGAATATAGATTGTAAGCTCCACTGGGGCAGGGACTGATGTGAATGTTCAAAATATTCTCTGTAAAGCGCTGCGGAATATGTATGCGCTATATAAGAAACCGTTAATAAATAAATAATTAAATAAGGACAGGCACCTGTAATAGCATAGCAGTCCCACCAAGTTGCAAGTCCAGAAGGGAAGCTATAGAATACATAAGTGCCCCAGAGGGTTATGTGTGTGGTACTTAAATATGATAGGCTTGCCTGAAGAGGTAAGTTTTCAGGGAACGCTTGAAAGTTTGGAGGCTAGTGGAGAGTCTTATTGTGGGTGGAAGGGCATTCCATAGGGTGAGAGCAGCCCAATGAAAGTCTTGTTATAGTGAATGGGAGCTACTGTAGTGATCCCTGCAGAAGAGAGACGCAAATCTTGCACAGAGCGGCCAAGATGGGAGATATATGCTGGTGCAGTATGGCTAATAGCTTTATATGCGAGTAGAAGTGTTTTATATTGAATACGGTAAGATACAGGCAACCAATGGAGGGACTAACAGAGCGGATCAGCAGACGATGAGCATCTTGCCAGGAAGATCAGCCTAGCAGCAGCATTAAGGGCCTTATTTTGGTTCATTCTTTCTGACAAAATCCTTCTTAGATGGACAAAACCATGTGCACTGCAGGGGGGGGCAGATGTAACATGTGCAGAGAGAATTAGATTTGGGTGAGTAATTTTGTTTCTGTGCAGGGAAAATACTGACTGCTTTATTTTTACACTGCAATATAGATCTCACTTTGAAGTAAAACCCCACCCAAATCTAATTCTCTCTGCACATGTTACATCTGCCCCACCTGCAGTGCACATGGTTTTGCCCATCTAAGAAGGATTTTGTCAGAAAGAATGAACCAAAATAAGGCCCTTAGAATGGATTGCAGTGGTGAGAGTCTGTTCTTGTGAATACCAGTTAGGAGACTTATTGCAATAATCAATGCATTATTATGAGGCACTAGCAGTATTTACTATATATAGTGAACATGCAGTCTCTAATGGTTAGGCAAATACTTTTTGGTATATCGATTGTCAGGGGTGTGTATATATTGGTATATTCTCCATCGGCATTTGGCTGTGGGGATACTGTCAATCGGTATTACTTCCGTCGGCAACTTAACTACATATTGAGTAGATGAGTGACGAGTTATGAGGACTGTTAAGCTTTAATAAAAAGGTGCACATTTAGTATATGTTTAAATCTGGTGAGACTAGCAGAGATTGTAAGGGTGGAATCCAGTTATCCATGGTAATTTACTACAGGCTTATTTATTACACAGGACTATTAAATTAGCCCCCGCTGGTAGCCTGCATCAGGGATTTTTTTTTATGCCTCTCAAAAAAGTCGGAACCCCCCCCCCCCTCGTAAATAGCTGTCACGACCCTGTTAACATGAACTTTTCATGGATACTGTATGTTAATTTACTGGTAAAAAATGGGTAGCATATGAAATAAATAGGGACAGGCGTTAAAGCCTACAGCTACTTCTTTTTTTTCACCAGCTGTAATGTACCACAAGTAAATGTAATCCCACCTACGTGATGGGGTATTCTGGTGAAATGTTGGAGGAGAACATTAGAAGAAGTGAAGAGGAATTGGGGGTCAGAGAGGGGGAAGAGAGAGTGGACCTGGGAGAGGGAATTGGAAGTCAGTGATGTAGGTTCCAGAATGCCATATTGCAGGAGAGGAAAGACAAGTGTCAGGGAGGTAAGAGTAGTCTAGGTCTGTAATGATGTGAGTGTGGATTACACTTTGCATGGCATGAGAGGTGAGAAAGAGTCAGATACTGGAGATGTTATGATTTAGAAGTGGTAATATTGAGAGTCTGAGGGGTAGATGTATGAATCAGGGATAAGGGAGGAGAAGTGATAAAGTGCTTGGTACTTTATCACCGGCCAATCAGCCCCTGACTGTTAAGTTACAGGCTGGGTTTAAAAAGGGACAGTCAGGAGCTGATTGGCTGGTGATAAAGTACCAGACACTTTATCACTTCTCCTCCCTTATCAATGCTTCATACATCTACCCCTGAGTGTGGGGAGTGAAGGAGAGAGTCGAATTGAGGACATGGGGGGGGGGGGGGGGGGGGGGTTGGGGGGCAGAATGGAGAGCAATGGTATCAAAACATCATGGAGTGCTGTAAGATACTTGTAGACTGTAAAACAGTAGCAGAGGCAGATGGAATGGAGAATGTGAAGATATGTGGTCTACAAGTAGCAGAGAGTATGAGGATACCCTTGGATTTGGCAGTAACATGGCCACTGATAATAGTGTTCCCTCTAGAAATGAGGGCGGGCAGGGCGCCGCTGCACGGGGGCAGCGCAAGGGGGGGCGGACCGGGCCTGCCAATGTCACAGTTGTGGGCGGTCCCGGGCAGCCGACGTCACAAAAGGGGCGTGCCTGGGCCGCAACGTCACTAAAGGGGGCGGACCTGGCCGCCGCCGTCACTAAAGGGGCGGATCCGGCAGCCGCTGTCACTGAAGGGGGCAATCCCGGCCCCGCCGAAGTTACCGTGCTCCCGGGGAAGCGCTGGGAATTGCCATCTAAGGAGGCGTAGCGCTTTCCCGTGCACACAGCCAGGGCAGGCACCAGGCTGTTTTAGCGGGGCGCTGCTAGCAGGGCAGGGCGCATTTTGCCCTGTAGAACAGCCTAGCGGGAACACTAGATAACCTTAGTGAGGGACGTTTAAAGTGGGTTACAAGGGGTCAGGAGCGGGTTGGAAAGAAAGGCACAGGGAAGACTCAGCTGTGGGGCCAACTGTGGCCGGGAGAGGGTAGAGGGTGACAGCCTGGTGGTATGGGTTTTAGGGTATAAATGGTGGCACGCTGGTGTGGGTGTGTTAGGGGTAGAAGGTGTCAGGGTGGCAATGTGGGCATGTAAGGCGGTTTATTTTTTTACATTTTTACAGGTCCACTTTAAATTCCCAATCCGCCCATGACACCAGGGAAGGGTATTGTAGTGGAATTAGCATACAGTTACAGACACAGCTGCAGGAAGAGACACAAGGACAGATGCAACTGTGTCCAACTTCAAATCAGGCAGTACGAGGAAGGATCCCACCCTGCCAACGGATCCCACCCCCTCATCAAACCTCACCTCCATGCGGGCCGCTTCCAGAAATTTCCCAGGCTGGTTTTCCATCCTAATCCACTCCTGCATGGGGTGCAAACCATATTGAAGGGTAGGAAGAACCAATATGGCGAAGTCATTAGACAATCTGTTAGGATATAGGTGAGATGATAGCCCTGTAAGCAGGGCTCTCTAAATACCCTGCCTTGTTTTATTACTGTGTTTGTTCTCAATTGTAAAGTGCTGCCTAGTGCGCTGGTGCTGTAGAAATAGCAGTTATAATACTAATAACAGCTAGAAAGATAATTGTGAGTAATTAGTCCCAAACTGATGCCAAGGAAATGACTTGTGTAGCACGAAATTATAATGCTACTAATATTTCCGGAGCTTAGGGGGAATCGGACGTTGATTGTCCTGTGTAGGAGGCTGAGCATCCCGGTGTGAATTCTCTCCGCTGTATTCATCTATACCCTCTTACCGTATAATATTGAAACCCGATGAAATCAACCACTAATGGCCAATTCAGGATGCAGATAACTAATCCCCGGAATAACATGGCTTTAAGACTTTTAGTTAGAGAAACAACATACTTTTTTTTTTTGCAAATGCGAACTCGTAATAGCCCTCTAGGCCATTTTATAATGAAACTATATCTAAAGAAAACAAATGGGCCATATTATCAGCTTATTGGCAAAATAACTTAGGTAACTTCATTTCTTCACTCAAATGTTACAGCATTTGCTGCAAGCAGGGAGCGACTTTATTACTCTATTATTACAGATGCCCTAACCTCTTATAGTAATGGCTTTTAGTGTATACACAATTATTATTTTTATTGTATACAGAACTCAAGGGTAGAACCGAAACACATTTGTAAAACCGATAAAGTTTTACATATACAAAAAGCTACAAACTTCTAATTGACTAAATATATTGTGAGACATTTTTTTCTTTAATTGTTCAGTATCTCTGACTGTTGTTTTTGGCTGCAAATGGTCGTATCCTATCACCAGCGCTCATTCCCTCCAAAAAAATATATTGTCCAACATTTCCTGTCTAAGGGCCAGATGTATCAAGCTCCAAAAAGTGATAAAATGACGAGTGATAAACAGCCAGCCAATCAGCTCCTACCTGCCATGTTACAGGCTGGGTTTGAAAAATTACAGGTAGTAGCTGATTGGCTGGCTGTTTATCACTCTTGACTGTATCACTTTTTGAAGCATGATACATCTGGCTCTAAAGGTTACTTAACAAGAATCTCTCGTGCAATGGTAGACTATGCTTAATGCAAAAATTGCCTTTCATTTTGTATACTGTGTATATACTGTACAAATATTTTGAAAATTTTAATTTGTTTGTTAAAATGATGGCGTTTTTTTTTCTACAAGTGGAAATTAAAGCCCAACTCGGTTTTCTGGTTCCAGCGCCCTTGTGCTAGCCAAGTTACACATGGGCATATGGTGTGCGGTGAGGTCAGTGGCCGGGGAGGCACCCAGCCAGGGTACCGTTCCTTTTTGGAGCTGGCCCTGGTTCCCAAAATACAGGAGACAAAGTGAGTAAGGGGCTATTTAATCATAGTCCTCTGCAAATTGGCACAGCAGCATCAGATCTGAATGATGCCCATAGTTTTACCCGCTTACAGCTTTTAACGGTAAGCATATTGCAGCAATAGCAGGGGCTACATTTACTAAGATGGGAGTTCTATTGAAGATGAGATGTTGCAACCAAGCTGATTCTACTTCTTATTTATTTAGCATCTTCTAGAAGATAATAGAATCTGATTGGTTGCTATAGACAACATCTCAATTTCAATATAACTCCTATCTTAGTAAATGTCCACCCCAAGAGACTCACCTGACATAAGTTGGATGAATTGTTCCATCTGTGGATTTTGTCAGCAGTTTCTCTTGCTAGCACCATTGTATTTGCTTTGTCTCATACACAAGGCTGTTTACGGACGTTAATCAGTGTTATTGTGCCGCCCTCCCCTCCACCACCCAGGATTCTTCATTCCACTTATATGTGACAGCTGATTCCAATATTACTGAGCATGAGAGCTGTTGTGCTCAGTGCAGAATTGTCTTTATCTGGAGATGAGAATAACTAATGCGTATGTCTGGCTGAATGTGAGCCTTCTCCTCTCAGCGGGGAGCCCAAGCAGTTTCACAGCTGTTGGAAGCACTGACAGAGGTTTGGCCTTCTGATAGGTGCTTGTACGTACGTGCCCTCCTGCAGTATGTACTCACATTGCTTTACGTTGGTTTATTTTTTCTTATTTTCTCCTGTACTTTTTAGTCTCTTTATAATTTTTTTTCTTTGTTCTTGGATAAGATAGAACGTTGATCTTTACATACACTTATACAGTATGTAGCGTAGAAAGTCAGCATTGCCATGTCATACAGGTGGAGGACATTTCATTGGGCATATGGCACAATCCAGCTTTCCAAAACTGCAGGGGATAATGTGGCTCTCTAACCACTTTGACTCTGTCGTATTAGAGTGCAGCACCGTTAGAAGCATCAGGGCCACAAGTGGGTGTCACTCTTCAGAGAGGAGATACCATGCCTGTACTACCTGCCATTATGGAACTCCAGCTACATGAGCCAATCAGAGCTCACAGCCTGGCTCTGATTGGCTCACGATCCGGCACTCCATTTAAATGGCCACCAGAGACCCAGTAGCTGAAGCACTGCAGCGGTAAGGGGTACAGACAGCAGGCTCACCACACCGCACAGCTAGCACATTGGTGGCTCCACACAGGCAGCATCACAGGGAGCGCGTTGTGGCTGCTGTCAGTGAGTGATCAGTCAGGAGACAGGAGGACATGGCAGTTTCCGACATAGAGCACACTGGTGGAGATGAGCTGCCTGGAGGAGAGCAGGTAACTTTTTGGCTGGAGGGGGCAGGCTCCATATTAAAGAGAAGGAGGGGGTAATTATGTGCATGGGACATTACTCTGGGTTCTATACAGTATGTAAGTGGTGCTATTCTAGGATTTTTGCGTATGGGGCACTGCTTTGTGCATTATGGTGTGTGGCTTAATGTATAATGGGCATTATGGTGTATGACAATGTATAATGGGCATCATGGTGTGTGGCATAATGTGTAATGGGCATTACAGTGTGTGTCATAATGTGTAATGGGCATTATGGTGTGTGGCATAATGTGGAAAGGGCATTATGGTACATGGTACAATGTGGAATGGGCATTGCATTGTGCATTATCCTGGCACAATGTACATAATGGACACTACTGTGTGGTGTAATGTGAATTGGTTATGTGACTATGGGCCACATGCACTAAGCTTCAAAAGTGATAAAATAAAGAGTGATAAACAATCAGCCAATCAGCTCCTTCCTGACATTTTTCAAATGCAGTCTGTGACATGGCAGGTAGGAGCTGATTGGCTGGCTGTTTATCACTCTCAATTTTATCACTTTTGAAGCTTAGTACATCTGGCCCCGTGTCCCTTCCCCAAAAGCCACAGCCTAAATTTTTTCCCTATTTCTGGAGTGTCAGGTTGTTTTGCCCGTCCCAGTCAGACCCCCCCTTTCACACAGAAAAGCATATTATCGTGTCAAACATTTCTATTTGCTTTTATGTGAAGTGGATTAATGACTAAGATAATGCTAGAATCACTCCCTGACTGGTTCTAGACACGCCCATGCACAGCTAGAAATGTTTTTTTTTTTTTTTTCTGGAGGTGCACACCCTAATGTAATGAACTGTGCACGCCTATGGGGCCAATGATGCTGCCAGGGCTGTTAAAATCTCAATGGGGCTCAGGTACTGGGGTGATTGATAAATCTGGGAGGCGTGGCTACATACCCATGGGTAAAAAATAAATGCAAAAATATTATGCATGGAGCAGCAAATCGGCCCTGGCAATATCCCGGGTTTCACATCTCAGCTCACCAGACCCCATTCACTCTGCACCTTGGACTCAGGAAATTCAACGTTCACACTGAACCCATGTCTAATCCCCCATTAGCCCCTTTCCATCAGACCTGGGTAGGGAAATATGGGAGTCCCGTGTCCTGGCCCATGGCGCACTATTCACAGTGGCAGCTACCTGCGTCCGACCCGGGAATAACCCTGAAAAAGTCCCAAGTCAATAGACCTGAGTAAATGCAGTCACACCCGTTCACACTGAGCCATGACCTGGGCTATCAGAGCTTTCCCCTTCAATACCCTGGGTTTTGGGTCAATGAGAAATGGGGATAGCAGTTCGGCACTGGTCATACAATTGATACCGTCCAGGACACTATACACACTATATGGAGTTTGTATGTTCTGATTATGATGATGTTTTTAAGGTACCGTACTCTGCCCTTTCTGTGTATGTGTTTGCAATTAAAAGATAGTGAGTTCTAGACCGTAAATACCAATGGTCCAGGGACAATGATGTAATATCATCCGGCAAACACTGTAATACATTGGTTCTTTACAACTAAATAATAATAATAGCGAGTCATAGCAGTTACAGTAATGAAATAAACTAGATCATCTTTGGACCGTGGCCTGTAATCTGTTTGATGCAATTTAGTAATAAATACAGTGTACATTTTCTGGTGGATAGTTTGATGCTCATGTCACAGATGTGTCATCAACAACGGCTGGTAATTAAGAATAATGTATCGCCAAACAGTGAGTCCCAGACTGCAGATACAGCAGGTAATGCAGCAGACCAGAGCACCGATACATTTATAATCTACAGTCTGATGGGTGTTTATAATTCTGTAAATGTAACATTAATTAGATAAAGGTGTGCTCGGGAACCAAGCTCATTAGCATAATAAGCTCATGTCTATTCCTATTTAATATAATACAATATCAAAAACAGAAGAAAATAGAATTTTTGAAACAGTTTTTTTTTTTTTTTATTGCCCTCAATTAAAAAATAAAAATAAAATGAAGATGTGATCTGAATGGAGGTTTCATCACACAGCTATATGGCATTCATTACATTCATTATCAGACAAAGGTGCGCTGAAGTATAACAGCATTCTGCACCTACTGTAAATGATTGTAGACATAGAGACACAGTACAATAGAATGGAAACAAAGTGCAGACAGCCAGAAGTGCCCCCATCTACCCACAACACACAATGCTTTACAATATAGGAATACAAATGTTAATTAATGTACTTAGAGTTAAATAATGTAATGGGTTACAATTCAGAATCTGATAACAAAAGAGCACAATAACCGGTTGCCATTTGCTATGCACAAACGGGACCGCGTTGGCTCTGTTTCTGACCCTGCCCTGATCCATGCTCAGATATGACTAATCCAGTCCCAGATTTACAGCTGCCGCCACTATCTTAAGCCCATCCTCTTTGGACACCAATATTCTCGACTGTCCTGGGGAATCTGTGGTGTGCATTCGGCACCTGAACAATCAATCATTTTGTCTAAACAGTGGAAATACTCCACCCACTTATATTGTTAAAGTAATAATATCACAGTAACTATCCCTAAAACAGTAATGTTGTGATTGCTATACTGTAGCTCATCTGAGACAAGGGCAGGAATGGGTAAAAACCACAACCAGACCTAACTCCAGTACGGACAGGCTCTATTCGTCAAGCTCTGCCATTCCGGAGCTTGTAGTGTCCAGTCCGGGGGTGCCTATCCTTGGAGGTGTCCTGTCCAATGGGGGTGTCTGTGACAAAGAGGGAGCGATTACAGCCCACCTGTATGGTCTGGGGATTTAGTAAAAACCAGCATGGCCTGGACCATATGGGGATCTCTCCTTCCACATCTCCCGGTGATAGCTGTCATAGGCACCTCTGGACAGGACAGGCCAATGCAGAGTTTGATGAATGAAGTCTGTCCGGTCCAGCGTTCTGGAGTTTGCAGCGGTTCCGGTTTTTACCTAGTCCCACAAGGGTGTCACTACTCATACCCAGAAGCGGGTTTAGACCTCATGGGGCCCTAGGCAAGATACTGGTTTGGGTCCCTTTTCAAGCACGTGTACAGCTTACCGATAAATGCTCAGCTACATGAACATCAGCATTGCATACAAATCTGTATCAGACTATAGGTCTTTTGGCAGTAGGCTTAATACCTGGGTCATATTTAAAGAAAACTTACTGCCCACATACAGTGGATGAGACCATTGTGTGTGTCAAACATTTTTTATGGCAATGAGCAAGAAACCACTGGTAACATACATGTAACCCGTGGCAAAGAGCATGAAACCCTGTCAACAAGCATGTATCCTATGGCAATTAGCATTTAGCATCAGTTTTAGTTTTGTGAAAATTAGCAAAACTAAAACTGCCTTCTCTTGCCTGCCGGGGGCCACACAGCAAAAGGCAAGTCCGATGTGATTGCAAAATTCTGCAATCGCTATTACACAAATGCTTCGCAAAATAGCTGAGTGCTGGCATAACTAGGGTAGTTAACGATCGCTGTTCTGTACTTCATCAACAGTCATGGTGTCACTAGTAATGTTGTTAGGTTTAATGTGCAGAACATCGATCCTAGTGTTATCACATAGTCACAAGAGACCATGAGAGAATGCATATAATGCATACACAGTGAGTGATATGCGCAGTATGCTGGTTTCATTCATCCGACCGGAGAACATACCGCTCAGTGTGTACCTATCTTAAAGCTGGAGTACAAGAGACTCAATTAGTGTGCAGATTTGTTGTTTAACCATATGAAAGTTTATCCCAACATTTCGGACTAATCAAGCTGCGTCACAGTAAACCAGGGGTCCTCAAACTATTTTGCTCTGGGACCCCATCGGACAATAAAAATAATTACGGGACCCCAGAAAGTTATTGCGGAAGATCACATAACATGTGTAGTCATCAAAGAGCACCTGCATGGCAGCATTGTGGAGGCATAACATGATGGGAAGAGTCTAAAATAAACAATTCAACAGATTTTTGAATAGTTGCAACCCCATACTGAGAAGGTCGGGGCCCACTTGGGGGTCAGGACCCACAGTTTGAGAACCGCTGCAGTAAACAAACGAAACAGGGTACTTTGCAACGTTTTGTGCAAAGTTGTCAATATTATATTATAAACCAGTCGTGATGTATTAACAACTTGTCCACCGGGGGCACACTTGAGAAAAGCTCAAGGCACACTAGTGTGCCACGGCACAGTGGTTGAAAAACACTGATCTATGGTGTTAATGATTAATATTGTTTAATTGTTAATATTGGAGATGCTGTGTAGAGCAGGGGACGTATGGAATGGTGCCCCTTACTGCATCTAATGGCTTATTGCAATCGCAGACGAAGCGCCTCTCAGCCAGCTCAGGGAATCACCAGATTCCCTGAGCTGGCGCTGGCTGGTCTCACATGCATGCGCGTCCCCATCAGCATGGCATGTCCCCATTATAATCCAGCCCGTCTCCAGGACTGGATTATAATATTATATATATATATATATATATATATATATATATATATATACAAAAAGGGAACAGAGTGCGCTTTAGAGGTGAAGGTACACAACTTTTTTTCCTCAGTTATAAAATGTATTCAATAAAAAGCCAACACTTCGGCTTATATAGCATACACAATACATATAGTAATTTTAACAATTGACACAATGTACAATTTTCCAATACAACAGCAGGGCCTGCTGTTGTATTGGAAAATTGTACATTGTGTCAATTGTTAAAATTACTATATGTATTGTGTATGCTATATAAGCCGAAGTGTTGGCTTTTTATTGAATACATTTTATAACTGAGGAAAAAAAGTTGTGTACCTTCACCTCTAAAGCGCACTCTGTTCCCTTTTTGTATCTCTATCTGTCTTGAGTCCCGGCTAACAGAGGACTTTCAGAGTTGCAGCTACTCACTACTAGGGCGCGGACAGTTAGGTACTTTCCATTTTCTTATATATATATATTTTTTTTTTTTAGCTAAAGGTTTTGTGCATGGGAGTGGGGTAGTGCTGCAGCCAATGTGACAATGATTAATGGTGCTGAGCATCGGGAGCCAAGGCACGCTGATTGCACAAGTGTGCAGTGCATTACTGGGAGTTGACTAAGTCCCATGACACTTTGCACCAGAGGGCAGAGGCTGAGATGTTTGTGCTGAGCTCTGATTGGTGGAGCTCATTACATGCTTCTCAGGCCCATGGAGAACAGCAGCAGCAGCCTAGTCATGGGAGGCTTTTTAATCATAGGCAGCACTGCGACTGCCGGTAACCACGTATAGATACATGGTTACCGGCACTCCAAGATACACATGACAACTGCCCGGGTGCTGCACTCAAAGAAATGGTTCTATCCTTGAAAACGGAGTAAAATCCGAAATGTTGGAGCTGATTGCGTCTGCGTAGACATTTTTGTGAAGTCCAAAGGAGTGCCACTTTCCACACATCTATACTGTATATCCCCTGCAGTTACCCATTGACCAAGTTTATTCTGCCTTTACTCTGTGTTTTGACAGTGTAACATTCTCCCATGCAGTTTGCGGCCAGTAATGACAAGTGCAAGGGACCCCCCTGTCTAAAGTGCCCCGGGCCCCCCAAAGGCTTAATCTGGCACTGCCCTCTCCACTTTAGGGAGACAGGCAGGGATAGTGGGGGCTGCGGGTGACGGGGGAGCTGTGGGTAGCCAGAGAAGGGCAGCGGAGGGCTCCGACAGAACGGGGAGCGCGGTTGGCGAATGGCGATTCAATCGCCATGAGCAGCTACGATTGGAGCTGCTCCATCTGTATGTATATGAGGCAGCCTGTAGCTTGTTAACAGCTAATTATGCCCCATTCATAGCTGGCCACAGTATCTTTAAATCAAGCATGTGGAAACCCCTCTTGTAGAAGATCTGCATTTTCCTCTCACACTGTTCTATTTTTTTGCTGTCGGTGACGAGTTTTGGTGACTGATTCCACCGCGTAATGAGAAGACTGCTGAGTGCGGTTTTAGAATCATCTCTGGAACTTTTTAAGTAGTATATTCATTATCCCACAATTTCTACAACAGTAGGTAAAATGAATGTGAGAAAATGCCCAAACCCTTCGCAATTCCCATGCAACCGGCAGGATAGGGTTAAATGATAAACCCTGATGAAATGAATTAGCTTCCCTTGCAGATGAATGCACTGTAAGGCAGCATACATGGTACTAGGTACAGTAATAATATAACCTCACATGCGTTGCTTTCATTAAACACGTTGCAAGCTTTCTCTACAGTACATCAAGGAGTGTGCATTCCTGTAGCTGCTAATAGTGCCGGCTTCCCTGCTCAGAGGCTGCGATTGGACCGGTCTGCTTTATGTAATAATGATTGTGCCCCAAATGACTCAGTCTAGCTATGCTTTCAGCTGAAACCATAGATCATATTATTATTATTATTTTTTTTTTCAAGTGTTTATTTTTTTTATCCTCTGAATAGTAATACAGGCTGAGTATCCCTTATGCTGAGGACCAAAAACATTATGGATAACGGATTATTCCATATTTCGGAACATTTTTATTTTTCAATGATGTATCTTGAGGTATCTTTGGGTTATATAAGCGCATCAAACACATGAAAGACACACAAATATATTTTATTTGTGCTTGAAACAAGGTTTCAAAACATGAAATATAGTTTGTGTACTATCTCAGGCACTGAGTTTGAATGCTAAGCAATCATTTTCTTGCACATATTTTGTGCCAGCTACATATCATGTTCCCAGTAGTGCTGTTACAGATGTCCCCAATAGTGCCAGTTACATATCATGTCCCCAGAAGCGCCAGTTACATATCATGTCCCCAGTAGTGCCAGTTACAGATGTCCCCAGTAGTGCTGTTACAGATGTCCTCAGTAGTACCAGTTACATATCATGTCCCCAGTAGTGCCAGTTACATATCATGTCCCCAGTAGTGCTGTTACAGATGTCCTCAGTAGTACCAGTTACATATCATGTCCCCAGTAGTGCCAGTTACATATCATATCCCCAGTAGTGCTGTTACAGATGTCCTCAGTAGTACCAGTTACATATCATGTCCCCAGTAGTGCCAGTTACATATCATGTCCCCAGTAGTGCCAGTTACATATCATGTCCCCAGTAGTGCCAGTTACATATCATGTCCCCAATAGTGCTGTTACAGATGTCCCCAGTAGTACCAGTTACATATTATGTCCCCAGTAGTGCTGTAAGAGATGTCCCCAGTAGTACCATTTACATATCATGTCACCAGTAGTGCTGTTACAGATGTCCCCAGTTGTTCCAGCTACATATAATGTCCTTAGTAGTGCCAGTTACATATCATGTCCCCAGTAATGTCAGTTACATATCATGTCCCCAGTAGTGCCAGTTACATATCATGTCCCCAGTACATATCCTGTTCCCAGTAGTGCTGGTACAGATGTCCCCAGTAGTGCCAGTTACATATCATGTCCCCAGTAGTGCCAGTTATATATCATGTCCCCAGAAGCACCAGTTACATATCATGTCCCCAATAGTGCTGTTACAGATGTCCCCAGTAGTACCAGTTACATATTATGTCCCCAGTAGTGCTGTAAGAGATGTCCCCAGTAGTGCCAGTTACATATCATGTCACCAGTAGTGCTGTTACAGATGTCCCCAGTTGTTCCAGCTACATATAATGTCCTCAGTAGTGCCAGTTACATATCATGTCCCCAGTAATGTCAGTTACATATCATGTCCCCAGTAGTGCCAGTTACATATCATGTCCCCAGTAGTGCCAGTTACATATCATGTCCCCAGTAATGTCAGTTACATATCATGTCCCCAGTAGTGGCAGTTGCATATCATGTCCCCAATAGTGCCAGTTACATATCATGTCCCCAGTAGTGCTGTTACAGATGTCCCCAGTAGTACCAGTTACATATCATGTCCACAGTAGTGCCAGTTACATATCATGTACCCAGTAGTGCCAGTTACATATCATGTCCCCAGTAGTGCTGTTACAGATGTCCAGATGTCACCAGTAGTGCTGTTACAGATGTCCCCTGTAGTTCCAGCTACATACAGTAGGAGCAAGTTTCATCTTTGCTCCTTTGGTCATGGCTAGCCATGGCTATTATATTGTTCTCAGCTGCAATACAATACGTATTGCAGCTGAGAACAATAGAATTGCCATGGCTAGCTGTGGCCAAAGGAGCAAAGATGAAACTTGCTCCTACTGTATAATGTCCTCAGTAGTGCCAGTTACATATCATGTCCCCAGTAGTGCCAGTTATATATCATGTCCCCAGAAGCACCAGTTACATATCATGTCCCCAATAGTGCCAGTTACATATCATGTCCCCAGTAGTGCCAGTTACATATCATGTCCCCAATATTGCCAGTTACATATCATGTCTCCAGTAGTGCCAGTTACATATCATGTCCCCAGTAGTGCCAGTTATAGATGTCCGCAATAGTGCCAGTTACATATCATGTCCCCAGTAGTGCCAGTTATAGATGTCCCCAATAGTGCCAGTTACATATCATGTCCCCAATAGTGCCAGTTACATATCATGTCCCCAATATTGCCAGTTACATATCATGTCCCCAGTAGTGACAGTTACATATCATGTCCCCAGTAGTGACAGTTACATATGTCCCCAGTAGTGACAGTTACATATCATGTCCCCAGTAGTGCCAGGTATATATCATGTCCCCAGTAGTGACAGTTACATATCATGTCCCCAGTAGTGCCAGGTATATATCATGTCCCCAGTAGTGACAGTTACATATCATGTCCCCAGTAGTGCCAGGTATATATCATGTCCCCAGTTGTGACAGTTACATATCATGTCCCCAGTAGTGCCAGTTATATATCATGTCCCCAGAAGCACCAGTTACATATCATGTCCCCAATAGTGCTGTTACAGATGTCCCCAGTAGTACCAGTTACATATTATGTCCCCAGTAGTACCAGTTACATATTATGTCCCCAGTAGTGACAGTTACATATCATGTCCCCAGTAGTGACAGTTACATATGTCCCCAGTAGTGACAGTTACATATCATGTCCCCAGTAGTGCCAGGTATATATCATGTCCCCAGTAGTGCCAGTTACATATCATTTCCCCAGTAGTGCCAGTTACATATCATGTCCCCAGAAGTGCCAGTTACATATCATGTCCCCAGTAGTGCCAGTTACATATCATGTCCCCAGTAGTGCCAGTTACATATCAAGTCCCCAATATTGCCAGTTACATATCATGTCCCCAGTAGTGCCAGTTAAAGATGTCCCCAGTAGTGCCAGTTATATATCATGTCCCCAATAGTGCCAGTTACATATCATGTCCCCAGTAGTGCCAGTTACATATCATGTCCCCAGTAGTGCCAGTTATATATCATGTCCCCAATATTGCCAGTTACATATCATGTCCCCAGTAGTGACAGTTACATATCATGTCCCCAGTAGTGACAGTTACATATGTCCCCAGTAGTGACAGTTACATATCATGTCCCCAGTAGTGCCAGGTATATATCATGTCCCCAGTAGTGACAGTTACATATCATGTCCCCAGTAGTGCCAGGTATATATCATGTCCCCAGTAGTGACAGTTACATATGTCCCCAGTAGTGACAGTTACATATGTCCCCAGTAGTGACAGTTACATATGTCCCCAGTAGTGACAGTTACATATGTCCCCAGTAGTGACAGTTACATATCATGTCCCCAGTAGTGACAGTTACATATGTCCCCAGTAGTGACAGTTACATATCATGTCCCCAGTAGTGACAGTTACATATGTCCCCAGTAGTGACAGTTACATATCATGTCCCCAGTAGTGACAGTTACATATGGCCCCAGTAGTGACAGTTACATATCATGTCCCCAGTAGTACATTTTTGAAAACGGGTATTCGTAATAATTTGGATAATGGATATCATGGATAACTGATACTCAACATGTATTATGTTGCTTGTCTCTTCCTACTTACCTGTTAATCATATACATAAAGCAAACTAGGAAGTTCCATGGCAGGTGGTGCCTCTACTAAGGGGCACAGATGTAACTTTCTAAGCCTTAAGTCGCACCAGCAGCAAGTTTGAAGCCACGGTGAAGCAGTGCTACATCTGTATGTCTAGATCTCATTCCACCTCACCTATATTTTGGGTTTGGCAAATGTCAAGCTAACATCCCATTAAGATAAACAATTCAATTGTTGCTGTCTCACGGTAACTACACGGTACCTCAGCATAATAAGTGGCTCCACACTGTGCGCTCAGTAAACTGCTTTATAAATAAATATAATTGAGTTATGGGAACAAAATATTATTTTTTTTTTTTCAATTTTGTGTATAATGACCATCAGACATTTATTTAATAGATAACAAATATATTGTAAGCCAGTAAAAATGGCCCTAACAGTAGAAGTTATAACCCAACAGCTCATTACAGAGTGATGAAGCATATCTCAGCTGGCTGTGTGGAGAACAGTTTTATAGAGGTGCGTCCTATATACATGATGCTGAGGTAAACAGAGTTTTATTGTTTGGAATAAATCTAGGTCGAGATATCCCGGCTGATATTTTAGACCAGGATCACTTCTCAATGCAGCCTCTCCTTGTCAAGATGCCAAAACTGAGCACTTGTGCTTCATGAATAAACACAAAATAACAGATGCCGGCCCTGTCAATGAGAACTCAGAAGTTTCCTGGTGCTTACAAGAGATATTTGAAGGTCAAGAGGGAAAGTGGAAATGGAGATGCGGAAATGTAAATATGCTAAATGTTCATGTTTCACCTGGAGTGCATTATGGTGGAGGCTTATAACCGTTTTATTGCCGGGGCAACCCAAGTCCAGTTTGGTGTGAAAGACCAATGTTGCATACACACGGTTTGATTTTATCTAGTTTTCTATTCCATTTTTCTGAAATCAATTTGAAATAGGATCGAAATTGAACGAAAAGCGAACACATTAGAACCCGATGCGCGGCCTCAAAATCGTATAGAAAAATAGACTGTGCAGGCAAGACTATATAGTATAGATCTGTACTACAGTATATAGTCTAAATCAAATGTGTACACGACGCCTTGCGATTCGATCCCGATGCGATCGGGGTTGAATAGAAAGTAAATTGCACACTACTTAACTCGGGTTGTGTTTCCCGGCAATAACCTGGGAAGCCTGCGTTGTGAACAGTGTCACACGGCAAGCATGGCGATAACCTGGGTCCAGCCTGCAAAGTGAATGGGGTTTCAAGTCAATGTGATATAGCTTGAAACCTGGTTTAGTAACTCAGGGTGCATGAGGGGCTATTGGTGTGAAATGGTTTAAGGGTGGGATGTACCAAGCAGTTGCGGTACATCCTGCCACACATCGCAAGCATAATAATCGCATATGTATTAGTATCGCAAAGGGCAGCTCTTGCAATAAGAGCTGCCCTTTGCAAAGCAGCCGGCGGGGGGAGAGCAGGTCTCCGCGGCTCTCCCCTTACCGCTGTGCTCGGCAGCCTCCTGCTCAGATGGCTGCAGGGGACGCCACGCTCCGCCTCCTCCTCCCTGCAGGAGGTGCTAGGTAGGAGGTTGTCATTGGTCCGGGTAGCACAGCAGGAGGCTGCCCAGATACAGATGAGGTGGGGTGGCGCGAATCGTGTGTGTGGGGGGAAGGGGGGTGGTTGGGGACGTTAAAAGAAGCCCATAGGCTTCTATGGGCTAGATCTGGCATAACTCCCTGCTGCGATGCCCCTTCGGTGGGGCTTTAATGTATATGAAAATGTGGTTAAAAACCCAGATAACGGGGATTTTACCACATTTTCAGTTTAGTACATCCTGTGCTAAGTGGCTTATTTATTAAGTTCTGCATTTTTTGACATGTTAATTATTATGGTTATCTCTGCAATGCATAGGGATAACAGATTCATTAACATGATTATTTATCACTTTAAATCATCAAAAACCGCGTTTCCGGGAAGTCAGCACGGTGATGACTTTCTATAATTACACGTGCCATTACCACTTGCTTATCGGTGACAGAGCTATTTGTACTGGGCTACGGAGATGATGACATTAATTATCGGGGCCAAGCTAAGATTATTGGAGGGTGGTAAATTACCCAAGAGCAGTAAATAGGTTACAGCGGTGTCGGCTACAGTAAGTAACGCAGGATACCAGAGTCTCCATTTTCTGTGATATTCCTTGCATGCCGCTTCTGCTCATTTGAAAAAAGAAGAGAAGAAAGCCGCGCTACAGATAAAAATGAAAATTTATCAATTGGATGACCTTTACATAATATTTAATTTTCAAAAGTAAAAGAAATAGTGACACAATTAATAAAACTCAATATAATATGAGATGCCCACTTCCACAATGTAACAGCACTAATGGAGAGTCCGTTCCTAGTATGGCCCAAAGATTTGAACAGTAAATGAGTATATAGTCACCGCCCCAAGTTGGGTATGTTGATGGAAATGTCCATAAGGTCCAAGTGGTTGTCCCAATGGTGGCACAAATAACCGATGTCCACTTTGAGAAAGCTGCGAAGTGCAGAAACGCGTCAGGCAGTTCTGCTTGCCCACTTACCACCAGCCTTACCTTGGATCGTAGTCCAAACCAGCCCAGCAGGATCTGTGTTTACCCAGGCTCAATATTTCATCACCAGGACACCATCTATCCTACCACCACCGCTTCCAGGCTCCACCTTACCGGGATACAGGACATACCTACCCTGTGTGCTTATAAAAAACATCATTTCAGTGGACATCGGTTATTTGTGCCATCATTGGGCCGACCACTTGGACCTTATGGATATTTCTATCAACATACCCAACCTGGGGCGGTAACTACTGTACAGTACTGTACATACTGCCCAAATATTTGGGCCATACTAGGAACGGACTTTCCATTAGTGCTGTTACATTCTGGAAGTGGGCATCTTATATTATACTGTGCTTTTATAACTGAGTTTTATTAATTGTGTCACTATTTCTTTTGCTTTTGATAATTAAATATTATGTAAAGAGCATCCAATTTATCAATTTTCATTTGTATCTGTAGCGCTGCTTTCTTCTCCTCTTTTTTCATGTTCAACTATACAGGAGTAACTAACCTGTTTATTGCAGCTGCTGAGAGGCCACTCGTGTTGAGCACCCCCCCCCCCCCCCCCCCCCCAAGCGCCAACCCACACCAAGGGCTGGTTCTATTCCTTTTTTCTTCTTTTTGAGCTTCTGGTAATTTGTAGGGATACTGAAACCCTACTGCAATTCCACTAGATTTTTGGGTAGAAAAGTAAAGTCAGATGCATTAGGATGTTTTAATATGGGAAAATGTAACAAACAAATCAAGGGCCATTGTCAAAATAGCTCCCTAGAAGTATTTGTGGTCTGCACAGCCATAGGGGATATTGTGGTCTGTCTGTGATATAGAACCATCCTTTGTATGATCAACTTTGGACCACCTACCTTATTGGTAAATAAACCCTTTTTGTGTTGCTTATTGGAGCTTTATTTTTATATTACGTTTAGCATTAAAGGATAGGTAGCGGAAGAGGCAGTGGTGCTGTCATTATTTCAGCTCTCACAATGTACATAGGCCCTTATTCAGATCTGAACGCAGTACAAATTTGTTCTCAAAATGGGCAAAACCATGTGCACTGCAGGTGGGGCAGATGTAATATGTGCAGAGAGAGTTAATTTGGGTGGGGTATGTTGAAACTGAAATCTAAATTGCAGTGTAAAAATAATGCAGCCAGTATTTACTCTGCACAGAAACAAAATAACTCACACAAATCTAACGCTCTATACATGTTACATCTGCCCCACCTGCAGTGCACATGGTTTTGCCCATTTTGAGAACAAATTATTTGTACTGCGATCAGATCTGAATAAGGGTCATAGATTGTAAGCTTGCGAGCAGGGCCCTCCTACATTTTGACTGTCTGTAAATACCCTGTTTTGTTTCACTGTCTGCTATTGTAAAGCGCAACGGAATATGCTGCGCTATATAAGAAACTGTTAATAAATAAATAAATAAATAAATAATGTAGTAATGGTTTAATCACGTGGGGATCTATTCATTAAGTAGTGAAAAGAGCAGAAAAATGAGAGGAACAGTTGTCTATAGCGACCAATCAGCTGCTACGCATAATTGTATACAACGCACTTGATAAATGTTACTTTAAAGCTGGGACTTCAGGATTAGACTGCTCATGGGCAGTCTAATGCGGGGTAGCTTGTGAGAACTCACTCAGACGCTGCCTGGCTTCTCCCCCCCTCGGCTGTGCATCTCCGCGCAGGGTGATTTGGTCACGCTGTGCAGGCCAAACAGCCGCACCCCCTGCCTCTCTCCCGGCTGCACAACCCACCTGTATCATTCTCAGCCCCACTGCCCAGCTCCTGCCTGTCCGGCTCCCAGCTGTGACCCGCCCAGCTTCCGGCCATGAAGGTAAATATATATATATATTATTAGGGAAGCCGATCCCAGAATCCGCAAATCCCCGAATAGAGCATTTTTTAATCCCAAATTCCAGGATGGAAAAAATGCCCCGGGATTGTCTTCCCTAGCCCCCCATAGACCTTTTAAAAGTAAACATAAATGTTCTCACTTCATACATGCTGGAAGCTCCCAGGGATCCTTTACATACAAAAATCTCATATGAATTATCAGATGTAAAAAATTGAGTGCCATCAAGTGCCAAAATCGAATGTATCCCTCCCGGGAAGCTGCCAGGCAGGTTGAAGGGAAATCAGGGGCCAAATGTAATAGGGGGAGAGTTTCAGAGAGTGAGATATTTTGGAAAAGTTTTCCCATTTTTTAAAAAGCAGCAATCAATTACATGGCAAAATCAACCTGGTTTTTGCATTGTCAATGATTGCTGCTTTTTAAAAAAATGGGAAAACTCTCCAAAAATCTCTCACTTTCTGAAACTCTCACCCTATTACATTTGGCCCCAAGTCTGACAATAAAACACAATTTTATTGGTGCATGAGGTGGAGGCACCTAAAACTGCTGCATGTGGCAATTGAATAACTTTCATCACAAATTGGGACAAATATCGTCATTGATATTTTGAGTATATACCCAATATTTAAAAAGGAATATTTAAAAACAAGTCCACCGCTATCCGAGAAGACATTTGCAACTTATGGTCAATCAGCAACTATTTTCTACTCACCAAGACCAAGTTTTAAAAAAAAAAGATTTAGAAAAAATAAAAATAATGGACTGTAATTAAATAAAGCAAAAAAATAAAAAACCCATGAAATTAATAAACTTCTTTTTTTTAGACCGCATGAAACATTTCCACAGTACTGTGCAATCACAGAACTTTATTGGGACATAATCAGTCTTTGCTGAAGAGGAGTGTAATATTCCTGCAGCAATCACTCAAAATAGGGCAAATTTAATCATCAGCAATTTAAAGTAACAGAAGCGGTAACTCCGTAGTTAACACTCCCCTTTCCAAGTGAATGGCCTTTTTTTTATTTGAATACAAAGCTTTATTTAGAAATCTTTTGATCATTACTGTAAACTGATGTTCAATATTTTTATTTGAATCTAAACTAAAATAATCAAAGCAATCAAAGGAAATATGAGCTATTAGCATTCAAAAACTTAAAGAAGAAAGGGAATGCAAAATCAATTATAATTTATTATCCTGGTTGAATATTTTTTTTATCCTGAATTCGTTTGACCTAATTAGATTATCCCACGAGATTAGGTCACATAAAGATAACGGTGCCCTGAGGAGTCTGATCAGAGAATTAGGTTAAAGTATAAGTAAGTGAAATGCATATTATTATCTCTGAGAAGCAAATAAATTCTAAGCATATTACAATTTATAATGAGCATTTTTCCCATATATACAAATCCATTTAGATAATTCTTCATATTGCTCATTTTTTTTTTTTTTATAAACATTTTTATTGAGTTTCAAATAAATTTGTAACAGCAATATATGAGGAAAAATGATAAGAAGATACAAATAAACATACAAACATACAAACATACACGGTTGTATACGAATATGTAGAAATATCAGGAGCTAAAGAATATACTGAATATACATTCTGAAACTTTCATATACTTTCATAAAGGGGGGAGTTATTTTTGGTCTAAGGCTAAGAGTTGGGCCAATTGTCTAGGTAGGTCGAATGACACTTTGATGACTAATTCCTGTGAGGCCTCTCTTATAGATCCTATAGGACTTGTTGCTAGTCTAAAACCATTAGGGTCTTAGTAACCACATTTCTCCTCCTAACTACTGTACAGATTGGATTTCCTGTCTACTTGATAGGAGAAGTTATAATTTGGCTCCTTATGTAAGAAGTCTTTAAAACCATCCTATCAGGGTAATTTTGTTCTCGCTGTACAGTATACATCTATAACCTAACCTAATAGATACAGAATAGCGTTCCTACAATATTCATAAAACAGACGTAGACATGAAACACATGGGAAGGGAGGAGGGGGGGGGGATCTAAGTTAAGCAGAGACATAGCTTCTTTACAGTGCATTGCCTATTTCCATCATGTTGAGTATTTAGTATCCTTATAACATTTGCAATTATAAGAGTCGTGACAGCTTGAGGCTAAACAAACAAGGCAGGCATCTATCATAGTTTATCTACGACAAGTGTGGCACGATCAATTCTGCATACAGGTTGAACAATCTGACCCAGATGTCGCCAAGACCGCCAACATACTTTCAGGCCCGACCTCAACCTTAACATCTATCATCTAAAGGTAATGAAGAGTAAAGTCAGTCAATGATTGTGGGTCTGTATTGTATCACCTCTGGTTCTCTCTGGAGACAAGTAAGTACGGGCTAGCCCTTGCCCATAATGAGGGCTCGAGGTATTGTTGAATTGTATATCTCGAAGTTTCATCAAGGGAGCAAATATAACAGTTCCATTTCTTGAGGAAAGAGGTTGAAGAAGCGTTCTCACGGAGCAGTAGGGATTTCAAGTCAAAATACAACAATTGGAGGAGTCTTGATTTAAGATCTTGGATATTAGGTGCAGACTTTTTTATCCAATGTCGTAGGATTAGTTTTTTCGCCATTGTAAAAATAACGACCAAGAGGGGGATGTGCGGTTTAATAAAAGGGAGTGAGTTCAAACTGTTGAATTTGAATAA
The DNA here is from genome assembly GCF_055691185.1 of Crinia signifera. Classification (NCBI taxonomy): domain Eukaryota; kingdom Metazoa; phylum Chordata; class Amphibia; order Anura; family Myobatrachidae; genus Crinia; species Crinia signifera. The sequence continues at coordinate 358,378,506 of NC_139218.1, read as the reverse complement.
AAGGTATACTTCTGGCGATACAGGGACACGAATCTGTATGATCCCTTCAATGAGTTGAGCTATTTTGTTCCAGAACCGATGTATCTTTGAGCAGTCCCAGAAGCAGTGTATATATTTTGCGTTAGCCATAGAACACTTATAACATTGACCCAATTCATCTGGAACCATATATTTCCTTTGAGCGGGGGAAATGTAAAACCTAAGCAAAAATTTTAAATGGGTTTCTTGTAAATAGGCTGATTCTAGTATCCTGGAATAAAGGCAGTAGTTTGAAATAACAGACTCAGAGTTTAGTTGTATATCAGGGATATCTAAAGCCCATTTAGCAATCAAGGTAGAGGTCTGAGAAGTAAAAGAGGGAGAAGATTCAATCAATAAGGGATAGAGCATATTTAGCCTAAATTGTTTTTCGGTTCTATAGCTAAGCAATTTAAGTATGGGATGAGAAACTGAGGTTATTCCTAAGGAGGGTTTAATAGAATAAGCATAATGTCTGACTTGCAGATATACATAGAAATGCGTATGGGGTAGGGAATAAGTCTGAGAAAGGATATTAAAAGGGATTATTTCACCACCTGGATCGAAAATTTTGGATATCATGGAGAGACCCTTTTGTTTCCAGAGCTTGAGAACATTGTTGTCCATCGAGGGTGGAAATTTGGGGTTACCCCATAAGGGGATATAAGGAGAGAAGCTAGAGTCACGCTTCAATGTTTTATGGAGACCTTTCCAGTTCAAAAAGGTATCTCTAAACATAATGTTTGTCTTGATCTCTTTCGGAACATCCACCAAGTCCATATGGAGAAGGGCCGAAGGAGCGTAGGGATGAAAGTTTGCACAATCTAGAGGAAAATCAGTGTAAACCGATCTCTCCAGCAACCAGTCGCCTGCATACCTGAAGAATACTGCAGTTGTGTAAGCCTTAAAGTCAGGGATCTTCAACCCACCACACTGCTTGGGCAGCATCAGCTTGGTCAAGGCAATCCTAGATCTGCCTCCCCTCCAGAGAAACTTTGATATCTGTTTGTTTATCATGATCAAATCGGAAAGTTTCAAAGATATAGGGAGAAGCTGGACGTTATAAAATAATTTGGGGAAAATAATAGACTTTACGGTTGCTGTCCTACCCAAAAGTGAGAGGGGCAGAGTGTTCCAAGACGTCATAAGAGAATTTATTTTTGCTATAGCGGGTGCGAAATTTGCTTTATATAAGTTTTCTGTTTTGTCAGTAATGGTAATACCTAAATATTTGAATTGTGATTTGGCTATTTTAAACTTTGAAAATAATGGTATAGATTTTAGATCAGCAGTATAGTTGCCTATTATTAGCAGTTCAGACTTTTCAAGGTTAACCTTGTATCCTGAAATTTGCCCAAATTCGTGTATTAGATCTACTATAATTGGAATTGATGTCAGAGGGTTAGTGACAAATAGTATCATGTCGTCTGCGAAAAGCGAGACTTTCAATTCATGTTTTTGAATATGTATTCCTTGATAATTTGAAGATTGTCTTAGCAGAAGGGCCAGTGGCTCAATGGCCATAGCGAAAAGGAGAGGGGAGAGGGGACACCCCTGTCTTGTTCCTTGATATAGTTGAAAGTGGTCAGAAATTTGACCATTGCTAATAATCTGGGATGTGGGATTGGAGTAAAGAAGTTTGAAGGATATGAACTCGATGGGAAAGCCAAAATGTTCCATTGTTTTATATAAATGTGGCCAGCGCACAAGGTCAAAGGCCTTTTCCGCATCGATGGACATAATTATGCCTGGTGGTAGAAGGCCCGACCTGTTCTGTATATTTTGGATGGCAGTTATCAATTTTATGACATTGACCACGGAGTGTCTGCCCGCAATAAAGCCTGTCTGATCAGGATGTATGATCATAGGCATAAGGATTTTGATTCTGTCTGTCAGGACCTTAGCCAGGATCTTATAGTCCGAATTCAGTAAAGAAATCGGCCTATAAGATCCCGGGGCCGTTAGATCTCTTCCTGGCTTTGGCAATGTTTTGATATATGCTGCATTGAAGTGGTGAGGTAGGGTATTATTAGTAAGCATGTAGTTAAAGGCCCTAACCAGGGAGGGAACAATATGGGGGAGCATTAACTTATAAAAACTGCTACCAAAGCCATCTGGCCCTGGTGCTTTTCCCTTTTTGAGAGACTTGATAACTTTAGCCACTTCTTCTTCCGTAATCGGTTCAGTTAACGATGGAAGATACTCACTTGAGATTTTTGGGAAGTTAATGGTAGATAGTAGTTGGGGTGCAGTGACTTCAGAAGTAATTGGAGCAGAGGGAGGGGTGGATGAGTTGGAGTACAACTCAGAGTAAAAATCTTTCATCACTTGGGCGATATGTTTATTCGATGTTGTGTATGTGCCATCTGGGAGCTTTAAGGGGTGCACTGTAGCAGCGGATCTGGATCCATTTAGCATATTAGTCAGGAGTTTACCAGATTTGTTGCCAAAACAGTGGTAGCGATAATTAATGTTATATAATTGTTTGTTCATATTGCTCATTTTTAAAGGTGGGGGGGGGGGGGGGGTACTAATGTTATGCCGACATTCACAATGACAAAATTGTTAGTGTTGACATTGAATGCTGAATTGTGCATGCCAACATAATTTTTTCTAGTATCAGAACCCTAATCTTAACGTGCCCATACATACACGGTGCGATGATCACACCCGTTATGGGCTGGATCACATCACATTTGTTTTGCATGCGTGCGAAGGCAGTACAAAAAGTATGTGCAGCACATACTTTTTGTACTGTGTGATGCGATGCCCGCAGGAGAGAGCAAAGATATATGGGAATATGGAAAAGATAAATATAATCAACCTGTGATTTGTAAAATCCAGTATGGGGGATCTGAAGGCTTGTCCATCATGAATGGAGAGTATTTCCCAGCAAACTAGGGCAGGAGCGGAGAAGAAGAACAGAACAAATAAGTGCGTGACTGTAGGAGAAGATTTAGGACAAATAGCTAATCCGGGATTCAGTGTTTGTCTGGTAAACAACAAATAACTTATTGAATCAATATTTCTGGCCGAGACATCTAAGAATGTGCTGAAAGTCACTTTCATTTCAAAGCTTTTTACTGAAAGGAATTACCTAAATGAGATTTAAACCCTTCTATGGCAAATGTACTTTTCTAACCAGCTCATGCTGATTAGCGTGACTGCTTTTATTCTAGATAAGTTTCCATGTAAATTCTTCCAGCTTGTGGTGGAATTTAAAAAGTGTAGATATGAGATGTAACATCTGCAAATACTTTTTCTATAACTATTTTTATTATTACATGTTATTTGCAATGTAAGTGGAGGGTGGATCCGCACAGACTATGGTTCATATCAAGTAATTATGTTAGACTAATTTGAAAGACCAATATTTGAAACTATTGACGAAAAATCTCCTAGACATCAATTGGTGGTGCGCCTAAACATTCAGAGAATACAACTGAATAGAAGGGGATTGACTTGCAAAGACGCAGGTCACAAAAAAGCAAAATGTGCTTTTTGGGCGCACTCTTTGTATATGATTATGTAATGTAGTATTGATTCATTAAAACGTAACTTTTATTAAGACTTTACCTAAAAGAAGGATGACTATCTAACTCTTCTTTTAAAAGAAAAATTCTCACTTGAAAGAGAAAAAGATTAAAATGTCCGCAAATGCCAGTTTTTGCTCTGCTATGAATGAGTCAGAGCATAAATTGGTCAGGCATGCAGTTAACGTTACTGGTCATAGGCATTCCTTTTGTAACGCTGCCTATTTATTGAGGCGTTGTGTAACCGTGATTACTCACTCCCTCTGATTATTTTTCAGGGCAAGTGCTGACAATTTTATTGTGACTAATAGTGGAATATATGTCCTATTGTGGTCACTGTCAGGTTGCTCCTTGTGCTCCAATGTTATTTGCAAGGCAGAGCCGTACATAGGGCACACATTAGAACAATACAGAGGACACAGAAGAACTATACATTGCAGTAACAATTCTCAGTACACAGTACAGCTGAGGTGTAGTGGTCAGGGATGGATTGTCATTGGTAGAAATGAATGATTACAAGTGATGGTCAAGAAATGAGGGTGCAGGTAGGGAGAGCAGCCTCCGTTCTAGGTTATGCAGAAGGGTACGCTTTGATGACAGGTGGGCTTGCATACATATTAGAAGACATTAGATGACAGGCCCTTCCTTTATAGCATGTCCTCATCTATGACCTTCTCATACAAATTGGTCCACTTACTCTGCACATTACATTGCTTTCAACTATCTGTGACAGCCCAGCAGGTGATGGTAGTGTTCTGTAGGGGGCTGGGGGGATGACAGTTTTTTTTTTCTGTGGGGACAATAAATCAATGTGTTTGTTTTCTTTTTTCCTGTGGGAGCAATGATTGAATCTAGGTACCTCAATATTTGTGTAGACCAATAAGTGTGTGTATATGGAGGGTAAAGCCCTGGCATCCGCTTGCTCCAGGTGCAATGGCTCCCTGCTTTGAATCTGCTCAGGATCATCTAGTGAATCAGATGCTAAATGAAATAACAATGGAAGAAATGCATTGAATGTGTCCCATATAGTCTTTTCCAAAACTGGGTCAAAGTACTGTAGGTAACATTAGTAGAAACAGTAGTTAGAAATCATTACAGTGCAAAACACAAAAAGGGGCAGGTCTGAATTAGGCCTGCCACAGAAACGCTGGGAGCGCCCATCAGAACTCTCAGGGTGGATGAAGTCACATGATGTCAGCGCCTTCCCCCAATTCAGCGGAAAGCGTTCGTCTGAAAAGTAAGTCCTGGGGTTTTTTTTGAATGAATAGAGGAAAAAACCATTCGAAGGTGAACGACCATCGAATGATTTCTTCTCTGTGCGGGTGCATGGTAGTGGATGTGTAAGAATACACATCGACTCGCATGGTAGTGCGGGGATTCGAGCAGCAGGGGGGAGTCAGTGGGGTGGCATTCACCTGCTCGCTAGGCAGTGAATATATACGCAGCCTAGCAAGCAGGTCTGAATTGCCCCAAAAGTGCTGTGTGCCTATCCTTTCATGCACCTCGGCGCAGAGTATGTGTGTGTGTGTGTGTGCGTGCCATGTGTTTGCTGCGTGGGCATGTACAGAGTGCAGTCTCCATACCTTTTTCCAAGGGACCCGGCAGATGACAGCTAGGGGGCTTGGCAGATCAGGCAGCAGTGAGCAGAAGGGAGAACTAGAGGGAATCAAAGGCACAAAGTGAAATCTGGAACTTGGTAAATATGCCATCGGTATTATTGTGACCTGCCAAATATAAGTAGTGCAAGTGGAGCAAGTGAATCCGCCATATGAAGTATAGATTGTCCAATGCAGATTGGTTTTGTTTCAGCTCATCTGCTGCGTTTGACCTTTATCTTTGCGTAATACAGGTTCATTATTGTTTCTCTATCAACTGTTTTATACTTTGCTGTTGTTATAAAATCCCTCTTGAGTTCAGCACGGTGCACGATGCAGCTAAGTAATTGTACAGTCAAAAGTAGGATAAAGAATTTACAACTTGCTTATAAACCAACCTGAAAAATGTAATGTAGAATTGCTAGATAACTACATGACTCCCAATGTCTGACAATGATGGGCTTGACATAGCCACTGTTCTTGAAAAAAGTTTTTTCTTGAAAAGAGGTGTACAGGCTCAGGAAGCTAAATGAGCACACAACAAATAGTCTTAGGTCGGAAATGGACAGAAATACTGTAAGCTCTCACAAGCAGGGCCCTCTCTCCTTCTCTTACTTATGGTGCTTATACACTAGTCCTATTTGGGCCGATTTCACCCGATCCCAACAGATCGAGATGAGAAAACATCGCCAATCGGATGCATTTGACATCCCTCCTCGGGCATAATGCATGGTCCCATGCGCATCAGACCTGGGCTGGTGGTTGGACCTGCTGTCCATATGACCTCCGTCTCAGCCACCCTGCCAGCGGTGGTGAATGAGGTTGCATGTGATGCATCGCATATGAAAGGGCTGCATGCGATGTATCGCATTCGATCATACCTTCCGGGAAGGTCCTGGGCAGTTTAGAGGGTGCGTATGGCCATACATCGCAGTAGTGTATAGCCACCTTTAGACTCTCTTCTATTCCATAGTTCATATGAAGGCAATGATGCTTATCTCAATGTCATGTCTGCTGATGCAACAATGTTTGTAAACCATGTCCTACATTGTCTTAACTGTTTTCCTCATTTATTTTGTTTTGTTAGGTGCAATAGAACCCGTGTGTCATCATATAAATAAAGAATGAGGATATTCATCATTATCATCATAATTATACAGAAGAAGCAGGCAAATAATAGTTATAGGCATACTTACCTACTCCTGTCTCCTCTCGGGCAGAAGCCTGGAAAAGAGACTGTCAGAGGCACTTCAGGGCGCGGGGCCTGATATTCATGTCATTAATAAGTCCCATCCAAGGACAGCAAATTCTGCGATTTGCAGGTCTACCAGAAAGTGGGGCTATAATGGTGGGCTTTGCTTCATTTTAGCCCCTCCCCTTTCCTGAAGAACCGTGATTTGCGGTATTTAAATGGCGGAGCGGGGAAATGCAGGAGATTTTGGGAAACTTGTCCATTTGTCCACTCTTCAGAAGGTTGGGCCCATTTCTACTTGATAAGGGCAGGGAGGCCTGGAGTATTCTTGGTACTTGTGTATTATAGCGGCGCCCCCGATGTTGGTCGTGCAATGTTTTTATCGCATCGCATCGTATGTCATACAACCGATGGCATACGATGCGATGCGACGCAATTTTACACCACTATTCGATTAAAAATTGTACAAGCACCCTAATGGGTGCTTACAATGTAAAATGCATCCCCACACCACCCCCCACTATAAACGTGAACCCGAAGCATGGCGAGCGCAGCGAGCCCGCGAGTGGTGGCGGTACGCGTCCTACGACCTTTTCATACCCCCACTATCCACGTCGGCGTGGAGTTGATTTTATATAGTGTGGCGAGCCACCGAGCCCAAAGCGTGGCGAGTGCACGCGTATACCTGTGAAGTTATGCGCGTCCCCTTGCGGGGCTCGCTGCGCTCGCCACGCTTCGGGCTCGGTGGCGCTCTCCACACTATATTAAATCAACTCCACGCCGACGTACTGTAGATAGTGGGGGTATAAAAAGGTCATAGGACGCGTACCGCCGCCCCTTGCGGGCACGCTTCACTCGCCACGCTTCGGGTTCACGTTTCTAGTGGGGGGTGGCGTGGGGGTGCATTTAACATTGTAAGCACCCATTAGGGTGCATTTAACATTGTAAGTACCCATTAGGGTGCATTTAACATTGTAAGCACCCTAGGTGCTTATACAATTTATAATCGCACCCCATCGCATTGTATGGCATTGTATGCCATATACAATGTCATACAATTTTAAAATTGTATGCCATTGTACAACATCGCGCGATATCGCATCGCATACCATCGTATGCCTTATGGTATACGATGCGATGGGCGCCGCTATAATACACAAGTATCGTATTCTTTTAATAAATTGTTCAGGTTTTTACCTTCAGAAATCCTATATTTCTTCTGATATTTCTTTATATGCATACATTCCCACTAATTAGATGCTGTCCCGATATTCTATCCATGGGTTGTATAGTACAGTTGTGAGAACCGGTGATCACTAAATAGATTCCGTGCTCATCTATCAGTACAGGGAGTGGGGCTGGGAGCTACCCATCTGTTCGGGAGCGCTGGCCATACCCTGAAATGACAAAAACGGGGGTCGTGCCACTCGATCAGGACTCCTCTGCCTGATCCCACACCCCTCCCGTTTGAGGCCACCACCCCCTTTTCATCAAAAGTTGGGAGGCATCATATATAGAAAAAAAGTGGGGGATAGTAGCGCTAGTGACAATATATATTTTTAATTACTTTCAGATCTCTCAAATCCAGCTGCTGACTTATTAGAATAACCAATCCTAACAGAAAAAAACAAAGAGCAAAAATATAAGAGAGCGCTTGGATTTGAGAGATATACTTTAGACCAGTCTATGTTATAACATATAGATACAGACAAAAATTAAAAATAATTTAATAATCACAAAGGTACTGGGCGATACCAAACAAATAGCAATGCAATTAAGATTTTTCACAATAAAAAATCAGGATTGTCCTGAGAAAAAATAAAAATTAAAAATAATAAAAATATATATATTAATCCACTTATGTCAGCCTCATGTTAGTGGAAAATAAAAACAGTCCAAATGTTGTCAATGATTAGGTATTAGCAGTCCAGTGTTAGTGGTATTAGCTTAGCAGTTATTGGTATACAGTAGTTACCACATCCTAGTTTGTATAGGCTGGAGGGCGTCAGGGAGATAGTATTAGCACCAGTCCACAGGAGAGCATTCAAATAGGTGAAGTGGAGATGCAGCGCAATTGCAGTATAGCGTTTCCAGTGAGCCGGCCGGCAGTACCTTTCAGTTAGGCAGAGTAGATTGCGAACTGACGCGTTTCCCCGCTTCCTTGTGTAGGCGGCTTTCTCAAAGATCAGTAGATCGCAATCTACTCTGCCTAACTGAAACCTTGCATCTCTCCAATCCATTCTTAACGCAGCAGCTAGGCTCATCTTCCTCTCCCGCCGCTCTACCTCCGCCTCCCCCCTCTGTCTATCTCTTCACTGGCTCCCCATTCCTTTCTGAGTTCTCTTTAAACTCCTCACCACCACCTACAAGGCTCTCTCCTCCTCCACCGCTCCCTACCTCTCTTCACTGATCTCTATCCACACTCCCTCCCGTCCTCTTCGCTCCATCGCTGACCGCCGACTGACCTCACCTCCTCCCACTCCCGTGTCCAAGACTTCTCTCGCGCTGCCCCCCTGCACTGGAACAACCTCCCGCCACCCATCAGGCTTTCTGATTCCCTTACCTCCTTCAAGCGCTCCCTCAAAACACACTTTTTTCGACTAGCCTATCCCTCCTTCTAACCTCTTTTTGATCCTCCTATCCGGCCTCCGTTCCCCTCCGTTCCTACTTATCCTATTGTATTTCGTTCGTCCACCCACCTATTTTTAGCATGTTAACTCTTATGAGTAGGGTCCTCCTTCCTCACGTACTCACCCTACCTCATTACCTCACCTGTGCTCCTGTCCTGTTCTTCCCTTCCTTTACTTCATCTTCAGTCTCCTCGACAATTTTGACACCTACTTCTGAACTGATGCTGATTTTAGTTCTACCAGCTATACCCCTATTTATACTCTATTTTTCAACACACCCTGTACGTTACCTTGTAATTTTTTTTTTTTGTTTGCTATGTACGGCGCTGCGGACACTTTGCGGCGCCTTATAAATAAACGTACTACTACTACTACTGCCGGCCGGCTCACTGGAAACGCTATACTGCAATTGCGCTGCATCTCCACTTCACCTATTTGAATGCTCTCCTGTGGACTGGTGCTAACACTATCTCCCTGACACCCTCCAGCCTATACAAACAAGGATGTGGTAACTATACCAATAACTGCTAAGCTAATACCACTAACACTGGACTGCTAATACCTAATCATTGACAACATTTGGACTGTTTTTATTTTCCACTAACATGAGGCTGACTAATATATATATTTTTATTATTATTTATTTTTATTTTTTCTCAGGACATCTGATTTTTTTATTGTGAAAAATCTTAATTGCATTTGCTATTTGTTTGGTATCGGCCGGTACCTTTGTGATTGATTATTAAATTATTTTTAATATTTAATTTTTGTCTTTATCTATATGTTATAACATAGACTGGTCTAAAGTATATCTCTCAAATCCAAGCGCTCTCTTATCTTTTTGCCCTTCGGTATCATATATGAATTTGTAAAAAGTTTAATGAAAACAATATACAATAGCTAAATATTGGTAGTATATTGCACATATCCCAAATCCAGCAGGATAAAATCTATACATTTAAACCCGACCACCAGACCCCGTAGGGAATGTTAAGGCACCAAATCCAACCTAACACGGCCTTTTGATTAATGCAAGCCAATGTTCTTTTTGCAATAAGAGAGAGAGTGAGAGAAAGAGAAACCGGAAACAAAATGCTCACTTTAATTAAAACCATTGGAACCTTTCCAGCACTTGTAAATTAGTGAAGGATATAAATAATCGCTCAGAGACAGGCGTTTTTTCTTCTAGCCAAAAGGAATTGAGACGGTTTATCAACTGAAGCAGAGTTGTTTACTTGGGCTATTATGTCCTATAGAGTATTAACGCAAGTAGTGTAATGGACCGATTCATCTAAAAATAGGAGGAATAATTAATTTGAATGTCTTGCTTAAATTTCTTTGACTATTAATTATTTCATTATATATCAATCAGAATTTTGTATGAAATTATATATTTTAGAGGTGTATGCATGTCAGCGACTTTATGGAAAATAACCACAATGCTGTTCAATAAGCAACCAGCCAATCAGAAGAGGGTGTTGCTGATCTTCTTTGTCGCCATTGCAAAATATTGCACATGCTCCTAAAATGGGGTATAGGAGGATTGGTACATGTCTAATGGGTCACCGTGACAGTGAATTAGCCCTTAATTAACTTGCCCTATACTGGCCCACAACCGACCCCCCCCCCCCCCAATAATGGCATAAACGCAATGCAGTTTTTCAATATATTTTAGTGAAATTACTGTTGCAATCAGGTTTGGACTGGCCCACAGGGCTACAGGAGGAACTATATCTTCCTCTAAGAATCAGGTTCCAGACTGTGCACTTTAATTATTCATTATACATATGCTACCATATACTGTACAGGACTATGGTGTTATTTTCAATACACTAGCAGTATATATTTATCAAGGGGCCTAGACATGCACTCTCTAACAGACCTAAGCATGGGCCCTTACCACTGCATTTTTCCCGGTGAGCCACTCATGTCCCAATCCGATGCTGGTTAGAGTATGTACACACACAAGTTCCCCTTCATGAGCCAGTAGTTGAACATATTTTACAACAGTAAGGCGACATACACATTACGCAATCCTGCCGACGCCAATATTGGCGGTGGCGAGGATCAGGCGGGGCTCATACACACTTGCCAGCGGGGAACGGAGAAACGGCGGTGGAGGGTGACGGCAGCATGGCCGTCATTAACAGGGACCTCCCTCATCTGTGCATGTTTAGAAGAGGGAGGGAGTTGTTAACAATGCACGAGAACACGCATCGTTAACGATATTCAGTGTACACACTAGGCGATATAGTAAAAGGGCCCTTCTGAGCAATATCTTTTACTATATTGCCTATTGTGTATGGGGCTTAACTGCAGTCAAAACAAAGCTTTGCAAAACTGGAACCGCCCCACCATTATAAGGATAATTTGCAAAAAGTCTCCTGCTGCAGATTCCACTATGTGTTGTCTTAACGTCAGCTGCTGTTTGTCAGAATCCCAAAATGTTGGGGTCTTGTTTGGAAAAGATACAGTAAATGTACTGTTCACCACTTTGAAAGCCACACCAACCCCAACCAGCCCCAATATTAAATCAGTAGCATTTATATTTATTAAATAAGCCCATTTTTCTCAATGAGGCCTACCATTCAACTCCCGCAGTTAAGGCCCCATTCATACCCTGTCGAAGAGCTGCGAATTCGCAGCCCTGCCGATGTTTAAGACACTGCACATGCACCTGGTACACTGTAAGCATGTATAAGGCCCATCTGCGAACGTAGCAAGCGATGCCATTTGCAAGATGATTGAAAGGTTGCGGGTGGATACGAGCCATTGGGAGGGAGGGCCAATGATGTCAGCAGTGGGCACAATCTCTCCACAGCCATTAATGGGGTAGTTGTATAACAGCAGCGCTTATCGCACCGCTATAACACTTCCCGCTTCACCTCATTAACGAGGTGAAGTAGGAAGGGACACAGGAGGTTATTTGTTATATACGCTCCGCCGTGTATTCGTACGGGGGAGCGCATGTGCAGATGCTGAGTGCTAGCAGTTCACACCTAGAAGTGGGGGTGTGGGGCGGCGGCAACGAGCTGCACCTATGGGAACGCCCTGCATTTCGTGGGTGTTCCCATGAAAACGCTGGGCGATCTCATGCAAATGGAGCTATGACGCGCGTGAGAGGGGCGGGCAGCTCACGCTGCCAGATGTCAGCTGCCCGCACTCTTCCCATACAGGGAACATTTAAAGCTAAGACCCCAGAGAGTGTCTTTGATTTGTGTGCCTCTTCGGAATCATTCAATGACCGGCGCCCATCAAATGATTTGCACTCCACACCCAAGGCTGCTAATGGATGTTTTTGCAAAACAAAAAAATAAATCGCTCATGTTTCAGAAAACAGCTTTCTTATGCATCCATTTACGGTGGAGAGAACAAGCAGAAATCCATTGCAAATAATAATAATAATGATATTTATATAGTACTTTTCTCCCAATAGGACTCAACGTGCGTTATCACGCTCAAAATACACAACAAGCTTAACAGTAGATATCAGTGAAAATAAGTACGTCTTTAGTCTCTTTTTAAAGGCTTGTACATTGGGGGCTTCTCGCACTGTGCGAGGAAGTGAGTTCCATAGAGTTGGAGCAACTAAGTTGAAAGCTCGACCCCCAGATGAATTCAGGGAGATTCTGGGTACTGTAAGTAGTCCTTCTTCAGCGGATCGAAGTAATCGAGTAGGACAGTAAGGGATCAGCAGCTGCTGCAGGTACCTTGGGACCTGGTCATGTAGGGCCTTGAAAGTGAGTAAGCCAATCTTGAAAACGATTCGCCATCTTACAGGTAGCCAGTGAAGAGCGAAGAGAATGGGAGTTATGTAGCAGGTGCGGGGTTAATAAGTTAATGCTGTGTTCATTTCAGCGCTCAAACTGTACCAGCTGTAAATGTCCAAACCTCCATCTGCACCGTGATTATAAGAACACAGTCTCAGCAAAGCACAGTTCAATTTAAATGTGCTGATGAGTGTATGTTTTCTTGCAGCGTTATCAATATATAATAGCATATGCATTGCGGCATGCAAAGACTTAATCACCTGTCTGGCCACCCAAAAACCTGGTTATGACATAATGGAGGAACTTTGATGTTGAGCAACCAGTAAGCCCAAGACTACAGCTGTTTAATGCCCAGTAACTAGGAATATCATTCACAAACATCTAAATATTTCTGCAGCTTAGCGGAGCTTAAGATATGTCAGATACAGGTTTGATCCTGGGGGGGACACTTTTTCAGTGATGTCAGAAATATTACTGGAAGAGATAGGTGTCTTGGATATACGAAGTCCCAAAACATATTGTAAGCGAATGGACCTGCACACACGCAAACACATGAACTACCCCCAAAACACACACACACACACAACCACCAGAGGAGAATTTTCCACAAGGCAACCTAGGTGACTACCTAGGACCCAGTAGGTTCCAAGGGACCCAATAAAGATATCCAAAATGTTGCCAGAGGATCGTTGCATGACTACCGCATGTTGTCCTGATGACATCACATGGACCTGCCCACACTCCCAAAGTCCCTTTAATGTTCTCTAATACGATAAAAAAATATTTGGACACCCAAAATAGTCTAATCCACTGTATGTGGGCAGATTGTTTACTTTAAATGTGACCCAGTTTTTAAGCCTACTTCCAAAAGACCTAAGAGCATATTTACTAAGATTTACTACAACCACGCCGTCCACCGCAGCAAAGCGCGCGGGCGGGCGTGTCAAGCACTGCGGCCGGGAGGAGGGTGACACAGAGAGGCGCTGCATTGTAAAGAGCACAAGGAGCAAGCGAATAAAGATAGCAATCCCTACCTAGAGAAAGAGCACGGGAGGCATAGGTCCACTCTGGTCAAAATCTTCAAGAAAGAGGGGAAGACTCCTACCTTTCCTGCCCTGATATTACAGCTAACACTGCCCTTCCCTGAGTCCTTATTGGACCCCCGAGTCACATGCTTCCCTAGGTCACACAACAGCCTTGGATGTTGAACCCACTCCATGCCAATTGCAGCCATTACGTTAATCATATTTACTAAGATGGGAGTTCTGATGAAGTTGTGATGTTGCCCACAGCAAACAATGACATTTTATCTATTATCTTATAGAAGGTGTTAAATAAAAAATTGGTTACTGATTGGTTGCTATGGGAAACATCCTGTCTTCAATAGAAATCCCATCTTAGTACATTTTCCCACTAGAGCCAGATTTGTACACATCTATGCATTTATCTGTAGACTGTGCACAAGCCAAGGTTATCTGTCAATTATAGTGCTATGGATTGTTTAAGGAGGGCCCCAAAATGGTATCTTGCCTAGGGCCTCATAAGGGCTAAATCTTCCTCTGACAGGCCTACACACTTACACTTTTAATTTATTTTAAAATTTGATGTTACTTCACATTAGCTCGTTCTCATGGAATTTTCAGGATACTCATAGGTCATCCGGCACGCTCCCACACATAATGGTCAGCAAACAACAATGGCTACAAAGCCAAAAAGGTGTTTTTGAAAAGTATAGCACAGGATCTGCCCGACATCTGCTCCGACTGTACAACTGTTTATTATTTTCTTATTTCTGTTTTATATTTTCAATTGAACTTGAAGCTGAGAGTTTATTAGAGGTAGATGCAGGCACCAGGTCCCTGAACGTCCTCAGTGAGCAGAGCAGGAGCTCCAGATCAAAGAATAATTGTTATCGCTCTTGATAGTTTTCACCGTGGAAGCTATCACTCACACTTGGTGATGAAATATTCATAAACTGTGGGGAAAAGTAACTTTTTATCACCGCAACAATGAAAAAAATTATTCCTCTCACCATAAGTGTCGTTTTGATAAACTGTTCCCACGGTATATTATTCTGAAGGAACACTTTGTGAACAGGCTTTTAATGCTTTGTTAAAAGTGGGAGAAAGTGCAAGATTTCATCAACACCTGTAACTATTGTGGTGTTGCAGTGCCTTGTGTACCAGTGCTTCCACTTTGGTCCTACTTGTGTTTATCTCGAACTAGTGAGTTTCAATAGCAAGTCCAACATATTGCTCAATTTATCAGTGACTGACTCTCAGTTTGCTGGCCAGTTGAACAAGAAACTCAGCTGAGCCACTACTCTTAATTTTGAGTCAGAATTGAGGTGTTGGTGATTCCAGATAACTTTTTAATCAGATTATTTTATTTTCTCCTGGTGAGTCTACCCTGTTGCATACCTTTGTGTCATCTGCAAAAATGCATATTTTACCCTCAATTCCATTTGCAATGTCACCAATAAAGATATTAAAAAGCACTGGTCCAAGTACAGATCCCTTGG
The DNA here is from genome assembly GCF_055691185.1 of Crinia signifera. Lineage (NCBI taxonomy): Eukaryota > Metazoa > Chordata > Amphibia > Anura > Myobatrachidae > Crinia > Crinia signifera. The sequence goes on along the minus strand of NC_139218.1, from coordinate 358,363,247 downwards.
GTACTCCACTGGTAACCTTTGCCTCCTGTGACTGTACTCCATTTACTACAACTTTGTTTTCTGTCCTGCAACCAAGATTTTATCCATTCAACCAACTTTCAAGTTTATTTTATAGTGTGCGATGTGGGACAGTGTCAAAAGCCTTACTAAAGTCTAGATAAGCTACATCTACAGTACCGCCTTGATCTATTACTTTAGTCACCCAGTCAAAAAAGTCAATAAGATTTGTTTGATCTGATCTCCCCCTAGTAAACCCATGCTGTTTCCTATCCTATAAATTGCTGGTTTTGAGATATTCTATAACTTTTTGTTTTAAGAGTGTTTCCATCAATTTCCCTACTACTGATGTATGGCTCACTGGTCAATAGTTGCTTACCTCTTCCTTGCTTCCACTTTTGTGCAGTGGGACTACATTCTATATTTTCCAGTCCTCTGGGATTACTCAAGTAGATTGTGACTGGTCGAATAATTCTGTTAATGATTTTACCAGCTCCCCTTTAAGCTCTTTTAGTATCCTTGGATGTATCCCATATGATGTATCCCTAATGATTTATTCACTTTCAGTTTTTAGAGTTCTGTTAGGACTTTATCCCCTGTAAATATATTTGTATCTCCCTAATTTTTCTGAATATATTTGCAACTTAACTGTAGCCATAGGAGATGTCCCTACCTTCTGCATTTCTGATCCTTACTGTGACCTAGAACCCAGTACTGTATAAACTCCTTCACCATTAGCCAGCAGCTGTAGGAGCTACCTACCAAAAAATGTCCATCCTCTGATGGAGATCCCGGCCTCATCCCTCCCATTCAAGATATATCCCACATTTTTGTGGCCTGTCCCTTTTTGGGGACTTACCCACATCCCGCCTGGGGTCAGCAGTGTCCCGCACCACGAGGGGGTGATTTGCGATCCCCCTCCCTGTCCCCCACTGCTCTGCTCAGCACAGTGTCTATTCCCACAGGCAGAGGGGCCGGGAGTATGGCCAGAAGCTCACAGAGCCGCTAGCCATGCCCTCACAGTAGGAACATGGGGGCATGGCCTTGCAGGAGTGACACAAATTGTGAGCCATGCCCTTTGCCACCAGGCCATGCCCCCCAAATGTGAGCGTGCGCACAAAGGTCCCACCAGACATTATTATAAAGTTGGGAGGTAGGTGCAACCATGCTGACACGCCTCCGTTTGGATAAACTTTTGAAGAAACATAGGCTGTCACCCCCCCCCTCCCCACCCCAAAATGGCATCAGACTGTCAATCACTGATAGCATAGTGGCAGAATGGGTTCTGAACATGCGCAAATTACCGTGCCGATGCTAAGCATTATTGAATTTTACAGTCCCCACCCAGTATTCTGAGAATAAATGATTATAAAACGATTTTGAAGATGATTCTAAAATAATCAGTATGTCGGCAACGGCTGTTTTTACTTTTTAAAATATGCAGTAAAAGGATTAAAAAATAGGCTGGTTATTTCTGCAGGTAAAATGAGGCTTTTGGAATTACATAGCAATTAATCCTATAACAATTCACTTTCCCTGTTAGAGATAAGAATGGAGTTGCCTAGAATCACTTGTTAAACCACAGCGTACTTTTAATTGTAAGTGACTTTTTATTAAGCAGTCATTGTTCCTGAAATCTAAATGACTGCTTCGAGGTCTTTCATCTACATTAATTGCACATTGATGGAAGGGATTTCTGTTTGAATCTTGCTCCACTGTCTGAACTGGTTTTCCCTGACAGGTCTGGGAACAGGCACCGTGTGAAGTTATTGCTCATTTCTGATTGCCTACCTGACCTCAAAAAAAGTTTTATAGCAGCTAAATGCCCTAGAGGAGAACTTGGCTTAAAAAGAGCTGCCGTAAAATTTATGGAGAGAAATAGAAATGTATTCAATTACGGGAAATGAATTTGCTTACAAAGCTGGGATAATTGACAAATATTAAGCACATACATATAAATCATATGTTATGAATAATGTAAGATTATAATTTTGATAGATGGAGATAAATGAGTTTGTTAGTAGTTACCATTACTGTAGCAGGGCTGTTTTGTGTCCTGTGCTAGCCCTAACCCTGATCATGTGACTTCATGCCAAGAGGACAAAACCGCAGTGCCACCAAGAGAGGGCTTGGCAGGGTACTAATTAGCCGGGTGCAGGTCTGATGGAGGGGCCCATCTGGAAGCATCAGCAGCTCTTCTCAATAAATCCCACGCTTCTGTGTGCTGGGCTGCAGGCTGACCAGGGAGGTTCCTTAAGTCCTATTTTTTCCTGTATTTTATGTATTCCTGTGGTTAGGCCACACCCCTGAAAAGTACCGGTCCCAGCCAAGCTCTCTACTGCCCTGCACAACTGCCCTGGGAAGTTACAGCACTGCCCAAAACATGCTTAGGATGCTCCAGGCAGCTCTGCCGCAGGGTAATCTCCTGGTGCCATGCAAACGATTTTCGCTGCTGACCATACCAACACGAATTACCCCCAAAATGACATTGATTGTTAGAGAACAGCACGGATTGTAACCTAGAATCACCTTCAAAAGTTCATATTCTGCTCAATTTAGCCTCATTTCATAGTAGAAGCACAATTATATTTGTATATAAATGTATTTATTATTTAAAGTAATTGTGGGGCGGGGGGGGGGGGTCAAGCCCTCTAGAGAGTTCTAGCAAAAGTTTGTAAGGGCCCCCTATTTAGCAACTGATGGTAATAAATGTATGTAAAACATATTACTTATACAGTAAAGATGGGCCCCCTTCAGCTCTGGGCCCCATAACATGCTGCTAGCGGGCGAGATGTACTAAGCTTTGAAAAGTGATACAATGGAAAGCAATAAACCACCAACCAATCAGCTCCTACCACAGCCTGTGATATGACAGTTATGAGTTGATTGGCTGGTGCTTTATCACTCTCCATTTTATCACTTTTCAAGCTTAGTACATCTGGCCCATGGTCACCTTTTCTACCTGTCCATCTCCGAACTCTGTAGAAGGCTTGATTGACACATCTTCCCCTGAAATGGTGCGAAAAGGTTCTTGATGTGCTTTATATTAACATGTGTTGTTCTTTTTCTTGCAGGTTACCGAGAAATTTCCAAGTGCCGCAGACAAGATTATAAAGCTGATGACTGCAAATCGACCAATTAAAGATGATTTCGACTATGGGTCACACTTAAACTGCACTCCGATGACAGCTTTCTAGCAAACCGTCATGGGTTTAATCACTGCTTTGCATACATGGAAAGAAATAGCCTAAAGGTTCTGTGTTGCTGCATATGACACTGACATCCAAAGATGAGCATTCCGTTAGCTCCAAGCAAGGCCACCGAAAAGGAAGACAATAGCAATGATAATAAAAATGACAATGAGAGTGTCACCAGCTTAGGCGATTCTAATGCCAATCAAATTTTCTCAACAAAGGCTCTGGAGAGAAAGCAGGAGATATGTAGCAAAGTGGAAAAAACTGGGACATTGTGCGCTAGGCAGTCGGAGGCCTTCATGCAGTTGACCAAGGAACACGGTAGACCAGTGAACATCGGCCTTGTGTTTCCATCTAGTGAAAGAACGTTTAGCGACGTAAGACTACATTCTCCAACAAACAGGGACATCAGCAAAAATGACATGACTGATGACGTAAAGGAAAGTATAAAATCTTCTAGTACTAATGGACAATCCTCTATTCACTCAAAAGCCAGTTTTTATGATAGAAATTCCCAGGTTCCCATCAGCAAAACACATGAATCTCCTACATGTATTTATAGTAATAATGTTGGTAACATCCCACAAGGTGAACGTCCTAAGGCAAAACCAGGTATTCCTTCCCATAAAGTCGAACCTTTTTTAAAAGAGCATATTTCGCCTACACCATCTACAGATTCACCTCCCAGATTCTTACAGTATGTTGATGCATCCTATTGTGGGATCAGGACCACGGACAGATCTTCGCCAGCTGACCATTTATTCGGACTGTCCTCTCATAATCTCAGTAATACCTCAGAGGAAAAGAAGATTGTATTTTATTCGAAACCACCTACCTCAAGTATCACTGGCCCAGATTTTTCAACGGGTGAAGGAACCTCAACCCATGTCAAGCAAAGCACATTGTCACATCCTACGAACGCTGATGATCACTCTCGTTTAACTTACAAACCTCAGGTAATTTATAACATACCAGAAGCACAATTATATCAGGGTCAAATAAACAAATCGCCGGAACCGAAAGATCCCAAGATTCTACAATCTAAGTTGACATCTCCACAAAAACTAGAACAGATAACGTTGGTCGTTGTGACCGAATCCAAAAGAGTGGACAGCATGCTTGATACCAGAAGATTTCCTCTGTCTCCTTCCTGTGGCCAGGCAGTGGTGTCACCATCGAGCCTAGCCGAAAAGCAAGCTGGGACCTTTCTGTCCACCAGTCCTTCCAATACCAGGCTGCACGATTTTAAAGCTGATGTATCTTACAACGAAACAAAAGCTCAATTCTCTCAGGTCTGTGAATCTCCAGCCGGTCAAGAACTGGAATTCTTAAAAAACAAAGAATTAAGTTACAAGCCTATGATCCGAAAAACAACATCACTCACCGACTCTGTGGATAATAAGATACAACACTCGACTAAAGACAGATTTTCAATACAAGATTATATCTGCCAGGACAGTGACAATAATTTTCTTTCAAGCAGCAGTGTGGCTTCCTTAAGAGATAAAAGTGCTTTAGTTGACAGCAAAAAGACATCACTTGGTCGCAAACATCAGTTGGATGTTTTAAAAGGCAGTTTGAAAGAAAGCCACAAGGACCCAGCTGATTCAGTTATAAGCGCTCCTACTCTGTCATGCCTAAAGGCGGCTATTAATATTAATGATGAGCGCATTGCCTCACCGAGCAGATTTAAGGATCTCAGTGCTGCTCACGTTGATAGATTGTCACCTTCCTCAGTGCTACCTCCTATTGAGAGTACACAGTTCAACATATCACCTAAAGCTACAAACAAGACACTTTGTAACAGTGGAATCCCCAAACCAATACTGGTACATTCCAAATCTTCCCCTACAAACCTGGATGACACAGAAATCAATCATAATGTCAAAACAGAGGAGTTGATTGGGCCTACACTCATTGCCCCTAAACCCAAGCATGTGCGGCCTAAAATTATTACCTACATTAGAAGGAACCCTCAAGCCATTGACAGATTGCCATTTGGACAAATGAACATGCCTTACGGGTCCCCATCCTGTACTGTTCCTCTTCCAAAGGAACATGATTTATTGAGTGGCGACATTAAACCTTCAAATGTGTTGTTAGATAAGTACAAAGCTGACATACACAAACCAAGGATATACAGCGCCGGATTGATGGTTTCTGGGATAAGGCCACCCGGACATCACTCATTAGAGGAGGTAAATAAACTGTGTTCTGTGAAATAATATGCAATGGTTATGCGATCAGGTTATATGGAAATATGCATGTAGATCTAGCCTTGCTTAATAATACAATGGCACTCAATTTCACAGAGAATGATAAACCATTATGCAAGTATTCCAAAATGTATCTCCGTTTAGTACTGTGGGCCTATATGCAAGGGCGTAACTTCCATAGGTGCAGGGGTGCAGCTGCTATGGGGCCCAGAGCTGAATGGGGGCCACTTTGCCTGTCAAAGTATCATGTGCTGTATACATTTTTCAGCATTAGGTGATAAATAGGGGCCCTTACAATCTTTTGCTATGGGGCCCACATGTATCTAGTTACGCCACTGCATATATGCGTGATACCTGTCCTGCAGTTCTCCTAGTACATTGGGCCTGATTCAGACCTGTTCTCTAAGCTGCGTATACTCTCAGCCCTAACGAATGGATAAATGTCACCTGGTCCTTTTGAAGGCACCTCGAATCCCATTGCTTGCAATCAGAAAAGACCACAGACTTTTTGCACATGCGTGGCACAATCCATGTCAATAATCCTCCATTTTTCAAAAGAGCAGGGCTGTGATCAGATCTGAATAACCCCAATTGTCTTAGATTTCATGTTACTAAAGTAGTCCGCATTACCGCTAAGGGCCTGCTTATTAACATTATTTTTACTAAAATAATGTGAAAAAGAGTTTTTTAACACTTTTTACATTATTTCAGTGGGTAGCCAGGGCCGGATTTCCCACTAGGCCGTGAGGCACAGGCCTATGGGCGGCACCTGCTGGGGGCGGCAAGCAGTGGCATGATTTTTTATTTGTCACTTTTTCTTTTTATGACATTTGTGCTGCGCGGCAAGTGCCGCCCCCCTCCCCTAGCTCTGCCTGCAGTGTCTGGGAAGTAGTGTACCGGCGCCGGGGATCAATTGCTGACCAACGCCGGAAAGAGGCAGCCCTGTCATGTCAGTGACAGGAGCGTAGCACTTTCGGCGCTGGAGAACAAATGGTGCTGCTGAGCACCCGGCGCCGGGGAAAAGCAGCTGCTCTGCGATGGCCCCCTTCCCCACCCGTTTGCCTGACCTTTGCTGAGGCAGGAGTGGGGACCCATCGGCGGCCAGATAGGGACTCGGGAGCAGGCGTCCGAGCGCGGTGTTGACTGTGGCTGCGGCAGCTAGATGGGGATTAGGCCCCACCCCCAGCTTTGTGCTGCCAGGGATCGACCCGGGAACTGCAGCCCTGCGCTGCTGAAGGTAACTCTCTCTCTTGTTGGGGGGGCGGCAAAAAATGTGGTGCCTAGGGGCGCTATGGCACTGAAATATGGCCCTGTGGGTAGCAGTAGGGTCCGAGCGCTCTATTGCTCAGGCCTTACTGCGCACGCGTGAACCTCCATTTCTCTGTGGAGTCTGAGCACAAGACATTGACCCACTCATTAAATATACACTGCACTTGGTCCCCGCTCATTAGATATATACGGAGCGGGACCAGCTCAGCGCTTACTGCTGCCTCAGTTGTCTGTCAATTCAGCCGCTCCCCCAAGCCACCGCAGGGTCTGCCGCAGATGTAGCTACACCACTGGAACACAAGAATTAAGAGGATTCCAATACATGCACACTTGGCGCACTAAGCCGGAATCTACTACGTAGCCCCAACCATCCCCATCTTTAAATCAATAGTAATGACATTTAATACTTATGTTTCCTTACCAGTAATAAGCCCGTACTTTAACAACAGATTAGCTATTAAAGGCTGTTAATTTAAAGTACCTGTAAAACGTTATTTTATTACGTTATCTTGGAAAAGAATAGTAGGAAGCACTTTCGGAATTTCAATGTCATTTACGCCATGTCAATAACGAACATATTGTACGTAACACCACCATTATAATAAGACCCAGCGAAATAATGAGATGCAGGGGTGTGCAGCTTTTTCTCCCAGTGTTAGCCTGAGGTGCGAGCATTGTGCGGCTCTCAAAACGTTTTTCAACAGCATAGAAAGCAAACAGCTTGAGATGCCACTTCTTTTGTTGTCTCTCTGCCTCCTGGCACGTTGGGAGATAACTTACTCGCCATTACTAAATCATGATATACAGAAACATATTCAGAACACGTTTGTCTTCTGCAACCTGAAACAAGACATATCAAGCTGGTGTGACAGTTCGCACCAATCTGTGTTGATAAAAAAAGGATAACCATAGTAAGATTTAAGATATCAATTATATTAATCACAGTGTACAGGTGACTCTTTTTTTTTTTATTTTTTTAATGTGGGGAAGTTGATGAAGAGGAAGATTTTGTCTATTATACTTGGACCCCTTTTTACTTCAGGGGTCCTAATGGCTCTAGGAAAACCCTGTCCCATGTGGGTATGTCATAGAGCAGGGGTGGCCAAACTGGTCCTCGAGCTCTACCAGTATTTTTGTTTTCCAGACCAACTGTGGATCTGTGGAATGTGTCCTTTAGGAAGGAATGCAGCTCATGTTTGAAAATGTGACAGTTAGTAATAACTGCACCTGTGCTCCAGCTAGGTGGTCTGGAAAACAGGCACTGTTGATAGAACTCAAGGACCGGTGTAGCCAGCCCAGCCATAGAAGCACCAGCCCTGCGCTGTTATTTTTACTTTAGCAGTGGGTGCCCTGGACCAAATATTATAGTGTAAAAAAAAGTCCTGTCCGTCTATAACTTGGGCTTGGTTAGGATTTGGGAAACATGTTGACCCTTTTTTAATCATTATATATTTTTTTTATACTCAACGGTGCACTATTAGGACGCCCATGGCAATTACAGTATAGGTTCAAAGTGTTTCTTTATCACTTGGAGTGCACCTGGGAATGTACAGTATGTCATCCTAGTAAAGTATAGGATGAGACCCAAGCTATAACAGCTTCGTATTGGTACAAAATAACATTTTGCAGAGTTGGAATGGATCTGCAAAGCAAACGAACACCCCTGACACCCTTTTATCTCATTATTATAATAATCTTCCTCCACAAAATGATATCACTTAACTACTCCAAAAAATGAGGCATGGTAGTGTACCCTTTATCTAAACAAGAACAAGAAACAAGAACAAGAACACTGGACCTAATTCAGATGTGGCCTCAGAGCAGCTGAAGTATCACAACAACTGGTCGATGTTTTCTTACTGCGCATGCATCTGAGCTGCTGTGCCCGCGAGTGAAATGTGATTGCGGCCACACAGAGGAATAATACAGAAAGTGTGGTAAAGGAAGACAGCGTTTGGGGTGGTAATGGGGAGTGGTTGGCTTAACACGGCATATCATGGCCGTTCAGACTTTGGGGTTATTCAGATCTGATCGCACCACCGCAAATTTGCTGGCCAAGCGATATATCGATAGACTGTGCATGTTTTTTTTCCGACCACTCCCTGTCAGTCACACTGGGTCTTATTCTGATTGGTGCGGATATTCCCGCATGCGGACGGACCGCCGTTGTTGATCGTCTGTGCATGTGCAGAGGTCACTCTGCGCATGTGCAGTCAATTTCGCCGCACGGATTCTTTATACGCCGCACAGGGGGCGTGAGGGGCTACTTAGTAGTAGTAGTAGTAGTAGTACGTTTATTTATAAGGCGCCACAAAGTGTCCGCAGCGCCGTACATAGCAAACAAAAAAAAAAAAAAAATTACAAGGTAACGTACAGGGTGTGTAGAAAGATACAGTATAAATAGGGGTATAGCTGGTAGAACTAAAATCAGCATCAGTTCAGAAGTAGGTGTCAAAATAGTCAAGGAGACCGAAGATGAAGTAGAGGAAGGGAAGAACAGGACAGGAGCACAGGTGAGGTAATGAGGTAGGGTGAGTACGTGAGGAAGGAGGGCCCTGCTCATAAGAGTTAACATACTAAAAATAGGTGGGTGGACGAACGAAATACAATAGGATAAGTAGGAACGGAGGGGAACGGAGGCAGGATAGGAGGATCAAAAGAGGTTAGGAGGAGGGATAGGCTAGTCGAAAAAAGTGGGTTTTGAGGGAGCGCTTGAAGGAGGTAAGGGAATCAGATAGCCTGATGGGTGGCGGGAGGTTGTTCCAGTGCAGGGGGGCAGCGCGAGAGAAATCTTGGACACGGGAGTGGGAGGAGGTGATTAGGTGAGAGGTCAGTCGGCGGTCAGCGATGGAGCGAAGAGGACGGGAGGGAGTGTGGATAGAGATCAGTGAAGAGAGGTAGGGAGCTGTGGAGGAGGAGAGAGCCTTGTAGGTGGTGGTGAGGAGTTTAAAGAGAACTCGGAAAGGAATGGGGAGCCAGTGAAGAGATAAACAGAGGGGGGAGGCGGAGGTAGAGCGGCGGGAGAGGAAGATGAGCCTAGCAGCAGCGTTAAGAATGGATTGGAGAGGTGCGAGGCGGGTGAGAGGTAGCCCAGAGAGAAGGATGTTGCTTAGCCTCATTACCCTATGCATACGCCCCGCGTTTCATGGGCGTTCCCATGCAAACGCGGGGCGTATGCATGGTAATGAGGCCGTGACGCGTGGGTACGGGGCGGGCATCTGACATCGCCGGATGTCAGCTGCCCGCCCCCATACATGATTTCACACGGACAAGTGTCCGTGTGGTCTTGTGTTGCGGGACCTGGTGGAGCGTGCGGCCCTGCATTCGATGTTCGGCGACCATCGAATGCAGGGGCTGCTCCCAAGACGGAGGAGGCGTATCCCCGTCCAATTTCATGCGGATCGCCACATATCCGCGTACGGACGGCAGGTGGCGATCCGTATGGAAGGCGGGGATTCGCCTGCACGGTTGCGGCCGCATATTCTGATCGGGCCGCACCGATCAGAATAAGGCCCACTGTGGCTACATTGCGTTTGTAATCCATATCCATTTTCAGTTGCCTGCGCAATGCAAATCGTAACATGCGCAGTCGTTCCATAATCGCTCAATTCATGAATTCTTTAGTTAGCGATCCATGCTGAATTAGTCCACAGTTTACATTTACAAAGGGGTAAATTTACTAAGATGGGCGTTCTATTGAAGATGGGATAGCAACCATAGCAACCAATCAGAAACTACTTCATATTTATTTAGCACCTTCTGGAAGATAATGGATATAATCTGATTGGTTCCCCATAGCAACATCCCATCTTCAATAGAACTCTCATCTTAGTAAATTTACCCCAAAATATGTGCCGACACTAGGTTGATATGGTTCTAGGTCAACATGGTTCTATGTCGACATGGGACAAGGTCGACATGGGTTTAGGTGAATAGGTCGACACAAGCAGCAGGTCTAGGTCGACAGTCAAAAGGTCGACATGGGGTTTCCATGTTTCTTTTTGCCTCTAATGTCGACACAGTCGACATGGACCCAGTTTCCAGTGCACCACATCCCCTCGCATTGCTCGCGATTCTTCGGGCACAGTGGCTCGCGCTCGGCACACTATTTTATTCTCCCACCACACCCTAGTAGTGGATGGTAGGGCATGAAATACCGCCTGTCGGCACATGTCGGCTCAAAAAACACTTTTGACTGTCGAGCTAATGCTTGTGTCGAACTAATGACCTGTCGACCTAGACCCGTGTCAACCTAGACCCATGTCGACATATCCCCATGTCGACCTAACGGTGTCGACCTAATTATTGTCGACCAACTTGCTGTAGACCCAATGACTGTATCCCCTATTTCCAGGGTAGTTTAATTTGCAGACATAAAACATTGCTTATACAGTGTTTGCTTATATTTGCTCGTATCTCTATGTGGTGCGAGCACAAGTGAGATATATTTATTGCCATAAACATCCCGCGGAGACGGCTATACTGGGACCGCGCGCTTAATTGAGTGAACTGAAAGAATATTGATATTTTGGTAAACTGCAAAGTTGGACGACGGAGACAGCGGAGAGCTCCTGTCCCTGTAGAAATGTATTAGATTTCAGCGAAATAATAATCCAATCCCTCATCTCTGATGCCTGCAGGTATTATATTCTGAATAGGACAATTGTTCAGCATCTTTGCATAATGTTCTTGTTATTACCACACTGCAGGTTCCTGCGATAATAAATGTCATCGTATTTTCCATACAGTATTCTGATAGTAATGTTGGAAGGTCTCTAAATGTTTGTTGAATAGTCAGCAGTTCTTCAGAAAGAGGTTTTTCTAATTCAATTTTACATATACAGATACATTTTCAAAATCATCAGTCATCCATCGGGTAAACCACATGGGCATTGTCTCGTTTTTTTAATGAAAGGGGTTGTGCCCAGCTGGACTGGCCATCTTGCACTTTTGGCAAATGCCGTTAAGGACCAATGGCCTGTTGGGTCAGTCCTGCCACGCAAAGCATTCTCCTGCCCGCATATCCACATATCTGTTAGTGGCACACAGATAGATGGGTTCCTTTTAAATTTGTGTTCCTTGTGTTCCTTTTAAATCTGGACCTGCAGCACCGGCTTGAGAAGGGGCCAAGCTACATGCCAGATGGGCGTGGCCTCTAGCATAGGGCCATAACCTATCACTGCGACCCCGTTTTTGTAATCTCCGTTGGCGTGCCTAGAGCTCCCCTAGCAGCTGGACAGCCCCAGGCTCCCTCCCTGCACCAAAGAGATGCTGTGCCATCACCAGCTCACTCCAATTGCCCACCCCACCCATGGGACACTGCCACCCGCGAGAGGGACATCTGCACAGTCTCTAAGTAGCGGGACTGTCCCGTTGTAATCGGGACAGTTGGGAGGTTTGGAGGTGTTCCATGAAGCCAGTCTCCGCTCCCCTGCCATGTTGGTACACTCACATGCCCCAGTCCATCCCTGTCTTGTGCCAAATAATGATCACTGGTACTTTATCATCGGCCAATCAGCTCCTACCTGTCATATTTTAAACCAAGCCTGTAACTACACAGTTGACAGCTGATTGGCCGGTGATAAAGTACCAACCACTTTATCACTTCACCAAGCTTAATGAATCTGCCCCTCTACTTTGAAACCCCCTCTGGCTGGCTGCTGTCAAGAGCTTTGGGTATTTATTGCAAGTTTTTGTGCAAACCTTTTAACATACTACTTGCCAAGCCTGGAGGGAAGACCCTCAGCTGTACTTCTGGGGAGAAGGGACGGCGCCTGACATCCCCAATACAGTTGCAGTGTGAAAATAGTATAAATATATACAGTATATGCAACCCTTGCATTGAAACATAGGGGGAAATGTAATAGGATGAGAGATTCAGAAAGTGAGAGACTTGGTAAGAAATCTCTAGTTTTTTTAAAGCGGCAATCATTTACACAGCAAAACCAGTTTGTTTTTGCAGTGTAAATGATTGCCGCTTTAAAAAAAAAACCCTGGAGATTTCTTACCAAGTCTCTCGCTTTCTGAATCTCTCATCCTATTAATTTTCACCCATAGTTTTTCCAGGTGTACAGTTAAACTGCCCACACACGGGTAACAACCATTTGGAATGACCTGTCGTTTACAAACTGGTTGTTCGTCTTTAGGGTGTGAGGGAAAACTAGTAACGTTGTTGACCTCAATGTGCCAATCCAGAGCTAAGCCGGTAATTGAATTGCCACAGCAGAGATTGAGCTGTGATTCCCGCTGCGATAGTTTGGTGTCCGTGAGGAAGTCATGCTCCGTCATTACAGTGGCCTGTCACAGCTTTGTGTCTGACTGGGCTCAGGGTGCAGACTGCAGTAGGAACTCCTAGCAATCAATGTATTACCAGTATATTCCCTCTTTACCTTTGGAATTGTAGCTGCTAGGGAGAGGAGAATGCTAGTTGCCTCAGTAGAAAAAACTGAAAAATCATTATGAATGCTCTGATTTTTTAATTATATTTCCAAAGTCTTCAAAAGCAGTGTGTGGGTGGCTTTTTTTCAATTGTTATGGGCCTACACACGGGGCATCTGTGCTGAGCGATCTGAGCAATGCTAGATCGCTCAGCACACAGCGCTACACAGTGATGTCTGCTGAGTGATCTGTCAGGGCCAGTGTTCTCCGGCGAGATCGCTGGCCCTGACTGGTGATCTGACTAGATTTATCCTGCATGCATTATCTTAATCGCCTGGCAATAGCTACCGCTATGGCCCCATACACATGGAGCAATGTAGGGTCATTTTCTAAGGGATCTAGCCAGATCCCTTAAAAAATGGTCTGAAATCGTCCCATGTGTAGGCTCCATTAGCTCGACGAAATATTCTAGCATTGTTTCTGGCCCTATAACTTACACTTTGCCAAAAGTATAAGGGCCGGATACACTAAGCTTCAAAAGTGATAAAATGGAGAGTGATAAACAACCAACCAATCAGCTCCTACTTGACATTTTTTAAACACAGTCTGTGACATGGCAGGTAGGAGCTGATTGGCTGGCTGTGTATCACTCTCCATTTTATCACTTTTGAAGCTTAGTGCATCTGGCCCAATATGTTTCATGTTCCCATACGTAGAAGAACTAAGTGCTACCATTTGGTCTTCTGGAAATGTGTAAATGGAACTATCAGGAGATCAATATTCAACTATATCAGTGATGGCTAACCTTGACACTCCAGCTGTTGTTGAACTACACATCCCAGCATGCCCTGCATCAGTTTTAGCATGGTCAAATAGTAAAACTGTAGCAGGGCATGATGGGATGTGTAGTTCAACAACAGCTGGAGTGTCAAGGTTAGCCATCACTGATCTATAGTGTTATGTTTATCTAATGTCCTTAATATACAGTGTTTTACTTTTAACGTTTAGTCATTTGTTAAGGAAAATTCCAACACGTCTGAAAATCCAAATGAATTTACCTGAACTAAAATAGGTAAATTCATTTTGGAATAAATGTTATTGCGGTGCAGTAAGCACAAGGGGAATCTGCCAAACCAGTTGTTTTAGTGCAAACTATCTGGTCATTAAGGGGTTAAGAGCACTTCTAATGGCGGTTTTGTTTCCTACTAGGGTAGTCTGTAGTATATAGACCATTGAGCGCCATCTGTAGATTTGTAACTTACTGTTTTATTTTCTGGTTTATATTACACTTGGGACTATTTATATTCTGGGTTTTTGTTAATCCCTTTAAGCGTGACAACCTAACATATGGCTGAATACACGAACTAAGGGCGTGCAGTGGTGTAAGAATACAGTGCCAAGTGTATACCTCTTAATATGCTATTTTTGGTTTTGGTATATGGTGTATGGGGGTATACTGTATGTAATAGGTTCTGAGTTTGAGGGGTGCGGAATGTCAGCCATGTTTTTTAAAGCAGCAGTCATTTTCCAGGCAGAACCAACCTGGGCCAACATTCTGCAGCTCTGGCAAACTTGGACCCAGTTACAGATACACCACGGTCCTGTTGGGTTACAGAAGTGCTACATCCTAGGGATGTGCTTGGTTGTCATTAGGAGGAATGAACAATGGGCCTAATTCAAGTCTGCTTGCTAAGCAGTGTACATTCACAAGTAAATGGGTCTGTGAGTGCGTCATTGGTTTCTGGACCGAATTCACTACCATTATATAGCGATCTTGAATCAGGCACAATATACATCCATTGTCCATTAACCTCAGCTTTAAATTATACTTGTTCTCCAAACCATACATACTGTATTGTATGTGGCCAAATCTAGTATATAACATTACTTATGGGAATGCATGGATTGTAGCTCAAGTCTTATTTTCACCCTGAAACTCCTACATTTACCACTCAGCGGGCCTGCGACATAGAAGTCTTGTCAGAGACATTGAGGGGGAGAATCAACAAAGCTCATGGGATAAAGTTCCAACCAATCAACTCTTGTCATTTTCCAAACACAGCCTATCACATGTCAGTTAGAAGCTGATTGGTTGCTATGTTGCCTCTTCACACTGTGGGGGAAATTTACTAAGCTGCATACACCTGAAATAGGCGTATTCCTAGGCAGTTGTATGCAAATACCACTGCCTATACGTATTTTCGGCATTTACTAAATCCTAATTTACTTACCAGCGTTTTATGTGCAATGAAAACGCTGGGCATTCCCATGGGAACGCAGATGGGCCGATACCTGCTCGGGGCGGGCGGTTGATGTCACATGATGCTAGTGCCTGCCCCCTTTATGACTATCTCCATGTGAAATAAATGTCAGTTACGTTCGACCGGCCGTGTGCGTTCACATACCTATGTTTAGTGTATGCGCATTCGCATTTCTGTGCATGTGCTTGGTGCGTACATCCTTGCGGACCAAGGGCGGTGGAGGGCGTGGGGTGCTGGGCTGGACCATTAGCATATGGGAATGCCCAGAGCTTCATGGGCGTTCCCATGAGAACACTGAGCATTCTCATGCTAATGGAGACATGACGTATATGCGGGGGTTGAGCAGCTGACATCCGGTGATCCGCCCATTTCCTACTGAACATGCACGCATATGTAATGAGGCTCAGAGCATCATCTGGTCGGTGATAATCATGTTTATGTAAAACATCCATTCGCAGCCAGTGCAAAGGAACTCGCTTTGTGAATGGTGGGCCGGTGTACCACCATTCGCAAGGTGGGATCTGGTTCACTCGCAAGGATACGAATTCTCATCTGAGCAAATAAACCAGAATAAAGGGGGATAGAG
This sequence comes from Crinia signifera, assembly GCF_055691185.1. Classification (NCBI taxonomy): domain Eukaryota; kingdom Metazoa; phylum Chordata; class Amphibia; order Anura; family Myobatrachidae; genus Crinia; species Crinia signifera. The sequence goes on along the minus strand of NC_139218.1, from coordinate 358,347,346 downwards.
AGAAAGAGAGTAGATAAAGAGGAGGAAGTATATTCTTATGTAGGTCCCCCCTGCAGTTATTTAAGGAGAAAGCCTGTGAGTTCACTTGTGTCGAACTAGGACATGGTCTAGTGCCCAACAGGCAGTTCTCCAGCAGCTCATTATGCTTCACTGCATTCATCACATCCTTGCATCAGCAGTTGTGTCTGCATCTTGAGACTCTGCATGTTCCGATGCCCGCTTACACTGAGCACCCGCACCCATGCTTGGGCACAGTTGTGATATGGAACTACTGCCTAAACAGGCACCTCACAACACAAGCACAGTGACGTATTATTGTGGCACTGATGGCATATGATTGCTAATGCTGGCATATTACTTGCCAGTACCCATGGCATAGTATTATTTGACTGTTATTGAGATATATATGCTCTCTACCTGGGTTTCCCATCAAAAGAATTGCACCGCTTACAGATGGTACAAAATGCAGCCGCCAGACTATTAACTAAGCAGCCCCGCTCCTGACACATAACTCCCATTCTCTACTCCCGTCACTGGCTGCCTGTAAGATGGCGAACCGTTTTAAAGATTGACTTACTCACTTTCAAGGCCCTACATGACCAGGGCCCAAGGTACCTGCAGCAGCTGCTGATTCCTTACTGTCCTGCTTGATTACTACGATCCGTTGAAGAAGGACTACTAACAGTACCCAGAATCTCCCTGAATTCATCTGGGGGTCGAGCTTTCAACTTTGTTGTTCCAACTGTATGGAACCGCCCATGGGAATTCCCAGCATTTTGTGGGCGTTACCATGAAAACACTTGGCGTTTTCATGGAAATCTCTGGGTGACTTGGGTGCCGGGGCAGGCAGCTGACATCACCGGATGTAGCTGCCCGCCCACTTCCTCCGGAATGTGCATGCATATCCAAGAGACCTGAGGGTCACTTTATATATGCATGCACTCACCACATCCTCCGATGGTTGGTGACCATCGATTGATCTGAGAGTTATCCCCCGTCCTGCCAATACTGCTATAGAACCAGAAAGTTGTCACTGTCTGAACACAGTGTGGAAAGAATGTCCAAAACTTTTTTTAGGGTATTATTCAAATGTGGTTTATTGAGGGAACTCAAATTCAAGCAGCAGTCTGATGCTTTAAAACCAAGTGGTGGTTCAACAGTTTCAGTAGTATAGAGTAGGCAGGATGCAGGCGATGTATTATACCGTACAGTACAGAAGATTTGTTGCCGGAAACATTCATTTTGAGATAGATAAATGTGTTTTTGCTATTTATAATCACAGTGCAATTTCATGATGGAATTGCGTTAGCTAAAGGTCAGTGTAAGCCGCCAACAAACTGCTTGGATATGAATGGTTTGTCAGCAGCAGAGCGTTGTCAGAGACAATGAACACGTCTCATCATTAATACGCTGCCAAACTCTCTCGTGTACATCCTTTCTATAGAGTTCAAAACATTTTGTAGAAACAATTTCCCTATTTATTGTTTCTGGGGGTTGCACTGCTGACAATAACTATCCATAGATAACAGCAGTAGTGACATCTTCAGGCTAGGAGCAGGTATTGTATGAAATTACATAAAGCATCTGTGTCATTGTTCTGATCATTATAAGCAGTAAATTAAAAAATATAAATATTGGCAGATGCTATGATATTAATATGTGGCAGCGGTTTACGAGGTCTGTCCACACGGCAGATAATAACTAAACCAGGGATTGGTTTATTAACCTTTAGAAAGCGGGTGCTTATTGCAAATCGCCAGGTGCAGCCAGGAACGTATGAGGTTAATGCCATTTGGCATACTTAGGTAAATGATGGAGGCAAGGAAATAAGGGAAAACATTTCCCCATGCAATTCTAGTGGACCTAACAGAAATCCAGCCCTATGTCTATATCAGCAAATATATGTCCCCTGTGTCTACATGTACATTACCCTCCCCAGGGCACATCTAGAGTATACCTGTATGTATTATGTATATCTGTACTGTCACTGTTTAACTGTTAAGGCCTCCATACACTATGCGATTTGGGCACGATTTCACCCGATTCGGATGAATCAGACTGTGAAATCTGCCCAAATCGCACATGTAGACATCCCGTCCGACCTGATGCGTGGTCCAATGCACATCGGATCGTACTCGGGAGGTTGGATGCAGTAGCGCATGCAGGGGGTTTCTGAGTACCCTGTATACCCAGAAACCCCCCCAGGAATCTAAGGACCCTACACTGAAAGCTGATCCCCTCTTTCCATGGGTACAAGAATTTTAAAAATCGGCCCTGGGGAACCGGAGATATCTGACTTCAAAGCAGTGGTCCCCATCCAAGCCTGTTAATTGCTGTTCCCAGTCAGATATTTCAGGTTCTGTCTGACTGTCTGTCAGAGTTTTTCTGAGGGTATATTCCAAAAGCTGGGACTCTCCCCCTTTGAGGGACACTAGTCACTTGTCTCTACTATTCCCAGAACCAGAAATGTTAGCCTTCCAGCAGCTGGTTACTTCTCCAGCTCCACACACCTGGTATGTCGTTTTCTATACTCGTTGGCAGATTGCTCTGCCTCCTGAACTCTGAGGCGGTGGGATTCTCTAGTTTTTAATTCCATTAAAATCTAAGAAATCTATTTCCGGGAACTGGAGATATCTGCAGTCAAGCAAGCTGTCCTCCCACCAGAAAATTATGAATAATAAGCCCACTCCACTATTCACCCCTCCTCTGCGTATTAAACATCCTCTACCACCCTGGAAGTTATGTATCAGGACCCCTTCATTCAGCCCAATGCCCCCTTCTCCCACCTCATCTCCCACCATCTGTGCAGTAAAGGGGTAATTAGTGGAAATTATTGATCCAGGCCCTACATGCTGAGGGGTTGATATAATACCCCCTACCACCCACGGGACAGCAAAGCTTCCCCCACCCCTACCGCTGGAGCATAGGTAGGGGCCCCAATACATTGCTATGCCCAGGGATCTACAATGCTGTTATATATATATATATATATATATATATATATTTTTTTTTTTATTATTATTATTATTATTATTATTATTATTATTTATATACATTTGGTCTATCTATAATACTTTAACTGACCCGGCATATACTGGGTCACCTAAGTGTCCATCTCGTGCTTTGCTCCGCCCCTCTTTGGAAACCCCCTTCTGAAAATCCTGCGTTTGCCCCTGGGATGGTCTGCACATAAGATTTGCTAAATCTTATGTGCAGCCTGGAGCCGGACGGGGGATGCGGGCTAGCAAAGATCCGGACAGAGGGAGCAGGGGGGGGGGGGGGGGTTCGGGCGGCGGAGGGAACCAGGGAGCCAATCAGTGGCTGCCCATTCATTTGTATGGGCTTTACGTGTACCCCCCCCCCCCCCTGCTGTCCCTCGCTCCCTGGTCCCCTCGCTGGTGTGCGCCGTCCCCCTGCTCCCGCTCTGCCCGTGTGACCCCTCCCAGGGAGCTGCCGGGACAATCAGGTCCGACTTGTCCTTGGTCAGACCAATGTATGGGGGCCTTTACCTAACTGGCTGTTGCACAGCGATCCAAATCTTATTCCTAGTATACGCAAGCATACCTCCCAACTGTGCAGACAAGGCAGGAGGGACATCCGTGCACGCCGAAGACGCACAGGCGAAATTAGGGGGCATGGATTAGCAGCAAGGCCATGCCCTTGTTTTAGCCGCTGTGGGGGCATGGCTAGCGGCTCTGTAAGCTGCTGACCAGCCCCCAGGCTCTCAGCTGCGGGAATAGACGCTGCGCCTCTTCACCGTATGATAGGGAGGACTCCGAAAGCTGCCCCACCGAATGGCGGGCACCCAAATCCATTCACTAGTTTGGGAGGGGATGTGATCCGCTAGCAGGAGGAATCATTTGATGGTCCCTCACCATCGAATGATTTCTCCTGCCTTTGGTAATAAAAGTCAGTATGAACTGACTTGTATTACGTCCGCTATCTGTTGAAAAGGGGGCAGGCACTGTCATGTGATATCAGCCGGCCGACCCATGCCCACCTGTGATCCCAGGGGAATGTCCAGCGTTTTTGTGGGGACGCCCATAAAACGCTGGGCATTCCCCTCCTCCAGCCTGGTGTCCACCCCTCTCTCCGGAGTGAAAGGTTTGTCGAGTGTTAAATTCGCCAAAGCCGTTCGCTTCCGGGGTCTGCAGATGCGCAAATACACGCACACGCAGACCCCCCACCATCGGAACAGGGATGAATTCGGCCCCCTCCAATCAAAGCTGAATCACCCCAAGTTTTTAGGAACCACATCAACACTAGCAGCCAAGTAAGGCTGCCATGATAGCAGGGGAGTGGAGCGCCGAGGGCTGGTTTCAGGCTACCAGCATGCGCACTGGAATATGAAGCTGGATTCATTCTCAAATACAAGTTTAAAATAAATTGTAATGAAAAAAATGAAAACAAAAATTGTAAATACAGTACATACAGGTCTACTGGATGTACATCTATTTTATTCATTTAGGTCTCACTTCAATATACTTTACAATTATAGCTGCCAACTCTGTTGCTCCTCTGTCGGCCATAAATCACCTGCTGTCTGACATTGTATTTTCAAACTCTCGGATTCTACAAATTCTGTCAGGGGTAAAACTAATACTACAGTACTTCGCTAAACTGGGACAGTCCCGGGACAGTCCCGGGACTTTCACACTACATCCAGGTTTCCCATTATACACAGGGCGACCTACGTGTAACTCTTCTTACAACCTGGGTTAAATTGCCAGGTTATTCAGTTTGGTGCTTTCACACTGCGCCTCGACCCAGGTCAACCCGGCAACAATCTGTCTATACCGTGGATTATTGGTGCGGTATAAAGGGAGTATTAGGAGTTTTTTTTTGCAAGGACAGTGGTTTGTTGTAATCACTGTGCTACTGCTGATGACACTCATTATCCCCTTTGTGGGAAAGGAGAGAGAGAGAGAGAGAGAGAGAGAGAGAGAGAGAGAGACAGCAGCACATGATCACACACAGGGTCTTCTTTTCTATGCTCCCCATAGTGTGCTGCTGCTACTGCTACTAGTGAGCTGTGACTTAGAGTAAGAATTTTCGTTAGTTGTCTTTGATTAGTTAAACGCAGTGGTACATCCCTCCACCCATCGTGCCGATGCTCACCACATATGTACTAACATATGTGGTGAGCAACGCAAAGGGCAGCTCTCCCAATAAGAGAAGCTGGTGGCCATGGGGCATGCTGGGAGGAATCCATGTTGGATCCCTCACACAGCAATGTTGCGAATAGAAGCTCATAGGCTTCTATCGGTTATGCCAGCTAGAGCAAGGTTGCCTACCCTCCCGGAATGGCCGGGAGTCTCCCGAAAATCGGGTCCCCCTCCCGGCCCACCGGAAAGGTGGGAACCCTCCCGGATTCAGCGAGACCCCCCACTGCGCCTTTCCCCCCCCCCCCCCCGATCGCGGCCATCTTATCCCTACCTTGGCATTTAAATGCCGAAATCCGCGGGTCTCAGAGGAGGGGGCGGAGCTAAAACGGCACAATCACGTCATTTTAGCCCCGCCACTTCACGGAGATCCGTGAATTCGGCTATTTTGCATCATGGGGGCGGGGCTTAATGATGTCACGTCCAAGCCCCGTCCCCGAGCTGCTGGTGAATGGCTTCTCCCGGAGAGGAGAAGATAAAAGTCGGCAACCCTGAGCTAGAGCCCCGCCGGGAGGGGCTTTAGTGCATTTCAAAATGCGGTAAAAACTCAGAAAATTGGATTTTTACAGCATTTTTGGTTTAGTACATCCTGCCCTAACTCTTTTATTATTATTATTATTATTATTATTATTATTATTATTATTATTATTATTGTTGTTGTGATTTGAAGCGTCTTGTCATTTGGGAGTATGTTCCTGGAGTCCAAAAAAAAGCATCAACGTACTATAGATGGTGTAAGAGGTTTTGACAAAAAAATGAAATTGAATCCATAGAAGTAATGTAAGTTGTCTTTTGCTTCTAGCACAAATATAATGTAATTTTCTTTGTAGTTCACTGATACCGTTTGGACAATTAATGCAGTTTGCTTTTATCTATTGCTTTTGTGCAGACAGGTGAAAGGCAGAGAAAAGATGACTTCTGTTCCTCCACGTTCCCTCATTATGAAGTCCCACCCACCTTCTACAGATCCACCATGATCCTGAGACCGCAGCTTGGACTAGGGGCCGTCTCCAGATTACCAGCGACAAAGGGCAGAATATTGATTGCAAGCCAGCGCGCCTCAAGTTCCCCTATACCTCAGCAGGAACTAGTGTCAGCCGCTGCAGCCGCCTACAGCTCAGACACCGCAGGTAGATTTTTATCTCACTTATACTTTCATTTTTAGATCTTTTAAGTTATGGATCCATTTAATATTTTGCTAGATCTTCACATTAAGTAGTTGATGGACAAACATTGCATTCTTTATTAATAATGATATCATCTGAAGGAAACACCAGTGATTAATTTGGATACCACAAAATAGGCTGTTTATCGATGGCAATGTGCATTTGTTAATTATTATTAAAACAGTAAACCTAAGATCAGACTTAATTAAGAGCCAGATTCTCTAAGCTTCAAAACTGATGAAATGGAGAGTGATAAACAGCCAGCCAATCAGCTCCTGTCTGACATTTTTCAAACACAGTCTGTGACATGGCAGGTAGGAGCTGATTGGCTGGCTGTTTATCACTGTCCATTTTATCACTTTTGAAGCTTAGAGAATCTGGCCCGTAGTGTTATGCAGAATGGGTAAGAACTCCTCCATGTTTATCAGCCACTTGAGCTGGGAACCAGAGATGTCACCAGGTCTAGTGACCTGTAGTAGAACCCGCTCGCATGGCAAAAAGGGAGCATGGCCTGAGGCAAAGGTGTATGGCCTTGTTGGGAATCCCAGTGACCACTCTGGGGGCTGCTCAGCATGAATGGCGATTCTGGGCTGCCCTCTTAGGCCAGTGGCTGTGCTGTCGACTCCTCCTCTATAACAGGACTGGGTGTTGCAGGCAGGACCGCTGAGAGGGGGGGGGGGGTGGCAGGCACTACTTACACGGGCCCTGGTCTGACCCCCCTTCCCCCTCCATCCCTCCCGGGCACCACCAGCACACACATACAGCAGGCTTAGCATGAGTGTCTCACTGACCGTGATCGTGAGAGCCTGCTGTCAGCACAGCACATGCTGTAGGTAGGTGTGTGCTGCTGCTGAGGGGGCCAACAATAACACCACCACCACCCCTCGACTTTAGAGTGTTTTTTTCACCCCCCCCTTAAACATGTTGGGGGCGTGACCTATTCACAGGAGGTGGTCACGCCTCCTGCAATAGGCCACACCCCCACAAGTTGTCCAGGGCCCGGCATATCTCTCGGCGGCCCTGGCTGCAGGAGAATATCACACAGTCACTGTGGAGAAGTCAGCATTTAGTGACATCCCCTCTAATGCTGACTCATCCTTGCATCTCCCCAGGCTGTGAGGAAAAGTGCACCCTCTGGTAATTAATGCACTGAGTACCAGCTGACAATTAAATTGGTCAGAACTGACAATGAGCTGCGGTTTGCAATCCTTGTGTTTGCAGCCTATGTATGTAGTAGCACCATAACGCAGCAGTAACTTACAATTTGTAGTGCACTTGCAAATGAGTTACTGCTGCCATTAAGTAATTAAACCCCCTTCCCATGTCTCCTATATGTTATCTTCCTGCAGTTATGTGGTGCTGTACATGGGGGATAAGTAGAGGTGTGACGGACAGAGTTGAGGTGAGGCTGGGGTGCATGTGCAATATGCAGGGCTTCCAGGGTTGCCGACCCTCCCGGAATTACCGGGAGTCTCCCGAAAATCGGGTCCCCCTCCCGGCCCCCCGGAAGGGTGGGCAACCCTCCCGGAATCAGGGGGACCCCCACTGAGCCCCCTGACCGCGGCATTTAAATGCCGCAATCCGCGGGTCTCAGATGAGGGGGCGGAGCTAAAACGACACACTCATGTCATTTTAGCCCCGCCCCCTCCATGGAGATAAGTGATTTTGACTATTTCCCGTAATAGGGGTGGGGCTTAATGATGTCACAGTCAAGCCCCCCCCCCGAACGGGTAATGAAAGTCTCCTCTCCGGGCTTCTCCCGGAGAGGAGCATTTGAAAGTCGGCAACCCTGAGGGCTTCTAGACGGCCTGGGTACTGAGGAAGAGTAAAGTGCACTAAAATTACATAACCCGAGCAGCCATTCTTCCCCTGCTTCCACCGCCCCATACCTCCTCTCCCCCTCTGCCGTCAGAGTATCTGCTCTCCTCCCCTCTCACTGACACTGCCTCTCACTGACACTGCCATCACGTTGGCCAGCCCTGGCGCAAATTCGCAGCCTTGCGAATCAACCAGAATAATCCACTTAAGACGCCCCTGACACACACAGACACCGTTTTAGAGAACACAAAACTGGTTTGAGCTCACAGAATAGGAAACATTTATTCTCTTTAATTCCTGCTTCAAAGTTTGTGAACATTCTGGACACAAAGTAATAAAGTAAATTCATGTAACATCATTAAGGTGTTTATGTGTGGTCTGAATAAGATTACTTTGTGCGTTGTTTTTTTTTCCCATTTACAAAATACAAAATTACAGCCGAGTGTACGAATGATGTATTCATTAGCCTAATAACATTTTAGAATCTGCAGCAATGCAGTAAACTCCTAATGACCAGTAAAATCGCTGGGATTCCGACGTCTGTCACACGCCCCCAGTACAGATAGGCATAGAATTGCTGTTAATTTTATCAGCGACACAGAAATGAACATAACCTTCTAGCGATATTTTACGCATTTTTGTTTTCAGTCTTTAAGCAATGTTTATGCTTGAAATAAAAAGTCTAATTTAATTGCATTATTAGTATGTGCTGACATTTATCTTTCCCGGACTGCAGTACAGTATGTGTCCGATTGCTGTTTGTTGCATAATGTTAATTTGCAGAGCCATTAGGTGTCAGACTACATTATACCCTCTGTACATTTTAATATGCAATTGCCTCACAGACTTCATAGAAATATATAATGCAATGTCTTATGAGACATTATAGGGGAAATTTACTAAGAATACGAATACAAAAAATTGTATTCGTATTCTCAATACGAATGACTACAACTGCATATGGCTGTTTCAGCCGTATGCAAAGTCGTGTTCCGGAGGGGAATTTACTGCTTTGTAAACCTCAGATGTCGTATTAATTCGTATTAGCTGGCCATACATACGGCCGCTAATACAAATTCGTATAGGCAGTCTGCACGGATCAGTCAGATCCGTGCAGGCTGCAGTGTGTAAAAAAAATTGAAAAATAAATAATTTATTTCAATAAATTAGCCGTAACCAGCACCAGGCTGAAAGAGCCGGGGCCGGTAATAAAAAAATCAGGAAACCCGGCAAATAGGGGTTCCCCCATTTTTTTTTAAACCAGCCCCAGGCTCCAGGTCAGGGGCTGGTTCCCAAAATACGGGGGACAAAATGACTAGGGGTCCCCCGTATTTTAAGAACCAGCCCCAGGCCAATCCAGCCAGCAGGGTAATGTCACAGCCGGGGGGACACTTATTATATAAGGTCCCGCGGCCAAAACATTTATCCCTACTGACCAGTCAGCCTGGCCAGGGGCCCTGGGGGAGTGGGGACCCCCCCAATAAAGGGGTCCCCCCCTCCAGGACTTACCTGACCAGGCTGAAGCCTCGTGCTGTCCTCGATGCCTCTGGGGGGTGGGCATCGAGCTGATTCAGTGTCAAAAAATAGAATAAACTATTGTTTAATACTGTGGAACTATGACTCCCAGCAAGCCTCCCCCGCAAGCTGGAACTTGGAGAACCACAAGTCCCAGCATGTGGGGCATTAAAGAGCCCGCTGGCACTTGTAGTTCCACAGTAATAAAAATTGTCACATAAACACACTGACACAATAAAAATAAAACTTTAATATATTCAAAGCCCATACATACTGATACTAACCTATATTGAGCCTGTAGGTAGGTCCCTGGGTCTTGGCCCGGTGTCCTGGTTCGGGTCCATGTCGGCGTCCGGGTCCATGTCGGCGGCGTCCGTGTTGGCGTCCGGGTCTGGCTCCGAAGTAATCCGTGGGGGACCTGTGGAAGGAAATCCAACTCTGTCCTCTTGATGCGACGTAGTTCTGGTCTTCTGCCAAATGCCGGCGATTCCGGCAGCTCCCCGCATCGGACTGAGGAGAGGTGCAGATATCTTTCATCTTCCGCGCCTCTCCTCTGAATGATTCTATTGGCCGCCTAGCGGCCAATCAGGAGCCGAGAAAGTCAGGGGACCCCAATTCATTTTGTCTCCCGTATTTTAGGAACCAGCCCTGGACCTGGAGCTTGTTTAAAAAATTGGGGAACCCCTATTTGTCGGGTTTCCTGATTTTTTATTACCAGCCCCGGCTCTTTCAGTCTGGTGCTGGTTACGGCTGGCTGTGGGGGGGTCCCCACGCTGTTTTTTTTTATTTATTTTTTATTTCTCTATTTTTTACATGGATTTTCAATACGGCCGCTTAGTAAATCAGGAACCACCATTCTTTTGAATGGTGATTTCTGTCGTATTCTTTCGATGGTGTATTCATTCATATTTGTAAATACAAATACGAATGTCCCATCAATAAGGATACGAAAATTTCGTATGAAAATACGATTTTTTTCACAAATTTTTGTTAGTAAATTTCCACCTATATGCCAATCAAAGTTTCCACAGGAACATATTGTTTATGACCGGTAAACGGTCACTGACACAACCTACTGGTGGAATCCCTAAGGCCCTTGTTATGATGCAGCCTTAAGACGTATTTGATATAGTGCCAGGTGCACTAAGATTCAAAAATGATAAAATGGGGAGTGATAAACAGCCAGCCAATCAGCTCCTACCTGACATGTGTTTGAAAAAAAGTCAGGCAGGAGCTGATTGGTTGGTTGTTTATCACTCTCCATTTGATAATTTTTGAAGCTTAGTGCATCTGACCCATGGACTGTTATTTTTTTACTGAACAATTTATCAACTGGGAGGGGATCTGATTTTTTTTTTTTGCCAATTATTTTGGCCTATCCAATTAGACATCCATTTTTTGAGCCCAAAAAATTTACTGTGATTTCTGGAATATACATAAGATTCATGAAAAGTCGCTGGATAGCACCGTTGATGGTAAGTAGATTGCATACAGGGGTAAATCTGAACTAACTGAATACCGGGGTAAATTTTTGTGGTAGCATAAACAATGCTACCTAAACTTAAGAGGATATACAATGCAACATAAACATCCTATATAATAGAAAACTAATGCTGCTCCTCACCTCTGTGGGGGAATTAAAATGTTTTTGCTCTCTAGTCGCCTCTAGACAGCCTCCGAGAGAGCAATTAAAGTGTTGCTCCTTTAATACGCTCGCTGGGAATGATATTACTGTTGTGGTGTTCTGCCATCTATCTATCTATACAGTATATATATATATAAATGTAATAGGGTGCGATTTTTTTAGACTAAAAAAAAATCGCACCAAATCGTTAAAAATCGCATTTTTTGCCGCGAATTCGCATATGTAATGAGATGCGAATTTGCGGCAAAAAAATGCGATTTGCCGCGATTTCGGGCGATTTTTAGTCATGAAAATGTTTTTTTTTTTTTAAACGGCGTGGGGTCCCCCCTCCTAAGCATAACCAGCCCCAGGCTCATTGAGCCGGACCTGGTTCCAAAAATATGGGGGACAAAAAGCATAGGGGTCCCCCGTATTTCTGAAACCAGCCCCGGACTCTTGGACCGGTCCTGGTTCCAAAAATACGGGGGACAAAAAAATCTGGGGGTCCCCCGTATTTTGAAACCAGCACCGGGCTCCAACAGCCCGCTGTGTCATGCCACAGCCGGGGGACACTTTTTATACAAGGTCCCCCGGCCAAAACATGAGCACCGTGGCTGGTCAGCCTTGGACGGGGTACCTGGAGGAGTGGGGACCCCCCCAATAAAGGGGTCCCCCCCCCAGGCTTCACCCGTCCAGGCTTGATAGGGTTAAATCGATCAAACGTTACATTGCTTTATATCGGAGAACTACAAGTGCCAGCAGACCTCCCCCGCATGCTGGGACTTGGAGAACCACAAGTCCCAGCATGCAGGGCATTAATGGGCCCGCTGGGACTTGTAGTCCACCTGTAAAAAGAATGTTTATAAAAAAACACACACACACACAGAAGTAAAAGTTTATTACACACACCTCACTTTTACACCAGCATACTTACCATTCCTGGATCCAGCGCTGGTCTGGCTGCTTCACAGCCGGCTCTTCCCGCACTGACAAGCAGCGGGGAGAACCGGCTTTCTCCGTTGCCTCTAACAGCTTCTGTAGCGCTGTCCCAGTGCTACAGAGGCTGAGAGCGCAATTGGCTGAGCTATGCGTCTCCATGGTGACGCATAGCTCAGCCAATCAGGACTGAGCTATGCGTCTCCATGGAGACGTATCGGCCAATCGCGCTCTCAGCCTCTGTAGCGCTGGAACAGCGCTACAGAAGCTGTTAGAGGCAACGGAGAAAGCCGGTTCTCCCCGCTGCCTGTCAGTGCGGGGGGAGCCGGCTGTGAAGCAGCCAGACCAGCGCTGGATCCAGGAATGCTAAGTATGCTGGTGTAAAAGTGAGGTGTGTGTGTAATAAACTTTTACTTCTCTCTGTGTGTGTGTTTTTTATAAACATTCTTTTTACAGGTGGACTACAAGTCCCAGCGGGCCCATTAATGCCCCGCATGCTGGGACTTGTGGTTCTCCAAGTCCCAGCATGCGGGGGAGGTCTGCTGGCACTTGTTGTTCTCCGGTATAAAGCAATGTAACGTATGATCGATAACCCTATCAGGCCGGCGTCCACTGGCCACGGACGCCGGTGACAGCCCCGGGCTTCAGCCCTGGACGGGTGAAGCCTGGGGGGGGACCCCTTTATTGGGGGGGTCCCCACTCCTCCAGGTACCCCATCCAAGGCTGACCAGCCACGGTGCTCATGTTTTGGCCGGGGGACCTTGTATAAAAAGTGTCCCCCGGCTGTGGCATGACACCGCGGGCTGTTGGAGCCCGGTGCTGGTTTCAAAATACGGGGGACCCCCAGATTTTTTGTCCCCCGTATTTTTGGAACCAGGCCCGGTCCAAGAGTCCGGGGCTGGTTTCAGAAATACGGGGGACCCCTATGCTTTTTGTCCCCCATATTTTTGGAACCAGGTCCGGCTCAATGAGCCCGGGGCTGGTTATGCTTAGGAGGGGGGACCCCACGCCGTTTTTTTTTTATAAAAACACTTTTACACATTTTTATTAACAGGACCATGCACAGATCTCAATGATCTGTGCATGATTCTGTCAAATTCGCCTGTCAGAACCTGGTCTATTTTTTTTGCGATTTTTGGTAACATTTACCAAAAATCGCACCCTATTACATTTGCGAGTTGTATACTTTATAATGGGAAAACATCTGGATGCGACTAAAAATCGCCACTTTCAAAAGTGCGATTTCGCGGTAAAAAGTGTGATTTTTACCGCGATTTTCAACCTATTAAATGTGCGATTTTCGGAAAATGTGCAATTTCGGCCGTTTTTGACCAAAAATCGCACATGTCTAAAAAATCGCACCCTATTACATTTCGCCCTATATTTCTCACATCTATGAGGTGAAGTACCGCCCTTGACCACTAGAGGCCACTTCGCGGTCCACCGTGAAAGACATTTTTGCAGGGACATCGATCGGTTTCAAACTTGCTGGATATGGAGAGAGGGAGCTGTGAAGACAGAGCTTTGAGATAGGAGCAGATAGGGTCTGGGTGTGGGGAGTTTGTGGGCTAAAAACTGTCACAGGTCAAAGTGAAAGTAAAAACTGTCACTGCTCAAAACCAAAGTACATTTTCATTTTGACAGGCTTTTAACTAGTATAAAATACATATTAAGTTATTCCTCTGGCCTGGCACAAGTTTCAGCTTAGAAACAAACCATTACTGCGTTAGCCCCTAACACTGACTCCTTATTGGAACCTCTCATGGGTCATCACCATACACAATTACTAGTGACTTGTTCCGGATCTAGCTCCTGGCCCGTAGCAATATGCAGTCAGAAGCCCATAATCACTTCTAGCCATACACCATATCATCTTGCCCTCAGAAAAATTCACAATCCCGTACATTGCAACACTTAGGCGATATGGCCCTTTAATGTAAGTACTGTAACTCAGCCTCTGCTGATTATTTATGTCATTGTTGGTAACCCGGTATGTGATTGTATTGGAACAGCCGTGTAAATATTGGCTCATAGAAACTGGCAAAGGCAAAGAATCGTGTATCACAGAAACAGAAGGTTGGCAGCACACTCCTGTTGTCAGCTCCCACTGACAAATGATAATATAGAAACCATGAAAGTGACATTTACACACTGGATGGATTAAGGCTCTTGCGGGATGCATATGCAGACCCACAGAAGTAATATTTAAATCCTATTCATTTGATTCAGCCAGCTGCCTTATATTAAATCTCAGCTCGGGCAGTAAGTAGGCTGTCAAGTCTGGAAAGAACACTTTAGTGTTTTCACAGTAGACTGAAACCTAAACGGACAGGAACATTTTGAGAGAAGACATTGGAACTGAAGCCAGTAATAAATTCTCTATTGGTTTCTTCTAGAACATCTTTACGGCCAAGGATCTATTCAGTATACTTTGGGTATATAGTACACAGAGAATCAGATTAGTTACCAACAACTGTAATTAATAAGGACATTAGAATCTGTATGGTGGGCTTCCGGTGGGCGGAGCATCGCGATGGCCGCATTTTAGATATCTCTCCAGCTCCCAAACCTAATATCCTCCTCCATCCAACCTCTATCCTCTGTGAAAAAGAAAAATCACACCACCATCAGATAGAGGATACCCTGACCTTTCTAACAAGAGGTCCATCGAAAGGATACGAGCTGTATAACCACCGGAGCCTGGCCTGCACATTCTGAGGCCTCCATACAGGCGAAGACGGAGACGCCATTACCGCCAACGCCAACAGAAACACAGGACCCCTGGGGCGAGCCTTTCCCCTCTTTGCACGCTCCCTATACCAACCACAAGAAGCTGCCGAAGACCTTGGTGAGACGCAGCCAGAGCACACCAGGCTGAGCCCGCGAACAGCAAGCGGACGGAGACGGCGGCACTTCAGTGGAGACCCAAACCGCGCAATCACACGCGCGCTGCCACCAGACGCCAGAGACCTCCGTACACCGGCTAGCAAAGCTGAACGGAACCCCTGAAAAAAGCCTGCACCCGACCTGACCGCCCACACTGCCAGCGCGCAGAACACATCAAACTCCTTACCGGCTGAGCAGAGACACGCTAACGCCCGGATCCCTGTGAGTACAGCCGCCCCACACATAATCACTAGGCAGCGCAAAGCCTCCACAGCGGCCAGAGACGGGGGTGTTGGGACAGGGGAAGAGGGTGCCAGAGCTGCGCGGGGAGAGTCAGCGCATAAGCCTGGCTTCCGACTGCAGCAGCTAAAAAACTGCAGAGTGAAAGTCCAGCAAACCAAGACGCTGGGCACCTGTACTTCATAAAGCCTACAAGTCACATAACCTGCCTTAATAACCCAGCGCCCCCCCCCCTGTGACTGAGGGAGGCAGGAGTCTCATCCGACACAGAATACCTGGCTCACTACGGCCCCAGTGACCTAAATCCATATCCAACACACGCAAACCAACTGGAAAGCAGCCAGCTCTACTGCCTCCATACCTCCGATGTACATCTGTAATCATTTAACCCCCTGCTTGCTTTTGTAAAACGAGTGAGCTGTGACACTTTCAAGCAGACACCAAGAAAAACCCAGCTGAGGAACTCTGCACGCTAAAACAAAGCAACCACATAAAAGACAAGGCATCTGCTTTGTAAGGTTTTCTGGTGCTCACTGCCATTTCTACTCACCCCTCTTCGTCCTGCTCCTGCTCCCCCTCTTAAGATACACAGCATTATTGAGGTATAAGCCTATACCCCCACTGCGTGCTCTGAGACCAGGAAAAGACACTGGGCTATTACTTACACACCACCACCATCTAGTGGTCAACCTACAACAGTACAACTGCTACAACCAGAACAAAATACAGACTTTCCAGTTTTGTTATCATTTGGATACAGTACCCCCGAAACGCCCATACAGAAGGGCTACAACCAATATATCAGATCCTTCTACAATACTGAATTACCCTTCCACCTTTCATAAGCAAAAACACACTCACCTGCAAAATAAAATGTAGCAGACACCTGACTGGCCGCCCAATGTTCCACTGATCATCATGCCAAACTACAGGAGTGCCATAACATATATGCCATTGTAGAAGAGGTTTCAAATTAGATTGCAAATAATCAAGTCTACAAAACTCTCGCTCTCTAGGGTATGGACAAATTCATACAGAAACCATATCACATACCACAAAATATGGTTAAACAAAACAAACCAGGCCCCAAACCACAATTAAAAAATCCTCTGGCCCAACAGACCAATACCTCAGAGGATTCACACTCTCTTCATCCAGAACCAGAACCTACCTCAATACAATCTGTTTCTTCTACCCCAGAAATGTCATTCTTCCAACAACTTGAGAAAAAATTGGACACTATGCAAGCCTCCACGGATGCGAAGTTGAACTCTATCCAAACATCTTTGGACTCTATAGTCTCCAAGATCGACAAAAACACCAAGCGCATAGTAGAACTGGAGACCAGAACAAGCGACCTGGAGGATACTGCGGCTTCCCTCCAAAACGCAATAGATCCCATCTCAGCGGCACTGGAAGAGATGGCGCTCAAAATAGATGAACTGGAGAACCGCAACAGAAGGTGCAATCTACGGTTTGTGGGAATTCCCGAATCAATAAAGGGAGGAGACCTACAAGATTTATTGAGCGTAGACCTAGCACACGCCCTAAAAGTTCCAACCCCTAATGGAACCATTCAAATTGAACGTGCACATCGCATAGGGCCAGAAAGGGCACCGAATGCTTCAAAACCTAGACAGGTCATAGCAAAGTTCCTAGATTTTAGAGACAAGGAAAATGTCCTTCGCCTCTACAGGAAAACCCACACACTAAAACTCAGAGAATTTCCTGTGCTGATATTCCAAGATTTCTCTGCAACAGTATCAAATAAGAGAAGAGAATTCAGCCCTATATGTAAATTTCTGTATGAAAACAAATACAAATTTACACTACAATACCCAGCTAAATTGAGAGTTCTAACAGACGGGAAATCCCTGCTGTTTAATACCCCCCAAGAGGCGAGAGAACACCTCAACCTCCCTCCAAACGACTGAAACACTCATGGCACAATTGTAATTCAACTATATAATGGTTCAACCAACTGGGGCAAGAGGGTTTATTTTTGACCCCACCCTGTTGGATGTTTCCTTACCAGGAACACTTGGTCGGTAAATTATGGTTAAAGTGTTAAGAAAAATATGTATGCACCTTGGTTAATTGTTTTTATGTTTAACTTGTCTCCCCCACTCTATCCTCCCTCTCTCTTACCTCTCCTTTCTACTTTCCGCGCTGGATCTCTGGGGCGAAACCACATGGAAGAAGATCAGGAACACCTGGCTTGCTGGGACCAGATGTCTCCTTCACCACACACGACAGAACTACCTGATCATCACCAAAAGTCAGGTATCGGATAACACATCATACACAACAACAATGACTAATACACTACAAACTAAACGAGACTTCCGCATCCTATCCTGGAATGTAGCGGGATTGAACTCGGCTATAAAACGCAAAAAAGTACTAGCACATTTAAAATCTCTTAATGCAGACGTTATCCTTTTACAAGAGACACATTGGATTGCAGGGCCCTTTGCTAAATTAGCCGGACCCTGGATAGGGGAATGCATCGCTGCACCCTATACCAGCAAAAAGCGGGGAGTCGCGATACTCATTCATAAACGCCTGCAGTATGAGATACTAGACACAGACATTGACCCTGACGGACGCTATATACTATTATCCCTAAAGATACACGGAGAAATATTCACAATTATGAATATTTACGCTCCCAACTCCCCGAACTTACCCTTTTACACCAAAATTTCCAACCTACTACTGGCAAAAAACACGCAGAACCTCATTATAGGGGGTGACTATAACCTCACTTATGATTCCTCACTAGATAGATCCCCACCACTCCCACAACGCACCCACAGAAAGCGGGACGGGCTATCTATATTAATGTCCACACATAACCTAATCGACCCGTGGAGAATACTGAATCACAAGGAGAGAGAATTTACATTTTTCTCACATGTTCATCAACTCTTCACGAGAATTGATCACATACTCATTAGGGACTCCATTCAACCAAGAATTACAGAAGCAAAAATTGAAAACATATTAATTTCAGATCACGCCCCTATCCACATAAATATAAACTTCCAAAACCCCATAAATTCAAACTTTACCTGGAAATTCCCCTCCTATCTCTATAAACAGGATGATTTCCGCAAATTCCTAGAATCAAAGTGGAGAGAATACTCTGCAACTAACGACTGTCATAAAACAAATCCTGTCCTCTTTTGGTCTGCCTCAAAAGCAGTTATGAGGGGGCACATTATTGCCTACATATCCCGCAGAAGAAAGGAGAGGAGAAATAAACTCCTAAATCTCTCCACAAACCTAAACAAAGCTTATCGAGCTTATGTGGATGGACCAACAGAGGACAATAAAACGGAATATTCCAGGCACAAAACCCTACTGGAAACCTATTTAAATCACGAAGCCCAACTGAAAGTAGATTACAGCAAACAAAAATATTTTAATTGGGGAGGTAAATCCGGTAAATTACTGGCATATATGGTTCGCCAACAACATAGGAAGAGGTATGTAACACGCCTAAAAACACAATCAGGTTATGCCACTTCTCATATAGACATTGCCAACCAATTCCATACTTTCTTCTCAAACTTATACTCTCCACCCCTTCCCCCCTCATCCCCAGCATCTCTTCTTTATGAGGAGGCTGGACTCCCAAGGCTATCGGAAGAACAGATATCACTTCTAGAAGCTGACATATCAGCAGAGGAACTGAGCTCAGCAATAAAAATCCTAAAACTAAACAAATCTCCGGGACCCGATGGGTTCAGCGGAGAATACTACAAAATCCTAAAACCCGACATAATGCCGACCCTTTTGGAGTTATTCCAGCTTCTTCAGAAAGAACACCCAAATTACCCAGACTTCAATGAAGCACACACAATCCTACTCCCTAAACCAAATAAAGACATGGAAAAAGTAGACTCGTACCGCCCCATAACACTGTTAAATCAAGACTTCAAACTCCTGGCAAAAATCATGGCGACCCGACTGCAATCTATAATGCCAACTATAATAACACACCACCAACTAGGCTTCACACAAGGCAGACACTCCGTCCAAGGAGTGAGGTCTGCAATAGCGGCTATAGCATCTGCTACAGCCAACAAACAAAAACATAACATCTTGTTAAGCCTTGACGCAGAAAAGGCGTTTGACAAAATAACCTGGGAACACTTGTATGGGGTACTAGAACATAGACACTTTGGTACAAGATTTGTCAACACCATACGGCTTTTCTATGCCAACCCGACCACAAAACTGATAGTTAATGACCTAATTGGAGAACCAGTCTCTCTACATAGAGGTACCCGCCAAGGTTGCCCCCTATCACCCCTCCTTTTCAACCTCTCCCTAGACCCACTACTACGCCTACTGGACGGTATACCCGAATTCCAAGGGATAAATATTGGCAATAAATCACTCAAAACCCTGGCATTTGCAGATGACCTATTGCTATTTTTTGGTAACCCTGAGACCAGTCTACAAACTGTGATCTCAAAAATAGAACAATTTGGATCTATCTCAGGCTTTTCCATAAATGTACAAAAATCAACAGCCCTATCCCTTTCAAATCAGACCTGTCCCACCTGGGCAAGACCACTTAAACTAACATGGGCCTCAACTAGTATCCCCTACCTGGGAATTCAACTCCCTAAAAATCTAAATTTACTTTACAAACTAAATATAACGACAATAATAGACAAAGTCATCTCTGAACTACGTCACTGGCAAGATCTACAGCTATCCTTTCTGGGACGAGCCCACCTCATAAAAATGATATCTTTCCCAAAGCTACTCTACCCCCTCCAACTTCTCCCACTTATATTATCAAACAAAGATGAATCCCAAATCAATAGTGCCTTTAGCAGGTTCATATGGTCAGGCAAAAAGCCCAAGATAAGCCTGAAAATCCTCCAAAAAAGCAAGAAAGAAGGGGGTATAAACTTCCCACATTTAGCGCTATACAACCAAGCGGCAATATGCAGATATATAAAAGACTGGCTAAACTCCACAAATAGCTATGCAAACTCCGTATTAGAGCAACAGTTAATACCAAATATACATCTTACAGCCTTTCTGCACATAGATAAAAGAAATATCCCCCCTTCAGTACAGGACAATCCTATCTTAATGTCTACCAGAACAACATGGTTTAAAATACGTAAAACCTGGAAGGTAAACCCCAAAAAATCTTTACACCTCCCATTCCTACGCAACCCAGCATTTCAGGAGGGAAAGTCGGGCCCCCCGTTCAACAGATGGACAGAATTAGGGTTGTCCTCTGTTAAGCAACTCACTAACACTGAAACACTCAAAGCCCTCAGCATATCGCAGATTACGAGCGGGTATACATTTACCAGCTCGCATGTACTAGCGATACACCAAGCACAACACTACACGCAAGCAGTCCTCAGGGACCTAACAACCAAAGATTGCTCTAATCCACTGGACGCATGCTTTGCATTACCTACCGACACACCCAAACTCATCTCCCTCTTCTACTCCACCATTAGGTCACCCATATTCTCACGTAACCACTCCACAGGTATACATAAATGGATTGAAATCTTCCCACATTTAACTTACCCAGACGTACTAGAATCACTACAACAATCGCTGCAAAATATGCCAAGTATCTCCTATAAAGAAATGACATATAAAATATGCTATAGAAGTTATATTTCCCCATCAAGAGCTGCCCAAATAGGCATCTCCCCTTCACCTTCATGCCCCAAATGCACCCATACACGTGCAAACCTAAAACACTGCTTCTGGGACTGCCCTAAAATACAAGAATTCTGGACAAATATCACTGACTTCATCAACCACACAATGAAAATAAGGTTCACCAGCTCCCCTGAATGGGCGATCTTAGGGGTTACAAAACCCTACACACAAAATAGCCCAGAGGAAAAAAGAATCCTCTCTATAATCGCTGGTGTGGCCAGAAAATCCATCCTGCAACTATGGCTGTCCTCCCTCCCACCCTCCTTACAAATTTTTGAAGATAAACTCTTCATGTTTTTTAAAATGACGTGGTTGGGAAACCACTCAAGCACCCAACGAACCCACGCAAAATTTCTTAATTCATGGGACAACTACATTAAATCACTCCCTCCAGACACAACACGCCAACTTCGCATATGTATACCCCAATGACATGCACCCCCTCTACAAACCCAGAAGCCAAGACATAAGCTGATACAATCCACCCCAAGACCCGACTGAAGCGGAAACACTCTCAGGTCAAGAACTCAAGACACAAGCCGTGTGTGACCCCTGGAGACCCAGCGCAACCCCTCTCACTCTCTTTATCTTTCTTTTCCTCTTTCTCTCTCTACCCTCTCTCCCCCCTCTTTTTTCCTCTATAGCTCTCATTAATACACCCATCCCTACTACCCCACAACCCTTCTGTCTTCCAAGAACCAGCTCCTAAGCGTTCTCCTAAAACTTTCCCCAATCCTTTACCCTGTAACCTAAAACCCCCTAGTTTAAGCTGAACTAAATTCTTCTAAACTTATCTCTGTAATGACTCTGACACAGGAGGCATTGTGTGATAAACAAGAGCTGATTACATCAAAGCGCTAATAAAACGATCAATGAAACTCACAGAATGTGAATCATCAAAGCAGAGAACCAATGCATCTGTGTCATGTTAATCAAATGTTTATTTATGTTAACTGTTAACTATAAAAATTTTACTGGTATATGCCGATTGTGGATCATAACTGACTCGCTCTTCATAAGCTTGAGTACAGGAACTTTCAATGGAACTTTTCACTCAAAGTTTGATGTCATGCCACCAAGAACCTGTAAATGTGAAAAATTTAACTTTGTCCTTGTAAATGAAGTAATATCAAACATTTACTGTACTTTTTCAAACCCTTGCATCCAAAATGTTTGTAAACAAATAATAATTATTGTTACCAATAAAAATTCATGATTATAAAAAAAAAAAAAAGAATCTGTATGGTCATGCCCAGGCAATGTGTGGACCACCTTTTAAATGCACAGTGCTGTTTAGCCAACAGCCGAGCATGGTCAGTGGTCTAAAGCAATGGGCGTGCGGCTCTCCCTATGGCCACCTCCTCCTTCCCTATTACATTCATAGGAGCCGCACCTTTTGCATCCACGGAAGTTACACCACTCTGTACTGACTCCACAGCAATTAACTGGGAGACCCCTGCTCCCTCCAATCTGCAGACTGTTTACAGATTGAGACCCTAGACCTAGACATTGACAATTGAACACATAGAGACACCAGATACCCTAACACTAGCTTCCTCCTCTGTGCTACATTCAGAAGACACAAAAACGTTATGGGAAACAAGTGTGTCCTTCTCATTTCATTATCACACTGATTACAAAGTGGCAATGCAATAGGACATTGGTCCCCAAGCTATGTACCTAGTCACCCTGGGGTTCCATGATCCATGTACAGCGGTGTTCTGGGTTGGTGGTTCCCTGTAATAGGTAAAACATTTTGATTTGTTATATGAGAGACACTGAAGGGGATTACTGGACATTGCCAAAAAACTTTTGGAGGGGGAATCCAGTCCATTTACAACGGCTATTGTTTCTCGGGTTTGCTGTTGTGGTGCCGATAGTGAGTTAATATATGTAACGGGCCCAACAGACCCAGCAGCAGGTGTACAATTGCTTTGCTTGTTTTGGTTCCTTTAGTAGAAAATAAACTTGTGGCTAAGTCGCAAGGGCACTTTAAGATCCTAGAAAACATTGGGGAGGTTAATTATAAAGTGTAAACAAAGAGATTAGATATCCAAGAGAGGATATCAAAAAAAGTCTCCCGGGTGGGGCACAGCCTTCTATTGAAAGTAAATAACTGTTAATACAGATTTTATTAGTTAAAATATGGCCCTAAAATAGGGTCTGACAAAGACAGAAGACAGGGACAAACAGATAACACTTATGGAAAAATATATGAGAAAGTAGTGAAATATTATTTCGTAATACTTATGTCTATGGATTATACCTGGATGAAATCTTCCAGATATCAGTGGCTGTATATTAATATACTCGTATCAAATCCTAATAGACAGTGGGCACCTCAAATCGCAATGTATGTTTAAAATTAAATATCAAGAATACATTATATTTTAAGAAATAATTTTAACAAATAATGTTGCCACAATGTTTCCTGTGGGTGACAGTGTGGTCTTAGCTTCAAATATCTGAGTATCGAGATGGTAGCAGTAAAGTTAAGATATAGGGGTACCTGAGTTGTGGTTTGCTAAAGGAGTCGCTGCTGCCTGTGCATGTGACGTTAGTCAGTGAATGCGCAGTTGAGCGGACTCCGGGAGCGTCACAGGTATTGGAATATAGATGAGAGAGTTTCTGCTGTTCCCAGGGGTAACCTGTCTGGCTCTGTTATATGAACTACAGCGCAGAGTCAGATCCCGGGTCCCCAAGGAATGAGAGAACCCTGAGTAAGTGTAGGATATAGATTACTCCTTCACTCTATCCCTGGTGTATGCTGCTATCCTCTGTGTACAGAAATAACTGTAGTGAACAGAGGTTGAGCGATGCCACCCTGGCGGTGAGGTGTGGAAAGAAGTTAAGTTTGCACTTGGATAGGAAAAGGTACGGTTACCTATGGTTTCCTATAGTAGGTTGCTGGGGTGCTGTGCAAGAGAAAATAGAAGGAGAGTTTTTAGGAGAAGATAGAGGTGGGACCCAGGCTTCTTCTCAAAGTGGTGTCCAATAATTGATGCAAGCACAATTTATTAGTCCCTAATCTCAGAAAATGTAAATAAATGAATAGCTGTCACGTTTATAATAGTTCTATCTTTATAATGCTGGCACAGGTACTCAGATAGTGGCTAAGACACGTATAGTGAATTTTGTGGATAGTAACCCTTGCGTTCGACAATGAGAGACAAATTCTGCAAGGAATATATGTCTCAGCACTTGTAAATTCAATACTCGAGTTAGGAATGGAGATGCAGAAAATAGTTACCACACCTCTTCTCAGTATAGTGTCCAGCAATTTTTTACACACATACTTGCATAGATGCTTAAGTGCTGGTGGTTGAGGCAGGTGTGAAAAATATGTTAACAATACTGATAATAACTTTTGCAGAAAATATCAAATGGCTTCTATGGTAGGTAAAGCGTGAGAGTTCATTTGATGCCACTAGTGTTCGAGTAATAGAAGCTAAGACAAAGATAGTGAATAGTTTCAAACAATTAATTAGTGCGTTTACACAGTGACGATCAAGTTTTGCAGTGGATGTCTGTAATTGCAATTTACTGCAATAGATGTCTATAACTGCAAACACAGAGTAAGCGCTACAGTTCAATTTATGCCACCTGGGCTCAAAAGAATGTGTCAATGGCTACAATTGTAGATATAATGCAACAGTTCAATCAGTGCACAATTAATTAGTGCGTTTACAAAGTAACGATCAGGTTTTGCAGTAGATATCTGTAATTGCAATAACTGCAATGGATATCTATAAACACAGACTAGAGCTGTCAGCTTCGTACGGCATCCAAAGTCTGTCAGCTCACTCCACAATACATTGCCGGCTTTCACGGCGGAATACAGTGACTTTACTTCCCGCTGGACTGACGTAGCCCTGGCGGCTTACTCTCCCCCCTTGGCAATTAGCCTCCCCACTTGGCAATAAGCAATTCCCTCCCCCCTTGGCATCAAGCTAACCCTCCCCACCTTGGCAACGAGCAATTCCCTCCCCCCCTTGGCAATGAGCAATTTCACTCCCTCTTGCCAACAAACATGCATTTCCCCATGGGATCGAGCATGAAGCCCCCTTGGCATCGAGAATGAAGACCCCTTGGCATCGAGCATGAAGCCCCCTTGGCATAGAGCAAGAACCCCCTAGCAATGAGCACGTAGGTAAGCGGCACTTATGTGTCAAATATGTAATCGGCATAACGTTTTGTTATATAGTATGTAATGGGCATTATGGTGTGTGGCCTTATGTGTAATTGGCATTACGGCACGTTGATTTATGTGTAATGATTTATGTGTAATTACGGAGTTGGCTAAAATGTGTAATGGGCATTACTGTGTGTGGTCTAAAGTGTAATACCACACCCCATTTTGTGATGCCACGCCTCTGCCCATGAGGCCACGCTCCCTTTTCGCCGCACGGCTTTGCCCCGCACAAAGGTCCGCCCTCCTTATAAGCTTGGATTTGGGACCACCCATTACCATAATTCTAGATTTGCCTATGGATAGGAAGGAAAGAGCTGCTATGTCAGCCATCCCAGTCCCTCCAGTAATCCCAGAGCCTTTGGTTTCTGAAGTAACAATAGCTTAAACCCTATTAAAGGTTCAACAGCAGGAGGCTAAAGAATTTTCATAATAAATAGAGTTTTGTGTTCAGACTTACCAGGTACAACAACATTAAATATGACATCACCGGCCTGGTAGTTAGCCTAAATCCCTATAGATTACCAGAAGAACAAGTGACCAGTGTCTAAAGAAATTTAAAAAATGTTGGAGTTGGGGTTGATTGGAGAGTCACATAGTGAGTGGTCAAGTCCTATTGTGCTTATTCCAAAGAAATTTTTTTTTGAGCTTCTGTAATGATTTCTGTAAGTTGAAGAATGTGTTAAAATTCAATGTCTACCTAATGCTTTGGGCGGATAAATTTATTGAAAGTTTAGGACCAGCCAGGTTCTTAATTTCACTAGACTTAACCAAACAGCTAGTGCCATTAACCAAGAGTGCTAAAGAAAAGACAGCTTTTTCTGCACCACAAGTATTGTTCCAATACAAGATGTTGCCATGTGGGATAAAATGGGGCACCCATCACCTTTCAAAAGATGATTGATATGACAAGTTGGATCCTCCATATCTGGCATACCTTTCCTGAAATAGAGCCGTTTTGTATAATGGTCCAGTCTCTGTTAAAATCTTTGCTCCCTTCCTGTCCTACTCTTGATCAGATCACAATGCTTCTGTGCATTCTGGTCGATCAGTTATGTAATCATTTAAAAAAATTCATTCTCTATATAACGTGTGCCGCTAAATTGCAAATTGTCAAAACTCGGAAACAGGTCTCCCCCCCCCCCCCCACCCCATCAAATACTTGTGAATCACATACTGTATGGTTTGTTTCCAGAATGGAATACATTTCCAGCCTCCAAACCAATACAGTGTCTAAGTATCATGCGGTGTGGGAACCCTGGTATTCTGCACAAAACTCGCCCCTCCCTGGTATCGATTGAAATGACCCTTGTTTAATTTTGTACCTCCCCCTGCCCTTTTATTTTCTTTACCTCCTCTTCATTCCCCCATCCCCCATTCTTCTAAGATTTTCTTGACCCCCTCTCCCTCAATTTTATTCTCCTTTCATTTTCTAAAGCTTGTCTCTTTTGTCCAGTTTATAATCTCTTATTCTAATAGTAGTCATGTTATTTTTCTCATCCTTTTTCTTTTTTCCTTGACTATCATTGGTAGTTTGTATTGATATTATTTTAACTTGTCCTTGTCTCTGTATACTCCCTTCCCTATTCCTCCATCCTGTTCCTTTTATACATTATATTACTGTTATGGGTCCGATTATTTAGACAGCTCGCTCTGTTATTTCTATTGTTTTGACCCTCTTTGTTTCCAGTTTTATTAGTAGAAATAAAATGTATGCTATTTTGTTACTTTTACTATTTTTATCAATAAAAACTGGTACTTATGTAATATCTGGGCTCCCGTTTTTCTTATGAGACCGTGTCCCCTCGCGGGGCTCGCTGTGCTCGCCACGCTTCGGGCATGGTGGCTCGCTGCGCTCGCCACACTATATAAAATCAACTCCATGCGTAGTTGGATAGTAGGGGTATGAAAAAATGGGGTGCATTTAACATGGGAGCCCAGATAATACATAAGTACCATACTTTATTATCAAAAGATAAAGGATAGAATAACTGGTATGCTGCTGCTTATCTAGATTATGTAATCATCTATAGGCCTGACTGGCAATCTTACTTACCCAGAGTACAAGCAGTGTTTAAGGCCATCCTTAAGGTAGGATTGACAGCCAAAAAAATGTTGTCTAAGGAAAGTATCTTGGGTAGATCATGGGCGGAAGTTGGATAAAACCCCAACTTAACATAATTTCAGCAATACAAAATTAGCCACAACCCGATAGTAAGAAGCAGGTGAAAGTGTTCTTCGGATTCGCTGATATTTTTAGAAGGCGTATATCCAACTTTACCACAATTGCAGTCCCACTGAAGGACCAAGGGCAAACCAAAACTGATGGTTATATGCCTGGGGTGTGGTATGGCGGTCCGGCAATTGGGATCCCGATGGTCAGTATCCTGGTTTTCTGATAGGGAGGTGAGCGCAATTTAAAGAGTCAGGATTCCGATGTATAAGTACTGACCGTCGGAATCCCGACGGTCAGGCAGTTATCCGGCACCCGGAGCCATGAAGCAGAAAAGCCTTTTCAGGAGTTAAAGGCAGCATTGTGTACCCAACCAGCTCTGATGCCTGATTTTTAAAGATAATTTGTGGCGCAAACGTATGCATGGATGTAGGGATAGGTGCGTTCCTGCCCCTGAACAAAGAGTCACCTGAGGACCACACCTATTCCTACATCCTCTTCTATATTTAAGCAGAATATAGTGTACATAAAACTATACCACTCTTGAGAAAGAAGCATTGGCAATAAAGTGGGCACTAAAAACTCTGTTACCAGTCAGTTATAATATAAATTCATACTTGCCATTAAAACAGATAACATTACTCAACAAATTTGAAAATATTCGCTGCATCTGGTATGCGTATGTAAATATATGTTGTCCCCTAATGGTTTGAGATCATTTGGTCTACAGCAGGCATGTCCCAGCATGCTTTGCATTACTTTTAGCATTCTCTAATAGCAAAACTGTGGCAAAGCATGCTGGGATGTGTAGTTTCACAACATCTGGAGGGCCAACGTTGGAAATGCCTGGTCTACAGCATGATGGTCATCAGACAATAGTACGACACCATTAGGTTGTCATGGGAAAAGGTAGACATGGATCTAGGTCGACATGGGAAAAGGTTGACAAGGTTCTAGGTCGAAAGGTCATTAGTTCGACCTTTTGTCGAACTTTTGACTGTCAACCTAGACACTGTCGAACTAATGACCTGTCGCACTAATGACCTTTCGACCTAGAACCATGTTGACTTTTCCCTATGTCGACCTAGACCCATGTCGATCTTTTCCCATGTCGACCTAATGGTGTCGACCATCATGCTGTAGACCAAATGACCGCATCCCCAATAATATAAGGATGCTGCATTAATTGGGAAAATCTGATTTTCCCTATCTCATGACATTTGATTACTAGATTAGAGGATACACGCAAATAACAAAAGCAGTAATAGCTGCTGTATAGCTGGAAGCCTTCATGTAAATTTGCTTTTTGAAAACATTGTTCTGTTTAGTCGTATGAAGGAACGTGAAATATATCTGCTGCCTATAGGTGTAAGCAGCAGATTTTATTAAGAAGTGTGGGTACTTATGTAATATCTGGGCTCCCGTTTTTCTTATGAGACCGCATCCCCTCGCGGGGCTCGCTGCGCTCGCCACGCTTCGGGCACGGTGGCTCGCTGCGCTCGCCACACTATATAAAATCAACTCCATGCGTAGTTGGATAGTGGGGGTATGAAAAAATGGGGTGCATTTAACATGGGAGCCCAGATAATACATAAGTACCGAAGTGTGTCTAGCACCACCTATTGGGTGTGTATAACACAGCTCCTTTTTGTGTTTAACACCGCCAATCAGGCGTGTCTTCCATCATCTATTGGCACTCGCTACAATATAAACCGTCTCTCAGCCACACCATAATCTCCTGCCTATTTCAGTTTTAGCCTTCTAATTACTCTGTGTAACAACAGTACATGCAGAAAAAGTGTCAAAAACATATATGGATGACACAGGTATTTAGTTATATGACAATGGTCTAGTACAATTAATAATGCAAAACACACATAATTGACTGATGTTTAATGGAATACAGTTCTAAAAACCAAAAGTCTTTGGTTAAGGGTATTGCTAGCGGCAGAGGTGTTCATAAGGGTGGGCACAGCATTAAGGGGTGCCTGTGCACCCCTAACACTCAATATGTACACACATGCCATTCCTGCAATCGGATACTGAGCTTCTCCCTGATGTATTTGGCCAAATGTTAAGCTGACAGAAATACCTTAGGTGAGTATGTGTGCTGGGAAATACGCTGGGTGAGTATGTGCGCTGGGAAATACGTTTGGTGAGTATGTGCGCTGGGAAATACCATTGGTGAGTATGTGCACTGGGAAATACACTGGGTGAGTATGTGCGCTGGGAAATATGCTGGGTGAGTATGTGCGCTGGGAAATACCTTGGGTAAGTATGTGCGCTGGGAAATACGCTGGGTGAGTATGTGCACTGGGAAATAAACTGGGTGAGTATGTGCGCTGGGAAATACCTTGGGTGAGTATGTGTGCTGGGAAATATGTTGGGTGAGTATGTGCGCTGGGAAATACACTGGGTGAGTATGTGCGCTGGGAAATACCTTGGGTGAGTATGTGCGCTGGGAAATATGCTGGGTTAGTATGTGCGCTGGGAAATACCTTGGGTGAGTATGTGCGCTGGGAAATACGCTGGGTGAGTATGTGCACTGGGAAATACGCTGGGTGAGTATGTGCGCTGGGAAATACGCTGGGTGAGTATGTGCGCTGGGAAATACCTTGAGTGGGTATGTGCACTGGGAAATATGCTGGGTGAGTATGTGCGCTGGGAAATACGCTGGGTGAGTATGTGCGCTGGGAAATATGCTAGGTGAGTATGTGCGCTGGCTGAGTATGTGCGCTGGGAAATATGTTTGGTGAGTATGTGCGCTGGGAAATACCATTGGTGAGTATGTGTGCTGGGAAATACCTTTGGTGAGTATGTGCACTGGGAAATATGCTGGGTGAGTATGTGCGCTGGGAAATATGCTGGGTGAGTATGTGCGCTGGGAAATACCTTGGGTAAGTATGTGCGCTGGGAAATACGCTGGGTGAGTATGTGCACTGGGAAATAAACTGGGTGAGTATGTGCGCTGGGAAATACCTTGGGTGAGTATGTGTGCTGGGAAATATGTTGGGTGAGTATGTGCGCTGGGAAATACCTTGGGTGAGTATGTGTGCTGGGAAATACGCTGGGTGAGTATGTGCGCTGGGAAATACGTTTGGTGAGTATGTGCGCTGGGAAATACCATTGGTGAGTATGTGCACTGGGAAATACACTGGGTGAGTATGTGCGCTGGGAAATATGCTGGGTGAGTATGTGCGCTGGGAAATACCTTGGGTAAGTATGTGCGCTGGGAAATACGCTGGGTGAGTATGTGCACTGGGAAATAAACTGGGTGAGTATGTGCGCTGGGAAATACCTTGGGTGAGTATGTGTGCTGGGAAATATGTTGGGTGAGTATGTGCGCTGGGAAATACACTGGGTGAGTATGTGCGCTGGGAAATACCTCGGGTGAGTATGTGCGCTGGGAAATATGCTGGGTTAGTATGTGCGCTGGGAAATACCTTGGGTGAGTATGTGCGCTGGGAAATACGCTGGGTGAGTATGTGCACTGGGAAATACGCTGGGTGAGTATGTGCGCTGGGAAATACGCTGGGTGAGTATGTGCGCTGGGAAATACCTTGAGTGGGTATGTGCACTGGGAAATATGCTGGGTGAGTATGTGCGCTGGGAAATACGCTGGGTGAGTATGTGCGCTGGGAAATATGCTAGGTAAGTATGTGCGCTGGCTGACTGTGTGTGCGCTGGGAAATATGTTTGGTGAGTATGTGCGCTGGGAAATACCATTGGTGAGTATGTGTGCTGGGAAATACCTTTGGTGAGTATGTGCACTGGGAAATATGCTGGGTGAGTATGTTCGCTGGGAAATACGCTGGGTGAGTATGTGCGCTGGGAAATACGCTAGGTGAGTATGTGCGCTGGGTGAGTATGTGCGCTGGGAAATACGCTAGGTGAGTATGTGCGCTGGGTGAGTATGTGCGCTGGGAAATACGCTGGGTGAGTATGTGCGCTGGGAAATACGCTAGGTGAGTATGTGCGCTGGGAAATACCTTGGGTGAGTATGTGTGCTGGGAAATATGTTGGGTGAGTATGTGCGCTGGGAAATACACTGGGTGAGTGTGCACTGGGAAATACACTGGGTGAGTATGTGCGCTGGGAAATATGCTGGGTGAGTATGTGCGCTGGGAAATACCTTGGGTGAGTATGTGCGCTGGGAAATATGCTGGGTGAGTATGTGCACTGGGAAATACGCTGGGTGAGTATGTGCGCTGGGAAATACCTTGAGTGAGTATGTGCGCTGGGAAATACGCTGGGTGAGTATGTGCGCTCGGAAATACCTTTGGTGGGTATGTGCACTGGGAAATATGCTGGGTGAGTATGTGCGCTGGGAAATACGCTGGGTGAGTATGTGCGCTGGGAAATATGCTAGGTGAGTATGTGCGCTGGCTGAGTATGTGCGCTGGGAAATACGTTTGGTGAGTATGTGCGCTGGGAAATACCATTGGTGAGTATGTGCGCTGGGAAATACCTTTGGTGAGTATGTGCACTGGGAAATATGCTGGGTGAGTATGTTCGCTGAGAAATACGCTGGGTGAGTATGTGCGCTGGGAAATACGCTAGGTGAGTATGTGCGCTGGGTGAGTATGTGCGCTGGGAAATACGCTAGGTGAGTATGTGCGCTGGGTGAGTATGTGCGCTGGGAAATACGCTGGGTGAGTATGTGCGCTGGGAAATACGCTAGGTGAGTATGTGCGCTGGGTGAGTATGTGCACTGGGAAATACGCTAGGTGAGTATGTGCGCTGGGTGAGTATGTGCGCTGGGAAATACGCTGGGTGAGTATGTGCGCTGGGTGAGTATGTGCGCTGGGAAATACG
Organism: Crinia signifera; assembly: GCF_055691185.1. Classification (NCBI taxonomy): domain Eukaryota; kingdom Metazoa; phylum Chordata; class Amphibia; order Anura; family Myobatrachidae; genus Crinia; species Crinia signifera. The sequence goes on along the minus strand of NC_139218.1, from coordinate 358,315,107 downwards.
CTGGGTGAGTATGTTCGCTGGGAAATACGCTGGGTGAGTATGTGCGATGGGAAATATGCTGGGCGAGTATGTGTGCTGGAAAGTATTTCTGGAAATACCTTAAATAATGTTCTCAATAATTTTTACTAAATATGTGGAGGTGTATCAGTAATTTCATAGTCCTCTAAATGACAGATGTCCTGTATAAATGTTTCTGTGTGACAGTCTTTATTAGGTTTACATATAAAATACTTATCACTGTGATATTATAAACTATCATTTGTTTACCAATGGCATTTATATTCTGCTTTATATTACTGTATTTTGCTGTGATACCCTACATACCTAGAGATGCATGGGTTTATTTACTGTATCCTATGGGCAACCAATAAGATTCTACAGTATCTATTATCTTCTTGAAGGCGCTAAATAAATAATAAGTAGATTCTGATTGGTTGTTCATAGCAACATCCCATCTGAATAGAACTCCCATCTCAGTAAATGAACCCCGCAGCCTCTACCAGGCTTCCAATGTGGTAGCTACTCACTTCAACTATAATCAGCCAAAGGATAGATGGTTTCCTGACTGATTCTTCTCTCTGGTGTGAGTCCCATTCATGTGCCCTTTTCAACAAACGATGGCAGGAAGAAGCTCAGGATATCACCAGCCAATCCGTACTCTTTCTTACCGTCAATGTATTAGGAGCACAGTGCCAGAAGCTCCACTGATTGCTGTGACATCTTGCAATCAGGTCATGTGGGGTGTCAGGATCGTGGGGGTTGGGAGGGGGGCAGTGTTAATGTGTGACCTTAAGTAGCCCCAAAAGGCAGGTTGCCTCATTTCATGCTTGTTGGACCAGTGCATGATCCCATGTACTCCACAAATACGTGAATACTACTATGACCTACTGATACGGAATGAAAATATTAAAGATTTCCTAATCTACAGATTTAACTTGTGTGAGTTCCAATGACTTGGCTTTGAGTTTGCATAGTAATATATAAATCCATTCATTTCGCTGTATGTTATTTCTCCATGGGTTCCCATGGGAAGTATGATCATGCTTGAAATGGTTCGTGCCTGCAGGAGAAGACCGCTCTGTCCTGGATTTTCCAAATGACATATACTGATTACTGTATCTTCTGATTTTAATATTCCTTCCACTTGTTCTGATCTCTGTCTCGGTTTTCCCTTTGCATACAATTAGATGCAGATTTCCAAGTAATTCTGAATATGTCAGCTGTGACACTTGTATATATATAATTGAGAATGAATGCTGGCTTGAAATATTGTGGAACAAACCATCAGCTCCAGCTAAGTCACTATTTCCAACGTAATAATCCAAATCCCTGTCACATGACATTATACCTCTAGCATCAATAATATGACTTTGACTGGTAGAGGTGGTGGGGGGTTTCGTAGGGGTGCCAGCAAAGAAGGGGAGGTGGGGTAAGAAATTACCTTTTATGTCTGCATGCACCATAATTAACTTAGTAGAGTTGTTTTGCAATCATTAAACTCAAAGTATTAAGGGGACGATTCTGGGTTACTGTTCGTGAACCGAATTCACTGGGCGTTCCTATGGGTGCGACTCAGGGCGGGATTAAGCCTTCGGGGGCCCCCTTGTGCTTGTCATTACTGGCCGCAAGCTGCAGGGAGAATATTACACTGTCAAAACACAGAGGGGGGGGGGGGGTTAATATTATATATATATATATATATCTTATATATTTGGCTACATCTGTCACTCAAAGTGTGTCTGAAGCTGTAACGCTGGGTGGAGCCTCTGACTCACATGACTGACTCACATGACAGAGAACCAGCCCAGTGAGCCCACAGACAGTGCCAAACACCCTCTGCCTCTCCATGTTACACAGCAGACACAGCTACTCACCAGACACACCAGGGCCCTTATTCTGATCGGTGCGGCCCGATCAGAAATATGCGGTGATGTCCGTCTTGGCGAATCCCCACCTTCCATACGGATCGCCACCTCCGTCCATATGCGGATATGTGGCGGTCCGCATGAATGTGGACGGGGATACGCCTCCTCCATGGTGGGAGCAGCCCCTGCATTCGATGGTCGCCGAACATCGAATGCAGGGCCGCACGCTCCACCAGGTCCCGCAACACAAGACCACACGGACACTTGTCCGTGTGAAATCTTGTATGGGGGCGGGCAGCTGACATCCGGCGATGTCAGATGCCCGCCCCGTACCCACGCGTCACGGCCTCATTACCATGCTTACGCCCCGCGTTTGCATGGGAACGCCCATGAAACGCGGGGCGTATGCATAGGGTAATGAGGATAAGTAGCCCCTCACGCCCCTCTACGCCCCCTGTGCGGCGTATAAAGAATCCATGCGGCGAAATCGCCTGCACATGCGCAGACTGACCTCTGCACATGCGCAGAAGATAAACATCGGCGGCCCGTACGCAAGCGGGAATATCCGCACCGATCAGAATAAGGGCCCAGGTGAGAGCCCCACACCTCCATACCTCCCAACATGACCCTCTCCAGGAGGGACAGAATGCTCTGTTTGTGGACTTCCATCTTAATTTATGATTGTCATCACCTGTTTTAAACAGGGTAATTGATAAGAAAGGTGTTTAAGCACAGGTGATGGTAATCCATAAATTAAGAAGAAAGTCCAGAAACAGTGCAATCTGTCCCTCCTGGAGAGAGGGTCATGTTGGGAGGTATGCACCTCCCTCACTCCCCCCCCCCCCCCATTCACAGCATCCCCACGATTAAATGTCACATGCAAAACATTGACATGGCTAGGGTCGACAATGAAAAAGGTTGACAAGATTTATTTTTCACTTTTTCAATGTTTTCATATTCATTCTCATGTGTCGACATGGACACCAATGAAGTGCCACACTTATGTCAACATTTACATGTGTTGACCTTTCTGTGTTGATTTTTTCTTGTGGCGATTCGTGGCACCCCCCCCCCACGCGACCCCCCTTCTGCGATTTGCAGCACACCCCCCGCAATTCGCGGCACCCCCGGTGACTCCCGCGATTTGCGGCCCCACCCCGTGACACCCCCCCTCCTGCGATTCGCAACCCCAGGATTAAATGGCACATGCAAAACACTGGCACGGCTATGGTCGACAATGAAAAAGTTTGACATGAGTTTTTGAAGATTTATTTTTCTTTTTTTTGAATGTTTTCATATTCATTCTCATATGTCGACATGGAAACCAATGAAGTGGCACACTTATGTCAACATTTACATGTGTTGAACTTTCTGTTTTGATTTTTTCTTGTAGCAATTTTTTTCCAGTGACAACTATGTGCATGTCAACCTAGACATCATCACCCAATTCTTTGTATAATATATAACACCTGTTCTGTTTTACTGTAGGTGTTTTAAGTCAGATCTTTTACTGCTACTATTACTGTTTATGTAAATGCATTCTGAATGACAGCAACGTCCTACCATCCTGCTACAAGAATATATAACCAACTAGGTGATTCATCGTGCCCCCCCCCCCCCCGCAATTCACGGACCCCCGCGCACCCCCCCTCCCGCGATTCACACCCCCTCCCACGATTCACGTCACCCCCGCCCACCCCCCCCTCCCGCAATTCGCAACCCCCCCTCACGCAATTCACACCCCCTCCCACACTTTGCGGACCCCTGCCCTCTCCCGCGAATTCGCGGACACCTGCGCCCCCTCCCTCCCTTGATTCACGGCACCCCCCGCGCCCCTCCCGCAATTCACGGCACCCCTAAGCCCCTCTTTAGTCCCCCGTATACTCACACACCCCTTTCACTACCCAGCTTCCTGCTCTCCTGAACCGTAACTTCCACCACTGGGGAGTCGCTGACGTGTGTTGCCCACATACCCCTATCATGCCTCATAGCCCAGCCTCCTGCTCCCATGCACCCGAACTCCCACCCAGTAGGAGGAGACACTGACTGAGGGCCACCATCCTGTACTCCTGTACTACCACGCTATACCCTCACCCACTGGCAGAAGCTGCACAGTATCTCCCACCCTCCTCTTTAGTTCCCCTTATGCCCACACACCCCTATCACTACCCAGCCTCCTGTTTTCCTGTGTCGTGACCTCCGCCAGTGGGGAGCCGCTGACTCAAAAACACCCTACTATACTATTGCACACACACACCTAAACAACATGCACACACAGCCCCCCCCCCAAACGTCACTGTACCATCCACACTATCAATGTACATCTTACTCTGTAACCGCTTTTTAATTAAACAAAACAATACACACCCCCTTCCACATCATATGCTCTCTATTTAACACATTTCATCTATAGCTCAAGTTGCAATACAGGCATCTTACATACAATTCTAACCATCTTTCTCATATACAAATGTTCACAAATTAAGGGGGGCGCAGCACCTTACGACGATGTGAAGAGCGCCCGTAGGGCGCGATGAATCACCTAGTATATATATACATACCACATGAAAAGCCTGTGTTTGTCCCTCTGTACCTTTCTCTAGGACTGTAGGAGACCTCACAGGCTCAGCACTGAATCTGATTAAAAACCCTCCCATGATGAGGCTGCTGCTGCGGTCCTCCATGGGCCTGAAAAGTATTTGATGAGCTTCACTAATCAGAGCTCAGCACTAACCTCTCAGCCTCTGCCCTCTTTTGCAAAGTGTTATGGGACTTAATCAACTCCCAGAAATGCACTGCACACTTGCGCAGTTAGTGTGCCTGGGCTTCCGTTGCTCAGCACCGTTAATCATTGTCACATTGGCAGATAGGTGAAGCTGCAGCACTACCCCACTCCCATGCACAAAACCTTTAGCTAAACAAAAAATATATACTGTATTTGCTGGCGTATAAGACTACTTTTTTCCACTGAAAAACATGCCTCCAAGTGGGAGGGTCGTTTTATACGCCGGGTGCACTTATATAACAAACTTTATATTTTGAGTGGAAATGTTGGGGGTCGTCTTATACGGCGGCAAATACGGTATATTTTTTAAATACATGCCGACCACAGGGGGCCCCTAGCTAGAAGGGGGCCCAGGGGTACTGAGCCTCTGTGCCCCCCCCTTAATCCGGGTCTGGTGAGACTATCTGCCGCCGCCTCAAACCCCCCCACCCGCAGTGTTGGGTTCATGCACCCGGCGAACACCCTGATCAACGTGGCCACATGCACCCTGAGTCTGCACATGCGCAGAAATGCATCTGCGCATGCGAAGGCGCACAACATTGATCCCCCGTGCGAATGCACAGGGGATCCGATCAGATCAGAATAAGGGCATGAGAGGAAATTCCTGTTTGTTTTGAGCAGTTCAGTAAAAGGGCAGTCAATATTTCTTATCAATATTTCTTATCTACTAAACCATTTGTATGTGGTTTGCAAGTTACTCCATTGCAGACATCAAACAAAGGGGGGGGGGGGGGACATGGGGACACGACAGCAAAATAAATTAGAATATGAATCAACAATGCATGATCTTTACATTATAAAAGTGATCTGAAATTCAATAAGTCCCAATACTGTATTGACGTCAACAAAATGTTGGTTGGTTCAGTCATCAAGTAACTTCATTTATTTCCTTTCTGTTCTGGGTCAATGAAAGTTTATCCTCAAATCCTTTTAGTCATAAAAAAAACCTTGATTTTCTTTGATATACTCTGCACTTTATGATCAGTAATTTTACTTAAGAGAAAAGCAAAACAGTTTTGAGTATTTCTGATTTTTCTGTGCTGCGGCAAGTCAGAAAAAGTGCTGTTACTTTACTTGCATTTGCTGTGTTTATTACCTATGACTCTTTCACTGAACATTACAGCAATTTTGAGAAGAACATGTAATATATGGCTATTTAGCGAGCTCAAACAAAATCAGTGTTTCTTTGGCCCTGCTTTAAAATGAATCTCCGGAGGTTCCTGGTTGCGTATGAAATCACATTTTGTTACCGTCTTACTGATGTATTATAAAGTGGTTGTGTCGTTATATTCGTCATTTATTTTTGCTGTGTTTTTATATAAGAGCATCTGCCATATAGCCAAGGCATACTCCACAGAGCTAGCGACTCACAGATCTAGGGGAATACTCAGGGGTATAGAAGAGGGCATAGGTGCCGATTTATGTGTTTGCTGGTGGGTGCTCAAGCCAAAAATATAGGGGAGTGGCTTCACGGGGAAGGGGCGTGGCCACAAAATAATACCAATTTATATTACGCAGCACAGAAATAAATGCCCCCCCCCCCCCCCATGGTGCCAGGTACATAAATGCCCTCCCAGTCTCAAATACATAAATGCCCCCACTGTGCATGTACGTAAATGCCCCCACAGTGCCAAATACATAAATGCCCCCACAGTGCATGTACATAAACTCCCCCACAGTAGCTGTGCCGGCGATGAGGGAGGGGGAGTGCGGTGGGACATGGCCGGGTGGGCCGCTGCTGAGCTACTCAGGCAGGTCCGGCAGTGCAGCCACAAATTAGCAAGTTAATATGGCGGCCCAGCACCGGGACTCGGGTCCGTGGGTGCTCATCAATTTCCGTGGGTGCTCGGGCCCTTGAGCACCCACAGAATCTGTGCCTATGGAAGAGGGTAGAGGTGAAGCATTATGGATGGTATAATTCTTAGCATTACTGTCTCACAGCACAGAGGTCATGAGTTCAATTCCTGCTATTTCCCTAATTGTGTGGAGTTTGTATATTCTCCAAATACTCCAAGTTCCACCCACACTCCAAAAATATACTTGTAGGTTAAATGGATCCTGACAAAAATTGCGTGTGGGACCAACTAGATTGGCCAGGTGGTTCTTATCTGCTATCCAAATTCTGTGATTACAAAAAGTTGCATTTGGTATTATAGGAATATGTATGAAATCTTCGGATGAGGGTAGTTGGAGGATCAATCGAGGTGGCGTAAGTTCGTCCCAGTTGCCCGGAGGCAAGATAAATATTGGTGCACACACACACACACACACACACACACACACACACAGCACCTTATATAAATATATGTACAGATGGAGCGCAGCTCGTCTAGCAGAGGTCTGGTGGTCGGATCACCAACCGCCAGCTGCCGGAAGGAGACGCTTGCAGGTCCCCTTCCGATGGCTGGCGGGGGCTGGCAGTTGCCAATCGCCAGCGGGGACATTCTGGCGATCCCCGGTGCTGAACAAGAGGCGCTCCATCTGTATGCATGTGTGTATGTATGTATGTATGTATGTATGTTATGTATATTATGTTTAAAATAAAGAGAGTGTGACATCTTGGGAGAAGGAGCCCTGTGGCAGATGACTCCATTGCCTCCCAGAGTTATGCCTCTGATTAATCAGATGTTGGGAGGTGTCTATATATTAAAGACACCTCCTGTGACTTTTACACATTGTCGCACACCTGCTGCATACAAAGGTGCATTGGTGGCGACAATATTCTCTACCCCTGAATTATCCAATGCACCACTTATCGCATACGCTGTATTAGGGAAATTTACGAAGGGAGTTCTATTGAAAATGGGATATTCCCCATAGCAACCAATCAGATTCTACAGTACTTATTTATTTAGCACCTTCTAGAACACAGGTCTTCAACCTGTGGCCCCCAGATGTTGTGGAACTACATGTCCCAGCATGCCCTGACAGATTGGGCATGCTCTTATAGGAAATAATGTGGCAATGCATGTTGGAACATGTAGTTTCACAACATCTGGAGGGCCACAGGTTGAAAGGTTGAAGACCCATGTTCTAGAAGATAATAGTTTAAATCTGGTTGCTAAGGGCAACATCCCATCTCCAATAGAAGTCTCATCTTAGTAAATGTACCCTTGTGTGACTTATCAACCACTAGTTCCAGTTGGCTGACCGTTCTCCCATATGTGACATCTCCTGTCTGATAGGATACTACAGAGAAAAGAGAAAAGAGACGTTTAAGGGGGGACATGCTCAACATGTACAAGTATATCAAGGGCCAATATAAGGAACTGTCACGTACCCTCTTTTCTACTAGAAAGGAATCTAGGACGCGAGGGCATGAGTATAGGTTAGAAGAAAAAAGATTTCATTCAGCTAGTAGAAAGAATTTCTTTACGGTCAGAACAGTCAAACTCTGGAACTCTCTTCCCAGAGAGGTGGTAACGGCTGGCTCATTAAATGCGTTCAAGGCAAAGTTGGACAAACATTTACTGGAGAAAAACATCCATGGGTACAAATAAGAAATATATTCTGTCTGTAAAATACCAGAACCTACCAAATCAGCAATGGATATCTATACCAGGTTGAACTAGATGGACGCAAGTCTTTTTTCAGCCTTACCTACTATGTAATACCCCTTTTACACCAACGAAAAACCCAGGTCGGACCCAGGTCGGACCCAGGTCAGTGTTGGTGTAAATAGGACCAACCCAGGTCCATTGACACTGGTCTCCTACCCAGGTCCTGACCAGGGTTGAACACTGGTCGGACCTGGGTCGTGAGCGGTGTAAATGGTCCCAACCCAGGTCGGGACATCTGGTTAGTGCTGAAGGGATACCAGAAGCATGGGACGCCTTTCCGTAAGTCAGTACCATGCGTTCCACAGTGCATTGCCATACCTCCCAACTGTCACGATTACAGCGGGACAGTCACGATTTTCGGGTCCTGTCCCGCTGTTCCACCCACGGCAGGCATTGTCCCGCTGCTGGGGGTGGCAGTTGGGAGACCCCCCAATCTAATAGAATAGACGCTGTGGGCATGCGCACAGCGTCTATTCTCGTATGAAAATGAGGTTGCGGCTAATTAGCATAAGCTGCGCCCTCATTTGCATACGCCCCGTCCCTTTTTCGGGCACTCGCGCGAGTGTCCCTATTTTCCCAACACAGAAGTTGGGAGGTATGCATTGCAGCAGCAGAAGACAGCAACCCGTGCGGACAGTGCACACAGGCTGCTACCTGGCACTCCACAGGTGGACCTGCCACAACCCTATCTGGCTCTAGGATGCAGCGCTGTCAGGCAGTAGTGGGACCAAGAGCTTAAAGGAGGAGGGTGCATGATGTGCCTCCCACTCCAGTGACTCCATTTTTTAAGGGATATATACAGTACTCTACCTACAGAAATCATTTATGTATGTTTTAGGGGGGGCTGGGGGGAGGGGTATGGATTGTATGGTCGACCTAAAGATTGTCGACAGTCATAAGGTCGACATACTGCAAGGTCGACAGGTGTCTAGGTCGACATGAAATAAGATCGACAGGTCATCAGGTCGACACAAGCATTAGGTCGACATGGTCTAGGTCGACAGTCAAAAGGTCAACATGGGGTTTTTCACTGTTTTTTTTTTACCCGAATGTCGACATAGTTTTAAGTGTCCATGCACTCGGCACACTATTTTATTCTCCCACAATGCCCCAGTGCAGTGATGGCTAACCTTGACACTCCAGCTGTTGTTGAACTACACATGCCAGCATGCCCTGCATCAGTTTTAGCATGGCCAAATAGTAAAACTGTAGCAGGGCATGCTGGGATGTGTAGTTCAATAACAGCTGGAGTGTCAAGGTTAGCCATCACTGCCCTAGTGGATATTAGGGCATGAAATACCGCCTGTCGGCTCATTAAACAGTGAAAAATCCTATGCCGACCTAATGCTTGTGTCGACCTAATGACTTGTTGACCTTGTCCCATGTGGACCTTGCAGTATGTCGACCTAGTGGTGAGGCCCTAATGACTGTCGACCATCTTTAGGTCGACCAACTGAATGCTGCTGCAGGGGCAGAGGACTGGGGGGAGCACATGGGTGATGCTGCACTTTTATACCGCTATGTGCGCTTCATCACTGAATATAACTTTTTGACAAAATATTTTGCTAAATAAACCAACCAACATTTTTCAATGCTAACTTTTCATGTCTTTTAATTTTTATTTAAATCATTGAGGGAAGGTTGGCTGGCAGTTTATCAGTCCTAAAATTGACATTTTTAATGTCATCCATAGGGAAAAGCAGGGCTGACCCAGGTTCAGTGTAAATGGTGCAGACCCAGGTCCGACCCAGGTTGAAGTGCTGTGTAAATGGGGTATGAAGCAGGGTCCAACCCTGGAAACTTCCGTGTTCAAAGACCAGGGTCCGACCAGGGATTTTGGTGTAAAAGGGGTATAACTATGTACAGGGAACCTTTCTGCTGACCTTGAAGTTCTGCCAACCAAGGTTACTCTGCTCAGTGATGCAGACAATAATCATCTCCATCAATGAAAGTTGCCAGTAGAGCCCCAGCAATATATTTAGCTGACCAAGTCCCACACAAATTGATTTAGGATTATTTCTCATCAAACCAGCTGAGACTATACATACAGATGTCCACCATTTCCACATCTTGGCAAATAAGAAAAGCATTCTAATGAGTACAGGATTACAGAGAGATACATTGGGACGCTGACTACATCATTATAGCCCTCTTCATTGTGTCTATCTTGATATTAGCAGATTTTGTGGAAAAACTTGTTAAAGTTTAGTTTTGCCCTCTCTATCGTTTGTGCCTGGATAATGCTACTTGTCCCATTGTGAAAGGAGAATTGAGCTTACTTTTGGTGCGGCAGGGGCTGCACTATGGTGACATGTCCTCATGCAGCAGTGAACGAAGCATATTCTTCCTTGAGTTTGAGAGGCTCATCAAAACCTTTGAGTCTCATAAACATGCTGGGAATGCAAGATTGTAAACCACTGGGTTTACCATCTAGCAAGTAAAAGAGTATGGCTGCAGTCATACTTAGATCACCCCAGTGAACTATAGGTACTTCTCATTTGAGGTTATAATTTAACAGCACAGGACATTGACACACACACACACACACACACACACACACACACACACACACACACACACACACACACACACACACACACACACACACACACACACACACACACACACACACACACACACACACACACACACACACACACACACACACCCCCTCCCCTTATTTAAAATCTCGACAGTGCTCACCACAGGTGCACATCATTAATTTAGGGCGTGGCTTCTTGTGGAGGGGTGTGGTCACATATTAGTACCAATTCACATTACACCACATTACACAGTCTACATTCCACTTCAGCTGCACACAGGACGCAGGACATTGGGCCTTATTTTGGTTCATTCTTTCTGACAAAATCCTTCTTAGATGGACAAAACCATGTGCACTGCAGGGGGGGGCAGATGTAACATGTGCAGAGAGAATTAGATTTGGGTGAGTAATTTTGTTTCTGTGCAGGGAAAATACTGACTGCTTTATTTTTACACTGCAATATAGATCTCACTTTGAAGTAAAACCCCACCCAAATCTAATTCTCTCTGCACATGTTAAATCTGCCCCACCTGCAGTGCACATGGTTTTGCCCATCTAAGAAGGATTTTGTCAGAAAGAATGAACCAAAATAAGGTCCATTGTGTGGCTCGGACACAGTGCGGGATATAGATTCTTTTGGATGCAGTGCAGGTTGGATACAGTGCGGGATATAGAGTGGTTTGGATGCAGTGCAGGTTGAATACAGTGCGGGATATAGAGTGGTTTGGATGCAGTGCAGGTTGGATACAGTGCGGGATATAGAGTCTTTTGGATGCAGTGCATGTTGGATACATTGCGGGATATAGAGTGGTTTGGATGCAGTGCAGGTTGGATACAGTGCAGGATATAGAGTGGTTTGGATGCAGTGCAGGTTGGATACAGTGCGGGATATAGAGTGGTTTGGATGCAGTGCAGGTTGGATACAGTGCGGGATATAGAGTGGTTTGGATGCAGTGCAGGTTGAATACAGTGCGGGATATAGAGTGGTTTGAATGCAGTGCAGGTTGGATACAATGCGGGATATAGAGTGGTTTGGATGCAGTGCAGGTTGGATACAGTGCGGGATATAGAGTGGTTTGGATGCAGTGCAGGTTGGATACAGTGCGTGATATAGAGTGGTTTGGATGCAGTGCAGGTTGGATACAGTGCGGGATATAGAGTGGTTTGGATGCAGTGCAGGTTGGATACAGTGCGGGATATAGAGTGGTTTGGATGCAGTGCAGGTTGGATACAGTGCGGGATATAGAGTGGTTTGGATACAGTGCAGGTTGGATACAATGTGGGATATAGAGTGGTTTGGATGCAGTGCAGGTTGGATACAGTGCGGGATATAGAGTGGTTTGGATGCAGTGCAGGTTGGATACAATGCAGGATATAGAGTGGTTTGGATGCAGTGCAGGTTGGATACAGTGCGGGATATAGAGTGGTTTGGATGCAGTGCAGGTTGGATACAGTGCGGGATATAGAGTGTTTTGGATGCAGTGCAGGTTGGATACAGTGCGGGATATAGAGTGGTTTGGATGCAGTGCAGGTTGGATACAGTGCGGGATATAGAGTGGTTTGGATGCAGTGCAGGTTGGATACAGTGCGGGATATAGAGTGGTTTGGATGCAGTGTAGGTTGGATACAATGTGGGATATAGAGTGGTTTGGATGCAGTGCAGGTTGGATACAATGTGGGATATAGAGTGGTTTGGATGCAGTGCAGGTTGGATACAGTGCGGGATATAGAGTGGTTTGGATGCAGTGCAGGTTGGATACAATGTGGGATATAGAGTGGTTTGGATGCAGTGCAGGTTGGATACAATGTGGGATATAGAGTGGTTTGGATGCAGTGCAGGTTGGATACAGTGCGGGATATAGAGTGGTTTGGATGCAGTGCAGGTTGGATACAATGTGGGATATAGAGTGGTTTGGATGCAGTGCAGGTTGGATGCAGTGTCTGTTGTCCCCCTGTGGCAGTGAGCATCTTTCTGCTCATGCACAGAAGGGCTCTGTGGCCAAAACCCAGAAGTCCTTATATTGCAAAGGACAGCTCTCAGAGATAGGCATTTCTAAGTACATACCAGTGTTAACAATGCTGGTATGTACCACTTTGCGGATGCGATGCTTAATACATCCCACCCAGCATGTCTATACACATATATCCCTATCCTTCCTACAAAACCCATATACCTGTTACCCCCACACATCACATCTAGTTTAGAAAACAGTGCTACACGTCACAATGTAACCTATGTTTTGAGCTGATGGGGTCTGTTCCTCTGTGCAGTTTGCACCTATTGGGATGTGGCCACAAGCAGAGCAGAATGGATCGCAGCGGTCCCTCCATGATACATTACTTAATTTTTGCAGCTGACCACCGAAAACCACAGGATGTTTTGGGGTGTAATTAGCCACAAATAATAAATGATAAATGGACCCCTGTTTGCATTATGTCTTCTTGTCTTTTTGCTGTGGGGGCTGTTGTGCCACTCTCTGTGTCTGTAAGATGCTTACAGTAACAGTATAATCAGCCTGGATCAATGTGACACACCCTCCCGTCACCTTGGCCATTTAGATTTGACGTCTTGAGTACCATTCTGAAATCAGGGGCAGCACAGGGCACAGTGGCTCCGAGAGAGAGTGCTGTATATTCTTTGTTGTTTTGCAACATGGATGTCTCTAATACTCTTCAGCTAGTAAGAAGTCTGGAATAGTCTAATAAGATTTACAGTTTAAATGGATAAATGTGTGAACTCATTTTGTGGTGGTTTCCTCAATGCCTAGGAGGGCTGGCTGACAAGCAGTCAGTCCTGAGAGAATTACACTGTTGTATAAGAGAAAACTATGGAGTTGTCATAAAAAAAAAAAAAATTGTCTCCAGATCACTTTTCTTCGTAGTTGTACAATAAATCATATAGTCGCATCTTGCAGTAATCTAGAATAAATCTACTGTATGTTCAACCCTCTATGGAATGTTCTCAATGCACCTCCCAACAATTCTGCCTCCCAGTACGGCTGATGAAGGCCAAATTAAATGCAGACTTAAAATAAGCCAGCCAGCCACTAATCTGGAGTAATTAATAGGTGTCCCTGATTAATTAAAACCAAGTAATATGCAGACTTGAACTCATGTGGATGTGGAACATGTGTAATTTATATGTGTCCCTAAAGAAATTATAGTAAACCTAATGTATAAAATATATAATACTGTGCAAAAATTTTAGTGAGGTTTGGAATGAAATGCTGCAAAGTAAAAATTATTTTATAAATAGATACAAGAGGACACACCTATGTGACCTGTCACATGAAATGGTCTCCCACAAACTCACCGTTTAGTACAGTTTTGCTGCTCCTCACCCAGTTTTAAGCCTCCTACACAGCTGTTTCTGTTTCAGATAATGACTGTGTTTCAACCTACATGTGAAAATGAGAATCCTTATCACCTTTAATTAAAACAAATATTGGTTAGATTTAGGGGGAAATTTACTAGGATGGGAGGTTTATTTCACATGGGATGTTGCTATTGGCAACCAATCAGAATCTACTTTTTATTTTTTTAGAACCTTCTAGAAGATATCAGATAGTATCTAATTGGTTGCCCTTCGCCACATCCCATGTGAAATAGAACTCTAATGTTAGTAAATTTTCCCTTAGAGTCCTCTTCTCGAGGGTATTAATCAAATCATAAACATTATTCATTAAATATACAATACCACAGGTTTCAAATTAAAAGGCTTTAGATGAAAGACTCTTCAATAGTATAAGACTCATGACACAGAAATGTCCTCATGTGCTCACCATATGGACTGGGAGCAGGGGAATGTTATAAAATACCCTTTTATTTAGCATAGAAGTGTCGCTCCTTAGTTGCAGGGCCGGCACCACCACTAGGCAAATCTAGGCATTTGCCTAGGGCGCCGGCCACTGGAGGGCGGTATTTTGCCCCCCCTTGCCGCCCGGGTACCTGTCCTGTGGCGTATATGTGCGTAAAAGCTGGCGGCAGCGGGGGGTCCCTGCAGTCAATAAGAAATAACGAGCGCTATCCGCCGGGCTATGCGGAAGCGCTTCTGTTTTGGAAACACTGGCCGCACGCTGATTGGCTGAGATTCAGCCAATCAGCGTGCGCCGTGTGGCCAGTGTTTCCAAAACAGAAGCGCTTCTGCATAGCCCGGCGGATAGCGCTCGTTATTTCTTATTGACTGCAGGGACCCCCCGCTGCCGCCGCCAGCTTTACAGCGCCGCAGGACAGGTACCCGGGCGGCAGACACCGGGGCGCCCCCACCCCGACTTGCCTGGGGCGCTCTGGTGCCTTGCATCGGCCCTGCTTAGTTGTATCATCTAAATATATGCCTGGTGTCCGTTTGTGTGTCTCCAAAACACTGCCATCTGTTGGCAGCGAGTGCAACTACATCTCTCTCTCTCTCTCTCTCTCTCTCTCTCTCACACACACACACACACATGCACAAACACAGAGGCAATCACAAAGTAGCAGACTAGGTTTCAAAGCATTTGCTTCAAGCTGGCTTACTAGTAATAAATATCCAGAGCGCAACAGTACCTTGCTGTCTGTGAATCCTGATGATGAGACTCCACTATCCACCAAAGAGGACCCACCACTGACGTACTTGCAGGTTCAGCTCTTTGTAGTAGCCGCTAGTGGATAATAACCTCTGTGGATGGGCTCAGGGTCACAGGGCACAGTCGATTAAGCCCCCCCCATCCACTGCGTAGACAAATCTCTTCAGGGATGAATATAATTTATTATCACAATTGCCCCTATGGATTTCTGCTGGAGAAGAGGACAGGTCTATGGGGGGACCCTATAGGTATGGTTGTAGGGAATGGGAATTCAAATTTTTTTTATTTTTCAGGTGTGATTTCCTGGGCTATTGGCTCTGTAGAACTACAAGACCCAGCAGGCCCATAGTGCCCCACATGCTGGGACTTGTCCCTGCATGCAGGGGAGACTTGCTGGGACTTATTTATTATTATTTATTTACAGTTTCTTATATACAATAGCAATAGTAGAGTGATAAAACAAACTGGGTAACAACAGACAGACATAGAGGTAGGAGGGCCCTGCTGCAAGCTTACCATCTATAGGGATATAGGAGGGAAACAAGTATATGCACCAGTAATAGCATAGCAGTCCCACCAAGTTGCAAGTCCAGAAGGGAAGCTATATAATACATAAGTGCCTCAGAGGGTTATGCGTATGGTACTTAAATATGATAGGCTTGCCTGAAGAGGTGAGTTTTCAGGGAACACTTGAAAGTTTGGAGGCTAGTAAAGTGTCTTATTGGCATTCCATAGGGTGGGTGCAGCCCAATGAAAGTCATGTAATAGTGAATGGGAGCTAGTGATCCGTGCAGAAGAGAGACTCAGAGCGTAGTGGTCGAGATGGGAGATATTTTGTAAAGAGATATAAGCTGGTACAGTATGGTTAATAGCTTTATATGTGAGTAGAAGTGTTTTATATTGAATACGGTAAGATACAAGCAAACAATGGAGGGACTGGCAGAGCGGATCAGCAGACGATGAGCATCTTACAAGGAAGATCAGCCTAGCAGCAGCATTTAAAATTGATTGCAGTGGTGAGAGTCTGTTCTTGGGAAGGCCAGTTAGGAGACTATTGCAATAATCAATGCGGGATAAATGAGTGCATGGATAAGATATTTAGTAGTGTCTTGTGTGAGATACGGTCGTATTTTGGATATGTTTTTTAGATGCATGTAACATGATTAGGAGACAAATTGAATGTGGGGAAGAAAGGACAGTTCAGTCGAGGATGACCCCTAGGCAACGAGCTTGTGGGGTAGGGTAGATTGTCTAGTTGTCAACAGTTATGGAGATATCAGGATGGTAACTGTTCTTAGCTGGTGGGAGTATAAGTAATTCCGTTTTGGAAATAATTGAGTTTGAGGTGGCGAGAAGACATCCAAGATGAGATGGCAGAGAGACATTCAGAGACTCGGCCCAAAACCACTGGTGACAACTCTGAGGTTGATAGATAGATTTGAGTATCAACCACATATACAGTTGTGCTAATAAGTTTACATATCCTAGTAGAATTTGTGATTTTCTGGCCATTTGTCAGAGAATATGAATGATAATTCACAAATTTTTATTTCACTCATGGTTAGTGGTTGGGGGAAGCCATTTATTGTCATTGCCATTTAAACTGTATTTACTCTTTTTAAATCATAATGACAACAGAAACAACTCAAATGACCCTGATCAAAAGTTTACATAACCTGAAGATTTTGGCCTGATAACATGCACAAAAGTTGACACAAACGGGTTTAAATGGCTACTAAAGGTAACCATCCTCATCTGTGATCTGTTTGCTTGAATGGGAAGCTTTACCATCTGAGAAAATAAAGAGCCTCATCCACAAATACCACAAAAGACTTCAAGCTGCCATTGATGTTAAAGGGGCAATACATGGTATTAAGAACTGGGGTATGTAAACTTTTGCTCAGGGTCATTTGGGTAGTTTCTGTTTTCATTATGATTTAAAAAGAGTAAACACAGTTGTTTGACAATAAATGGCTTCACCCAACCACTAACCATGAGTGAAAAAAAGTTTGTGAGTTATCATTCTTATTCTCTGACAAATGGCCAGAAATTCACAAATTGTGCTAGCACATGTAAACTTATGAGCACAACTGTAAGAGATACTGAAATATAAAAGAGCTGATTAGTTTGCCAAGAGAGGAAGTATAGATTGAGAAAAGCAGATGACTTAAGACTGAGCCTTGCAGAAATCCAACTGACAGAAATCCAACTGACAGAGGTAGAGAAGAGGAAGTAGAGTCAGAGAAGTGAACACTGAAAGAGCGATCAGATAGGTAAGATCAGAACCAAGAAAGGGCTGTATCATTAAGACCTATGGAGTGTAATCTTTGTAAGAGAAGAGTGTGATCCACAGTGTCAAATGCAGCAGAAAGATCTAGAATAATAATTAGTGAATAATGGCCTTTAGACTTAGCAGTTACCAGATCATTCACCATTTAGTCAGTACTGTCTCAGTGGAGTGTTGGGAATGAAAGCCTGACTGAAGCAGGTCTAATATGGCGTGAGAGTTAAGAAAGTGTGTAAGGCGAGAGTAGACTTGTAGTTCTACAACAGAACCCAATAGTTTATTCAGTTTTTTTACACTTTTACTGCTGTCAGCTGGCCGCCCACAGCCCAGGGGTGGTAGGGATTTGCCCCATAGTCCATGTGACGTCAGCTGCTCACCCGAGCAGGGATATCCACACCTGCATGTGCAGGGGAATGACCAGCGTTTTCATCGGGACGCCCATAAAACATTGCCCGCCCCTCATGGAGTGAAAGGCTCAGCGAGTGTGAAACTCGCAAAAGCTGTTCACTCCCGAGGTTTGTGCATGCGCAAAGCCCTCACCATCAATCATGGGGCAAAATTTGGACCCAAACTAAACTGTGGGAGGAAATGGACACAGATAAATTACCACCAACCAAATCCTGAAATTTATAAATGGCTGTGGATTAGCTCACAGGTAATATCTAGGTAGACAGTCAATAGGTCCACACCGGAAAGTCCACATGTACTAGTGCATGTCGACATTGACAAAAAGTCAACACAATCAAACTGCTGACATGGAAAAGGTCGACATGAAAAGTTGGATATAAGTTTTTCAGGTTTTTTTGTGTCAATGTCAACACCTGAGCATGTGGACCCCCAATTGGTGTAACGCGTACCCTTGACTCACTACACACACCAAATGTAAAGCCAGGTTCAACAATATACCATTAACAATCGGAGTCCACGTGGTGATACAGCATGAAAAAGTTCCAAAAGTATTGAAAAATCGTGAAAAACTCATGTTGACATTTTCATGTGTCCACCACTGCTATGTCGACCTTGTGTCAACACCGATGTCGAACTTCTGTCAATGTCGACATATTGAATTTCTACCTTAAAAGGCTTAGTACATAGACCCGAGTTCCTTTTATACTGCATGGAACTTTATTTGACCTTCCGTTAATGGGCTTACAATTAGCACTTGTTCAGTGATAAGTGAGAGTCAATGCACAGGATTAATGCTGCTATTTACACCAGGCAACTGGTAATGGAACATCCTGGCGTTGCTTCTTTATTTAATAATGGAGTGTTTGTCGTACCTTTATTCACTTAAACTGTCACCACATCCTGCTAACGGTCTCGCCAGTAAACACTGCTTAGTATTTTAAAAGGTGAGATTTCTGATGAAATAGATTATTCTAAAGATTATTATTAAGATGTAGCCATATAACAGAATTCACATTCTCGCTATGCAGATCATGAATTTGTTCTAAATTATTTTGTTATCTTTAATAATGTTTATTCAAATTTTAGTAAAGGGACACAGAAAACAAAAGGGAGAGGGTTACAAAAAGGATAGGTGGCACATACACATGTGTCCTTATCAGGGCCGGCGCCACCACTAGGCAAATCTAGTCATTTGCCTAGGGCGCCGGCCACTGGAGGGCGGTATTTCGCCACCCCCTTGCCGCCCGGGTACCTGTCCTGCGGCGTATATGTGCGTAAAAGCTGGTTGCGGCGGCAGCGGGGGGGTCCCTGCAGTCAATAAGAAATAACGAGCGCTATCCGCCGGGCTATGCGGAAGCGCTTCTGTTTTGGAAACACTGGCTGCACGCTGATTGGCTGAGATTCAGCCAATCAGCGTGCGCCATGCGGCCAGTGTTTCCAAAACAGAAGCGCTTCCGCATAGCCCGGCGGATAGCGCTCGTTATTTCTTATTGACTGCAGGGACCCCCCACTGCCGCCGCCGCCAGCTTTACAGCGCCGCAGGACAGGTACCCGGGCGGCAGACACCGGGGCGCCCCCACCCCGACTTGCCTGGGGCGCTCTGGTGCCTTGCACCGGCCCTGGTCCTTATATGTTATTACTTGTCAGTCTCAAGACTAAAGGGTCCATTTACTAAGATTGATGATTATGGTCGATCCGCTGTACAACTAGCGTTCAGTCCCCCCACCCGGTCATTTCCAGCCCTGAGCTCATTGAGGCGGTAATGGTTGCAGAAATACAGAGGGAAAAAACCTGGTGTCCCCCTGTATTTCTATAACCAGCACCGGGCTCATGGCCCGGTCCCGCATATTTCGGAAACCAACACCTGGCTGCATGCAGAGACTTGGTGAACCACAAGTCCCAGCATGCTGGGCCTTCATATCCCAAGAAAACACATACATTGATTTAAATAAAAGTTTAATGCACACAACATTCACACATACTTACCTATCTTTCCATGTAACTTCAGTCCACTTCTCAAGTAGTGATCCATAGGGGTACCTGTGAAAACAAATTATACTCACCAGCTCCTCCGGCTTCTTCGTTCCATAGTATGCATCCACTATGATAAATAATAACTGTGGCCGGAGAGCCCGGCACACGGGGTTAATGGCGGCTACAGCACTGAAGGGGTTAACTATCCGTGCTTGGCCGTTATTCAGAACAAGGGCACTTGCCCTGTTTTAAACTGTATGAGTAGCACTGAGCTGGGACAGGACCCCTGCTGCAGTGCTGATGTAAGTTATAGCACTGAGCTGGGCACCCGGCACACATATCATATGTATTTATGTAATATATGTTTGGCACTGAGCTAGGACTGCATCATATATTGTGTATTGAATATTGAATATTGAGGAATGCATTCTGGACTTACAATGCACTTTGTACATTTCTGGGGGGAAGGAATTTAGCAAATCTTGGTGATGAGGAAATGAAATGCTAATTGGCCTTTCTTGTCAGAAGGTCTGTGAGTGTCCAAAACACAGCAGGGAGTAGGCTCTGTGTCTGAAGCCCTGTGTAAAAGGTGATAAGGAAACAAATTTATGTACTGTTGTGATGGGTCACTGAACCCAGGCCATCCTGTGTGCCAGGTGTTGGTAATGCAGACATTTGTGTTTCTTTATGTAAACATGTCCAGGAGATTAATATCTCCCCTGTTCCTGGAAGTTATATATTCTAAGGAAATTGGACTCATCCTTTGTAGTATGTAATCTTGGTTCGTTATGCACTAGAAGTAACATGTCAGATTGAGATGCAAATTGTAAATGTATGGGGGAGGATCTGACAATGCCAGTGTGTTTTCTGTCTTTATAAGCAGGGCCTGTGAGCCCAAGTTGTTGTACTTCTGCCTGTATCTGAATGCTGTAACATCACTTGTATGCTGTACCTCCTAGGGACCTAGGAGAGGGCTCTTTTCAGAGCTTCTACTTGAGCAAATAAACCATCTTTTGCCCAAGAAGTCTGCTTCATCTGCGACCAACAGAATTAATTGCAATAATTCCGTTCTCCGACTGTTCTGGGCATAGCATCCAGCGTCTCCGAGTCTCCGCTCTGCCAGCTACCAAAGCAGAGGTCTGGTCCGTGACCAGTGGGGGACCAGTCGACACCAGCAGCGTGTCGACGCAGGTAGTACTCAGGTGCCAGCGATTGGACCTGAGGAGGTATCCGTGGTTCCAGACGCCACGTAGGAGGAGTCTGGTGGTGGCAGCGATAACCCCGCCCACTGCGTAGTGGGTGGAGTCAGTAACAGGCGGTTACTGACGGTAACAGGGAATCCCCTATTGGCCAGGTCCCGTGAGACCAGGAACCGCTATCTGTGGACCCGAAGGGCGTAGCCAGAGCTAAGGGCAGGCGTCCGGTCACAGAAATTGGTGGCAAGCCGGTGGGATAACCCAGGCGGCTTTTCAATCACCCGATTGGAGAAGCCGAGTTACTCAGGGAGGAGTAACTGCAGCCAGGAGAACGCGCAAGATGGCGGACTTCAGCGGAATGTCGAAGGATGACCTCGAGATCGTGTGTCGGGAGAAGGGTGTGGATATCCCTTCCAAAGCAACTGTAAACGAAATGAGGGCGGCGCTCAAGCGCTTGGAGGAGTCGAGTCGGGAGGAGGTGCAGCACGCTGATGGTGACCGTGTCCAGGAGGACAGCCACACAGCGGACCTTCATCTGGACCCGGTGAGACTCACAAGCCCCGCCCCCTCTAGCAGCAGCCACGTTTCCCAACATTCCCTAGCAGGGCCAGGATCCCCGCGTCCCAGGGTGGACGGCGCGGATAGCCTAGCGGATCGGCTAGCGGAATTAGGGGAGAGGGCAACGGAACAAGAACGCATGCTCATCATCCGGATGTGGCATGCGGAGCGGGCAACACAGGCTGTGGTACCCCAAGGACCGTTGTCAGCTGCTACCCCCCGAGTGGGACGGATTCAGTTTGCCAAGTTTGCCGACAGCGATGGGGACATTGATGGACATTTGCAAGTTTTTGAGAGGACTTGTAAACTCCATGATTTGCCCAAACAGGAGTGGGTAAGACACCTTGTGCCCACCCTGCATGGAGAGGCCTTGGCGGCCTATCGAGGAGTGGCTAATGAGGACTGTGGGGACTATGATGTTGTCGCCAAGGCCCTCCTCCAACGGTTTTTTGTAACTCCTGAGTCCTACAGGAAAAAGTTTCGGGACTTGCCAAAGAATCCTGGCAGCACCCACGAGCAGTTTGCCACCCAGCTGCGGCAGTACTTGGTGAAGTGGGTGCAGGAATCAAAGGCCACAACCTGGGACACCCTGATTGATGTGATCTGCAGGGAGCAGTTCTACCGCAGGTGTGCCCAGGAAGTGAAGGAGTGGGTGCTAGATCGGGAGCCAACGAGCATAAAGATGGCTGCCCAGCTAGCGGACAAGTATGTGGCAATTCGGTCACAGGGGCTGAAACGCCCAAGTAGCAGCCCACTACAAAGGACTGTACCACCAGGGGGACACCCCTCTTCAGCTCATCGCCCCCCAAAGCAAGCATCTTCCAACCCGGGTGCTCTTGGCCAGCAATCGCCCCGCAGCGTCCCTGCGAGTAATCAGGGATCATCGGAGCCCCGACTGGTCAAGAAGTGCTACAGCTGTGGGAAAATCGGACATCTTAGGATGAACTGTCCCACACTGCTGGCACCCCAGATTCGCGCTACAATTCCGAGTGCTGGAGCCCAGCTTGCTTGCTTAACCCGTGGAGATGAGTCCACAGAGACTGTACCCCCTCCAGTCAGTCCGATGGAGTGTGGCGGGAAACAGGTGAACTCAGAGGAGAGGGTCACCTGCATGGCCACGCGGCCTCTACAGAATATGTGGCGGCACCTGCAGGCGGTCCAAGTGGGGCCCCTGCAGGGGGAAGGCCTGAGAGACTCTGGGGCCTCAATCACTGTGGTGAGCCCCAGACTGATTGATCCTGCTGCAATCTTGCAGGGTCGCACTGCCAAAGTTACAATGGCAGATGGAGCGGAGCGAGAGGTACCCATGGCCAGAGTCTACCTGGATTGGGGGGCTGGACCAGAGTTGCGAGATGTTGCCGTCATGGATGGCCTCCCAACAGATGTAGTCCTGGGGAATGATCTTGGGGGTGGAATCGTTACTACATTTGCTAACGCCATCGCCTGGAGTCAAGCTGCCAGACTACAGTCCTTACCATCGACACCAGCACAGCCCAGCCCAGAGGAAAAGACCACAGCGGCCAGACAACTGCCAGCACAGCCAACCACAGCATCAACCAGCCCAGAGGAAAAGACTACAGCGGCTAGATCAGCGCATCTCCCCAGCATGCCTTTTGCCTCTGGTGTGCCTACGTCCCCTAGAAACGCAGAGGATGTGTGTGCCAGCTTGTTGTATCCTGTGAGGGTGCCCAGCGATGCTCCTAGTGGTTTGCCAACTCCGGCGGTGAGTATGAGTGACCACACTGACCTTGACATGACTGACCCAAACCAGAATGACCCTAGACATCCCAACCTAGATGCCCCTGTAGAGTGTCCCCCTTTAGGAGAAAGTGAGGGGCACTGGCAGGGGGTTCAGGAGGCTCCGCTCTCTGACCCATCCCTGACAGGCATACGGTGCCAAGCTCGCAGCGGCCTTGATGGGGTGGGGGTGGGGAGTGTGCCCGGGCAGGAAGGGTTCAGGCCCAGGGTAGTCAGGAAGGTAGAAGGGGATACACCAGAGAGGGTGGGTTCCCCAAGACGTAGGTCCTTTGAGGAGGACAGGAGGGCAGGTCTGACGGTTGTTGCAGATGGGTGCCCGAGAGAAGTGACAGGGGTGCAGTGCCTGGAGGATAGTGTGGGAGGAGACAGGGGTAGGCCCAGACCAGTGAAGGTAGAGGCGACCAGAGGCTGTCCCCGGCCCACAACCCCCAGACAGGTACTGACCTTAGAAACTGTAAGGCCCTACAGACCAGTTGTCCCTGACTCTAGTTTGGTAGTGACGTCCCTTACAGTAATGACTAGGAAGGGTCTTCCCAAGACAGTGGACTGTACACCTGCTTGTGAGTTGGCATTCCAGCCGCTGAAGGAGGCTCTGGTACCAGCTCCAGTGCTGATGACGCATATTTATTACCAGGACATTGTGGTACGGACTATTGCGTCACTGCACGGACTGGGAGCAGTACTGAGCCAGGAGGAGCCATGTGGGCAGGAGCACCCTGTGGCTTGTGTGAGCAGAATACTGCTATGGTGGGAGGTGGGGTATGCCACAATTTGGACACACTGGGTGGCAATTGTGTATGCAGCAGACCAGCTTTGGCACAGATGGTGCCACTGGCACCCCACTGGGGTGAAGGAACACCCACCTGATGAAGGTTTGCCTCCTTCATTGGGGGAAACAGACAGACTGTTGTTGTGGGGCCTTGGACTTGGACACTGTGGTGACTGTGTGGACTTTCAGCACCAACCGGATATGGCCCACTGCCGTCTGGAGGAACTGTCTAGGCTGGGGGCCAACACCCCCAGGCACTCCCAGTAACCCCCAAATGGGCTGCGGGACCAGGAGCCAAGTCGTTGGGACATGGCCCTCTGGTTTCCCGCTTGAAGGGGGGGGGAGAAGTGTGGCCGGAGAGCCCGGCACACGGGGTTAATGGCGGCTACAGCACTGAAGGGGTTAACTATCCGTGCTTGGCCGTTATTCAGAACAAGGGCACTTGCCCTGTTTTAAACTGTATGAGTAGCACTGAGCTGGGACAGGACCCCTGCTGCAGTGCTGATGTAAGTTATAGCACTGAGCTGGGCACCCGGCACACATATCATATGTATTTATGTAATATATGTTTGGCACTGAGCTAGGACTGCATCATATATTGTGTATTGAATATTGAATATTGAGGAATGCATTCTGGACTTACAATGCACTTTGTACATTTCTGGGGGGAAGGAATTTAGCAAATCTTGGTGATGAGGAAATGAAATGCTAATTGGCCTTTCTTGTCAGAAGGTCTGTGAGTGTCCAAAACACAGCAGGGAGTAGGCTCTGTGTCTGAAGCCCTGTGTAAAAGGTGATAAGGAAACAAATTTATGTACTGTTGTGATGGGTCACTGAACCCAGGCCATCCTGTGTGCCAGGTGTTGGTAATGCAGACATTTGTGTTTCTTTATGTAAACATGTCCAGGAGATTAATATCTCCCCTGTTCCTGGAAGTTATATATTCTAAGGAAATTGGACTCATCCTTTGTAGTATGTAATCTTGGTTCGTTATGCACTAGAAGTAACATGTCAGATTGAGATGCAAATTGTAAATGTATGGGGGAGGATCTGACAATGCCAGTGTGTTTTCTGTCTTTATAAGCAGGGCCTGTGAGCCCAAGTTGTTGTACTTCTGCCTGTATCTGAATGCTGTAACATCACTTGTATGCTGTACCTCCTAGGGACCTAGGAGAGGGCTCTTTTCAGAGCTTCTACTTGAGCAAATAAACCATCTTTTGCCCAAGAAGTCTGCTTCATCTGCGACCAACAGAATTAATTGCAATAATTCCGTTCTCCGGCTGTTCTGGGCATAGCATCCAGCGTCTCCGAGTCTCCGCTCTGCCAGCTACCAAAGCAGAGGTCTGGTCCGTGACCAGTGGGGGACCAGTCGACACCAGCAGCGTGTCGACGCAGGTAGTACTCAGGTGCCAGCGATTGGACCTGAGGAGGTATCCGTGGTTCCAGACGCCACGTAGGAGGAGTCTGGTGGTGGCAGCGATAACCCCGCCCACTGCGTAGTGGGTGGAGTCAGTAACAGGCGGTTACTGACGGTAACAGGGAATCCCCTATTGGCCAGGTCCCGTGAGACCAGGAACCGCTATCTGTGGACCCGAAGGGCGTAGCCAGAGCTAAGGGCAGGCGTCCGGTCACAATAACAAACTGCTGACCCGAACCCAAATGAGGAGGAGCCACAGCTTCTCCCCGATACTGAGGGATTCCCCGGTGACGTCATTCACCAGGTCCTCCCTCAGCTAATCAGAAGCGGGCTCCAGCAGAGTTCCATGGCTGCTTGGCTGTGTATGGCTCCAGGGCTGCCAAGAGAAATCCTGGGCCCCGGTACAACATCGTCACGGGGCCCCCCTGGAGTGGCGAGCTACAGAAAAGAGGTGTGGCCATTAAAGGATATAGGGGTGTGTACCACACCATATACCCTTTATGCAAAACAATAGTAGACCCCTTTTACTTGCCCCTTACACATTATGCTACACAGAATGAGACAAAATTCAAATCGATTATTTGCCGCCCCGTTCGCATGCAGCAGCGTGGGGTGGTGGATATGGGTTGCGCCCATGGGAGTAAGGGGTCGTGGCCACAGATGGGCAGATAGCGGCAGGGTCCCTGCGAAGGATGGGAACTAGGTAATAGCTCCCATCCTCCGCAAGGACCCCACTGCTGTCTGCCCATCCGTCACAGGGACCCTCTGCCCCCCCTATGCCATACAGCAGGGGTGGCCAGCCCACGGCTCTTCTCTCCAAGATCTGTGGCTGGCACGATCATCCCCATTTGAAGCGCCGCCTCTGGAGTATAAGGATCCCAAGCTCACACACGCAGCAGGGAAAGCGGCAACAGTTCTTTCAACCTGCTGGCAAGAAGCAGCAGATGCCACTACTTGCAGTATCGCCGAGCTGAGCTGTCGGTATCTGCTGTGTCCCCCAAAGCTACAGATCCGGCGCCAAGAGCAGCTGCATTGTGATGGCCAGCGGTATGTGCACCTGGAGGGAGAGGGGGGATTGTGTCCATTAAACCTCTTTAATCTCATGTGATCCTGGGCAGTATGGTCCCACCCAGATCGCATTCCATATATGGTCCATCATAAATGGGCCCCATGTAGCCTGTTCCCTTCACACATTGGAGGTCATTCTGATTGCGGGTCATCTAAATACCTCAGATTTCACGCATGCGAACGGATGTTTTACATAATCATCGGTTTGCAGCTTGTGTGCAGGGCAGTGCGGTCGCCGACCATCAAATAACTTCTCAAGCGCTCGCAGATCTAAGTCAGTCTCTGCTGTGTTAGATCTGTGGCGCTCCTGTACGAGAAGAGGGTGGGCAGCTGACATCCGGTGACATCAGCTGCCCTCCCCTGGCACCCACGTCATGGGAGTTCCCATGGGCGCAACCCATATCCACCACCCCACGCTTCCGTCCACACTGCTGCATGCGATCGTGGCGACAAAGTGGCTGCACATGCACAACATCGCTCCCCTGTGTGAACGTGCGGGGAAGCGAACCAACCTGAATGAGGGCCATAGCCTGTTACACACACACATAGCCTGTTCCTTCACACAAACACACACACACACACACACACATATACATACATAGCTTGTTCCTTCACACATACAGTACATAGCCTGTCACACACACACACACACACATATACATACATAGCCTGTTACACACACACATATACATACATAGCCTGTTACACACACACACACACACACACACACACACACACACATAGCCTGTTACACACACATATACATACATAGCCTGTTACACACACACGTATACATACATAGCCTGTGTCACACACACACACACACACACACATATATACATACATACAAAGCCTGTTACACACACACAGATACATACATAGCCTGTTACACAAATACATATACATACATAGCCTGTTACACACACACACACACACACACACACACATATGTACATACACAGCCTGTTCCTTCACACATACAGTACATAGCTAACACACACACACACACACACATAGCCTGTTACACACACACACACACACACACACACACACACATATACATACACAGCCTGTTCCTTCACACATACAGTACATAGCGTGTAACACACACACACACACACACACACACACACACATAGCCTGTTACACACACATACATACATACATACATACATACATACATACATACATACATACATACAAAGCCTTTTACACACACACACATACATAGCCTGTTACACACACACACACACACACACATATAGACATACATACATAGCCTGTTACACACACACATATACATACACAGCCTGTTCCTTCACACATACAGTACATAGCCTGTAACACACACACACACACACACACACGCACACATAGCCTGTTACACACACACACACACACACACACACATACATGCATACAAAGCCTGTTACACACACACACACACATAGCCTGTTACACATACATACACACACACACACACACACACACACATATAGACATACATAGATAGCCTGTTACACACACACAGCCTGTTACACACACATATATACATACATACACACACAGCCTGTTACACACACACACACACACACACATACATAGCCTGTTACACACACACACACACACACGCACACAGCCTGTTACACACACATATATACATACATAGTAGTAGTAGTACGTTTATTTATAAGGTGCCGCAAAATGTCCGCAGCGCCGTACATAGCAAACAAAAAACAAAAGACAAGGTAACGTACAGGGTGTGTTGAAAAATACAGTATAAATAGGGGTATAGCTGGTAGAAATAAAATCAGCATCAGTTCAGAAGTAGGTGTCAAAACTGTCGAGGAGACTGAAGATGAAGTAGAGGAAGGGAAGAACAGGACAGGAGGACAGGTGAGGTAAAGAGGTAGGGTGAGCACGTGAGGCAGGAGGACCCTACTCATAAGAGTTAACATACTAAAAATAGGTGGGTGGACGAACGAAAAACAACAGGATAAGTAGGAACGGAGGGGAACGGAGGCAGGATAGGAGGATCAAAAGAGGTTAGGAGGAGGGATAGGCTAGTCGAAAAAAGTGGGTTTTGAGGGAGCGCTTTAAGGAGGTAAGGGAATCAGAAAGCCTGATGGGTGGCGGGAGGTTGTTCCAGTGCAGGGGGGCAGCGCGAGAGAAGTCTTGGACATGGGAGTGGGAAGAGGTGATTAGGTGAGAGGTCAGTCGGCGGTCAGCGATGGAGCGAAGAGGACGGGAGAGAGTGTGGATAGAGATCAGTGAAGAGAGGTAAGGAGCGGTGGAGGAGGAGAGAGCCTTGTAGGTGGTGGTGAGGAGTTTAAAGAGAACTCAGAAAGGAATGGGGAGCCAGTGAAGAGATAGACAGAGGGGGGAGGCGGAGGTAGAGCGGCGGGAGAGGAAGATGAGCCTAGCAGCAGCGTTAAGAATTGTTTGGAGAGGTGCGAGGCGGGTGAGAGGTAGCCCAGAGAGAAGGATGTTCCAGTAGTCAAGGCGGGAGATGACAAGAGAGTGAATGAGAATTTTGGTCGCGTCAGTGGAAAGGAATGGTCTGATGCGTGAGATGTTGCATAGGTGAAAGCGGCAAGACTGTGAGAGAGCACGAATGTGGGGGGTGAAAGAGAGGGAAGAGTCAATGATGACACCGAGGCAGCGCGTTTGGTCGGTGGAGGTGATCTCGGTTTCACCAATGCTGATGGAGATAGTGGGAGAAGAGGGGATGTTCGGGGGATGGAAGATTAGAAGTTCAGTTTTAGCCATGTTTAGTTTCAGGAAGCGTTGGGTCATCCAGGCTGAGATGGCCGTGAGGCATTCGGAGACCTTGGACAGGAGTGATGGGGATAGGTCGGGGGAGGAGAGATAGATAGGGTATCATCAGCATAAAGGTGGTAATGAAAACCATAGGAGCTGATGAGGGTGCCCAGAGAGGTGGTGTAGAGGGAGAAGAGGAGAGGGCCAAGGACTGACCCTTGGGGAACACCGACTGGCTGCGGGGTAGTAGGAGAGGAGGAGCTTGGAGTGGAGACGGAGAAGGAGCGATCGGAGAGCATACACACACAGCCTGTTACACACACACACACACACATAGCCTGTTACACACACACACACACACACATATATATACATACACAGCCTGTTCCTTCACACATACAGTACATAGCCTGTAACACACACATAGCCTGTTACACACACATATATACATACATACAAAGCCTGTTACACACACACATACATAGCCTGTTACACACACACACACATATATACAAAGCCTGTTACACACACACACACACACACACATCCTGTTACACACACACACACACACACACACACACACACAGCCTGTTACACTCACACACACATAGCCTGTTACACACACATATATACATACATACACAGCCTGTTACAACACACACACGCGCTTTTTGTCTGTTCCCCCTGTCCATAGCCATGCATTGCGGGCGGCATTACCATTACCATCGCTGACCGGGCTTAGGCAAATTCGGGGGCGTGGCCTAATCGTGGACCCGTGGCCACGCCCCCTTACTAGACCAGGCCAGTGTGTCTCATGCTGCAGGAGGAGGCCAAGAGCCGGCCAGGAGAGGGAGATAAATATATAATTTTTTTTAAGTGTGTGTCGGGACCCGGGCCCCCCTGGCAGGCCCGGGCCCAGGTAAAATGTACCCGCCCCCCCTGCCTCTCGGCGGCCCTGTACGGCTCCAATGGCAGTTGGGGGGAACCACAGATCATTGCCGCTCTGCTCTGCAAAGCAGCTGGTGATCGCTGAAGTTGACTACCCATCTGCTTGCTCAGCACTGGGCACACTCCCGAAAATGATAAAAACGGGTCCTCAGGACCCCACACAGTTTACATTTTCAAGGTCACCTGACAGGTGCACTCATTACTGACTGACACATTTTAAAAGATTCACAGGTGGAACTAAGTATTTCACTTGATTCTGCAAGGAGACCTGCAATACATGCAGGACCGACTTTGAGAACCTGCAAGATAAGCCACACACAGACCTGAGGCAAAACTGACATATGTGTAATAGTATGATATACCCTGTATAAATGTCCACAACTGATGACAGATAAAGAGTAAGATTAAATTAAATGGAAGCAATCAGAATTAACATATAATATGATATATATATATATATATATATATATATATATATATATATATATATATATATATATATATATATATATATATATATATATAAAAACTCCATAACTGATCATTTGTTCTGCTTTTGTGCACAAGTGATAAACAATATTTCTTTACCAGGGCATATACTGTATGTGTTAGTCATACAGTAGCTGCATTTATTATCAATAAAGAGTACATAAAAAGTTATCATTTTCCATAACAAGACAAATAAAATGTCTTCCAAGTGGTTGAAAAGAATTTTTGCAACTCCCACCTGGGGTTTTTAATGCAGAATGATTGATGCATTAACTTCCCAAAGAAAGACAGTGAAATGCTTTTCAACAAGGTAAAGTGGCCTCTCAAAATCTGTGAAAATGACTCATGAAATATCTTCCCACTGACAAAAAGAGAGGACACATTTTGAATAGATCTGTTAATTAAGCCAGGTTTACTTGATTTTATCATAAAATGAATTGACCTATGTAAACCATCGTGGGAAGATTGTAGCATATTAGATTAGATTAGAATAGCTCCAGTAAATTAAAATGTTTGGCAGTGCAAAGAGTGTTACTCCACTGCAGTGTCTGATCAGTCTAATGGTCTATAATTAACAGTTATCAGTTTCTTCTATAATACTCTCTGTATTGTATTCTGTTGACTAGGATAATGTCTATATTGTGTATCGGTCACTATGTTGTTCTCTGTATTGTTTAGATATCATTAGGATGCTCTCTATATTGTTTATCAGTCACAAGGAGGCTCATCTTACTGTATATTCATCACTATGATGCTCTCTGTTTTGTGTGATTATCACTAGGATGCTCTCTGTATTGTGTGACGAGCATTAGGATGTTCTCTGCATTGGGCAACAACCTCTAGGACACTATATTTTATAATCCCTAGGGTGCTCTTTGTGTTGTGTGACAATCATTAGGATGCTCTCTACATTGTGTGAAGATCACTAGGATACTCTATATTGTATAATCCCTAGGGTGCTATCTGTTTGTGTAGTGATAACTAGAATGCTCTCTGTAATGTATAATAACTATGGTGCTTTCTGTATTGTGTGATGATAACTTGGATGCTCTCTGTATTGTATAACAATCAATAGTATACTCTTGTAGTGTGTGATGATCACAAGGATGCTCTCTGTATTATGTGACAATCACTAATGCAGTATACTCTTGTATTGCGTCTTGATCACTAGGATGCTCTCTGTATTGTCCAATCACCCAGAATGCTCTCTCTGTATTGTGTGACAAACTCTTGTATGGTGTGATGATCACTAGGATACTCTCTGAATTTCACTAGGTTTCAGTCTTGTTTGTACACTTGAATGTACTCTGTATTATATAGTGGCCATTAGGATGCAGATTAGTAATGTGTAGCAGTGATTTTTGAATTTAATTTCACAAAGATGGCTATCCATGGCAGGCTGCCCGCAGGGGATTTGCGGGCATTTCGGGGAAATAGCGCAGCATTTTCCATGAGTGTCCTGGAAATAGCAGACGTTCCCCAGATGAGCGGCCTGGTCAAGCGATGATGTGGGAGCTTGCATCAGCACTCACCTCATACACACTGGGCAGGTTTGCTCAAAAGACAAAAGTTGCCCAGTGTGGCCTTCAGTCACTTGCCTAAGCATGAATAGCCTTAAAACTGGACTGTTGAGGTGCTCTGAGGACCATGTTTTGGAACTCCTGGAACAAAAGAGAGCGAGCATGTTACTTTGCACCTATACATGGCAATTTGCTGTTTACTATTTTGCAATGTTCATTTCTCTGGATAGCTCAATAATTATCAGTTTGTTAATCTGAGTAAAAATATTTTGATGTGTGAAAGAATGAGAAAAAAGATAATACTATATTCTGATATTAATGGAGAAAGTCTGTTAAAAAAAACCCTGAAAAACCAAGAAATAATTTATGTACCGCATAAACAAATTAGTAATAATAATGGAATGTGACTAGCGATAATGTCCGAAAATGGCACAAGGGTGAGAAAATCCTCAGCAGCAGAATTAATACTGTAAATAGACACCTTCATCTGGTTGCCTGTATCTGCTTGTTTCCTGAAAGGGTTGCCACTAGAAACGGTAGGGCCTAGGGGCTGATTTCTAGTCTGGGCCCCGGAAGTGAAGAGAAGAGCAGGGTCCTCCACCAACCTTTCTGCTGCGCTGCGCCAGCTGAATCCCACTACTCCCGGGGAGTAGTCTTCTCCTCCACTTCCGGACACTGGCGGCCATTTAAAATATGGCGCCGCCTTATAAGCCAATCGGGGCTTCCAGCACGGCTGCCAATCATAGCAGCTGCCGGTATGTGAGCTCTGATTGGCTCACTCCCCAGACCATGCCACATTTTAAATGTCCACCAGCATTTGGAAGTGAACGAGAATCCTGAGGTCCGGGATCAGTGGGCTTCAGCGGGGGCAGCTCAGCGGAGTCAGTCAGGGATGCGGTGGGCGGCATGTGCGGCCCGGGCCCTTCCCTCTCTGTCAGAGTGGCTGGGGCCGGAACAGCTGTGCCCAAAGCACCCCCTTGATGGCGGCCCTGTTTCCTGATGTATTCTTTGGTACATGGATAATCATAGCTCATCATTTTATAGGTGTGGTATCACCAAGTTCTTATACTAAACCAGACCACATATATGATGTAACTTGTAATTTAAGTACATTCTAAATATATGCTTCTAGCTGGAATTATAGCCATCACGCTAGAAACTGGCAGGAAACCTTTAAATGCCTACAGATACGATTTGTAGAGTGAAGTGTTAAGCCTGAAAACTGTGGCTGGGAATCTCAGCCGGAGGCTAATGGCAGCCGGTACTTCTGGGTAACCGTAGCTACAGTAGCTGTCCCTGCAGATGCTTCTTCTCTGCTGCACAAAAAAAGTTTCAGAGAAAGTTAGACTAAGTAATTACTTTACTATTTATTCCCTAATCTTGTGAATCCATCAGTCGCAATAATAGGCACTGATTGCATTACATATTACTGTATACTGCTTTCCTAAATATTTCATTTACCATACGGTTTGCATTTCTAATTAAGAAATTACTGTTTTTATTGAATTTATTTTTGTTAACGCAGGCATTAAAATACTGTGAAAGTAATCAACTATTGAGACTAGACCATGCTTGTCTACTCTACCGGAAATTGCAGGAGACAGAGGTGGAACTACCATTGGTGCAGCAAGTGCATTGTATCAGGGCCCCTGAGGACTAAAGGTGCCCATACACTGCTGAGATGTCTGGCAGCAGTTTCTGGACACCCGATATCCTGCAAGCCACCCGGGACCTTCCCGGGTGTCAGGGACGCATGCGACCCTGCTCCCCGTCCGTCTCGCCTCCATGAGTGAGGTCCAAGGTCAGATGGTCGGACAGCCCTCAGGCCTGACCACCCGACACAGGTCCGATGCGCACAGGACTCGTACCTTAGGGGACATCAAACTGACCTGATTTGGGCCGATTTGACGGCCCGATTCCTCGGAATCGGCCCAAATCGGCTCAGTGTATGGGGGCCCCTTAGCACATTGTTGCCTAGACCAGCAATGACTTCTTGGTTTGGTTTAGAGGAATGGACCCAAATAATATTTTGCACTCACAAGTTCACTGGCAGGAGACTCCCAAATTAGTGGGCAGTCCCCCACACTCTTGGAAAAGGTGTCATCCTGCTCACATTGGGCACTATGGGAGGATAATGCCGCAAATCATGGGTATACAGGGAGGGAGCAGGGCTTACTTGACGTGATTCTATGAAGATTTCATATTAGCCCCACCCCTTCATGAGCAACAAACAAATTACGGTATTCCCCATGACTGGGTGGAGCCTAGTGATGCATAGTGGTGAGCCCCACCCACACCTCAGTCAGCGACAGATGTCCTCTAGACCTGTTCTAAAGGAAGGAGATGCTAAGTAGGCAAGTACAGCATGCATCATTTAGCCCCATGTGAGCTTACAATCAAATATTTAGGTGCCAGAGATGTACTGTGAATATTATGGCCATGTATTCCCTTTATATATCAAGAACATGTAATACCAGGACCTATGTCTAAATTGTATCTCCAAAGCACAGTAATGTAATGCATCAAATTTTTTTCTCCACAGAAGATCTTAAGAAAAACTCTGTTCCCAATGGCGCTAAGTCAAATCTACCCAAGCCTTGCCCGTCTGGCCTCCGCCACCCAGGATACTCCAGATTGCCTGCCGCTAAGCTTGCGGCCTTTGGATTTGTCCGAAGTTCAAGTGTGTCTTCACTCTCAAGTAACCAGTCCTCTGAGAGTATACAAAGTGATCATAGCAGGACAACTAACAGTAAGTCCACAGTTATTCTCTTACGCAAAGTTCTTAACAATGCTGGCATACCAGTGCACTGGTAACGTCAAGGAGGTGGCTATATAAATATAAATATCATCTCTTAACCCTTTGAGTGACAAGTGAATTTGTCGAAATAGGTGTGAAAATTGCCAAGCAGACATTTTTTATTCAGCATAATGAACTGTAATGTTTCCCTTATATAATAAACTAGGTGATTCATCGCGCCCTACGGGCGCTCTTCACACCGTCGTAAGGGGCTGCGCCCCCTTAATTTGTGAACGTTTGTATATGAGAAATATGGTTAGAATTGTATGAAAGATGCCCTGTATTGCAACTTAGGTGTCCGCGAATCGCGGGAGGGGGGGTCGCGGAGGGTGCCGCGAATTGCAGGAGGGGGGGTCGCGGGGGGTGCCGCGAATTGCAGGAGGGGGGTTGTGGGGGGGTGGATGCTGCAAATCGTGGGAGGGGAGGGATTGCAGAGAATTGCGGGAGGGGGGTCACGGGGTGGGTTGCCGCAAATCGCGGGAGGGGGTTACGGGGGCGGGGGTTGCGGCGAATCATGGTAGGGGGGGGTCGCGGGGGGTGTGCCGTGAATCACGGGAGGGGGGGTCACGGGGTGGGGTGCCGAGAATCGCGGGGGGTGTGTGTGTGCCGTGAATCGCGGGAGTGGGGGTTGCGGGGGGGGTGGGGGGGGTGTGACGCGAATCGCCACAAGAAAAAATCAACACAGAAAGGTCAACACATGTAAATGTTGACATAAGTGTGGCACTTCATTGGTGTCCATGTCGACACATGAGAATGAATATGAAAACATTAAAAAAATGAAAAAAAAAAAAAACTTCAAAAACTCATGTCAACCTTTTTCATTGTCGACCATAGCCATGTCAGTGTTTTCCATGTGCAATTTAATTCTGGAGCTGCCGCGAATCGCGGGGGGGTGCCACGAATTGTGGGAGGGGGGGTCGCGGGGGTGGGTGGCGCGAATCGTGGGAGGGGGGGTTACGGGGCGGGGGTTGCGGCGAATCATGGGAGGGGGGGTCGCGGGGGTGTGCCGTGAATCACGGGAGGGGGGGTCACGGGATGGGGTGCCGAGAATCGCGGGGGAGGTGTGTGTGTGTGTGCCGTGAATCGCGGGAGTGGGGGTTGTGGGGGAGTGGGTGGGGGGGGTGTGACGCAAATCGCCACAAGAAAAAATCAACACAGAAAGGTCAACACATGTAAATGTTGACATAAGTGTGGCACTTCATTGGTGTCCATGTCGACACATGAGAATGAATATGAAAATATTCAAAAAATGAAAAAAAAAATTCAAAAACTCATGTCAACCTTTTTCATTGTCGACCATAGCCATGTCAGTGTTTTCCATGTGCAATTTAATTCTGGAGCTGCCGCGAATCACGGGGGGTGCCGCGAATTGCGGGAGGGGGGGTCGCGGGGTCGGGTGCCGCGAATCGCGGGAGGGCGGGGTTCACAGGGGTTCCGGTGGGGGGTTGCCGCGAATTGCGGGAGGTAGGGGGTCACGGGGGGTGCCGCGAATCGCGGGGGGGGGGGGGGTTTGCGGGGGGTGTGACGCGAATCGCCACAAGAAAAAATCAACACAGAAAGGTCAACACATGTAAATGTTGACATAAGTGTGCCACTTCATTGGTGTCCATGTTGACACATGACAATGAATATGAAAACATTCAAAAAATGAAATAAATCTTCAAAAACTCATGTCAACCTTTTTCATTGTCGACCATAGCCGTGCCAGTGTTTTGCATGTGCCATTTAATCCTGGGGCTGCCGCGAATCGCGGGGGGTGCCGCGATTTGCGGGAGGGGGGGGGGGTTGCGGGGGGTGGGTGCCGCGAATCGCGGGAGAGCGGGGTTCATGGGGGTTCCGGTGGGGGGTTGCCGCGAATTGCGGGGGGGGGGGGGGGTGGGTCGCAGGGGGTGCCGCGAATCGCCGGAGGGGGGGTTGCGGGGGGTGTGACGCGAATCGCCACAAGAAAAAAATCAACACAGAAAGGTCAACACATGTAAATGTTGACATAAGTGTGGCACTTCAATATGAAAATATTCAAAAAATGACAAAAAAACTTCAAAAACTCATGTCAACCTTTTTCATTGTCGACCATAGCCATGTCAGTGTTTTCCATGTGCAATTTAATTCTGGAGCTGCCGCGAATCACGGGGGGGTGCCGCGAATTGCGGGAGGGGGGGTCGCGGGGGTGGGTGCCGAGAATCGCGGGAGGGCGGGGTTCACAGGGGTTCCGGTGGGGGGTTGCCGCGAATTGCGGGAGGTGGGGGGTCACGGGGGGTGCCGCGAATCGCGGGAGGGGGGGTTGCGGGGGGGGGTGTGACGCGAATCGCCACAAGAAAAAATCAACACAGAAAGGTCAACACATGTAAATGTTGACATAAGTGTGCCACTTCATTGGTGTCCATGTCGACACATGACAATGAATATGAAAAAATTAAAAAAATTAAAAATAAATCTTCAAAAACTCATGTCAACCTTTTTCATTGTCGACCATAGCCATGTCAGTGTTTTGCATGTGCCATTTAATCCTGGGGCTGCTGCGAATTGCGGGAGGGGGGGGGTGCCGCGAATCGCGGGAGGGGGGTCGCAGGGGGGGTGCCGCCAATCGTGCAAGGGGGGTCACTTGGGGGTTCTTTTTGCCGCGAATCGCGGGAGGGAGGTCGCGGGGGGTGTGTTTTTTTCGCGAATCGGGGGGGGGGGGGGTCACGGGGGAGGGTTTGCCGCGATTCGCGGGAGGGGGGGGTCGCGGGGTGGTGGTTATGCCGCGAATTGCGGGAGGGGTCGTGGGGGGGTTCTTTTTGCAGCGAATCGCGGGAGGGGGGTCGCGGGGGTGTTTTTGCTGCGAATCGCGGTAGGGGGGGTCGCGGGGAGCGGGTGTTTTTGCCGCGAATCGCGGGAGGGGGGGGCGCGCGGGGGGGGAGGTTTTGCCGCAAATCGCGGGAGGGGGGCGCTCACCTGGTGGCTGTGGAGTAGCAGTGCTGGGCAATATGGGAAGGCAGTGGGTGTCTGGCACTGTCTGTGGGCTCACTGGGCTGGTTCTCTGTCACATACCTCCCAACATGACCCTCTCCAGGAGGGACACAGTGCTCTTTCTAGACTTCCCCTTAATGTATGATTGCCATCACCTGTTTTAAACAGGTTAATTTCTCAGAAAGGTGTTCAGCACAGATGAAGGCAATCACACATTAAGAGGAAAGTCCAGGAACAGAGCGTTATAGACACAGACACCCACTTTGAGTGACAGATGTAGCCAAATATATAGGAGATACACAACATTTTTTGAATTTATATAACAAAGGCTGGCATTTTAGCAGCTATTATGCACATCTCTTACAGAGAAGATGTTGGCACTCAAAGGATTAAACTGTGTAAATTACTGCTGGTGGGTGGCAAAGAGGTTGGAAGGAAGTACCACAGGTCCTCTCTATTTATACGGAATCCCAATCTGGTGCCGCTGAAGGAATCTGTGGAAGGATCAAGGCGTTCTGGACCTCCAATGTTAACTAAGTCCTCTCTGCTGATGCAGTGCCCCCAGTAAACGCTGGAGGACAAGACGGTAGTTCGGCTGGTAGGTGATAGGATCCTCTTTTTAGATGACAATAAGATGGAGGAGTTCACCTGGGGATTTATTCCTGGAGATGTCCAAATGGTAAGTACCAAGTGGTGGGGCCACTTGGTACTTACTACGTCCTTTGAAAAAGCTGCAGCTAGTAGCGAAACGCGTCAGTAGATACCTTTTCCCACTCCAAGACTTGGACCCATGCTCAATCCAGCTGCGATATAACCAAGTTTGGTTTGCCTATTACTCCTATTGTGGAACTTCTAACAGGATCTGCTATGGCCCCCCCACTTGGTACTTACCCCCCCACTTGGTTCACCTACTTACTTACTTACTGTTGAGCAAGTGACTATTTTTGTTCCATCTTCAATCCTGTGAGTGAGGTCCATCAATTCACTTTTTAATTACCCCATATATGTGATGTTTATATGTACACTTAATAATTGTGTGTTTTTATTTTTGATATAAACATTTTATTGCTTCATTGGTTTAGTGTGTATTCATTGTAGTACAAGCGCTGCTTTATTTGTATTGTTTCCTTTTGTCTGACGATTGTATACTAGAACATATTTGTGGAGTCTGTCGTTCATATTTTCACACTGCACTTGCTCTGGATTTGTGCATACCAAAGTACAGGTGATGCGGAGTCAGTCACATCTACTCTCACGGTCCAGCTGCGTACATTTCAGCTGTAGGTCCCAAAGTGTGTGAATGACATTTACACCCAACGAATAACTGAAATATGCTGAGGGCACAGTGTATAAATAACACCTGCACTAGATAGCAGCACTAACTTTTGGCTATTGAGGAGGAAACAACCAAGGGAAAGATATACTCTGCTTAAATAAACCTGATTTATTTTAATGCTGTAATTCAGCAAGTGTTCAGCTAAAGGGCACAAGTCCCTCTGCACTTTTATGACCATATTTCCATCTATCAGCAATGGAGTGAAACTACCGCACAGATTGCTGAGACAAACAGGGCTGAAACACTATCCATTGTCTTCAATAAAACAATGCCCCTAGTTATTGTTGAAAATGACAGCATGCTTGTTTGGCTCTATTT
Source organism: Crinia signifera (assembly GCF_055691185.1). Lineage (NCBI taxonomy): Eukaryota > Metazoa > Chordata > Amphibia > Anura > Myobatrachidae > Crinia > Crinia signifera. Next base: position 358,275,241 of record NC_139218.1, on the reverse strand, counting down.
GAGTCTGAGAGGTCTTTTATTACTCTGGAAGTAGGAAACTATGTGTAAAATTGTGCCTTATAAATTGCATTTATTTTTAGTTTACTTAAACTATGCACTAACAGCAACCTGTTGCACGAAAAGATAATGGGGGGGGGATTCAAATTGTGGTGATATTTCCCGACAGGTGAAATATCGGCTCTCACCTATTCAATGCTGCCATTAATGACAGTTACAGTATGAAGGATGTCAGATCTGACTTTTTTTAAAGTTGGATCTTTTTTGTCAGAAACGACCGCGGATTGTCGAATTCACTGATGATTTTAGACAATCTGCGGCAGTTTTCGCTGATACACAGACTTTCCCACACTCGACAGCTGAAACATTGAATTTCGACTGTCGAGTTACTGTCGGATGAAACGAAAACAGCCTGAGATTCCGACTGTCTTATCCCATATTGAATTCCCCCCAATGTAGTTTTGACTTATGTAAAATGGATTTCCTGTGGCTTAAACATTTCCAGCACTTTGGGAAACTAGGACACATGAGAGCCCTACGTGGCTTGTAAAAACAAAACATAATCAGAATTGTCCTACCACAAAGTGAGGTGAGAACAATGTCAGATGCATCATAATTACAGGTGTACACAAAATAATTATCTTACCACATTGCTTTGTAAACAGCCCAGTATTTTCTCACTTATTCCATTTTCTTAGGGACTCACATTCCCCATGCAGTTCTATTTAAACAATGATGGGCGAGAGCTTTTAATTACACCGCATTTAAAAGTACAAAAATCGCATAGTTGTGAGGAAAATAGAAATGTCGTTTTAATACTTTTATAGCCATCCATGCTACCAGCTGGTATCGGTCTGGCAATCATCATGCTGTCATGATTATGGGCCTATTTTTATGTTGTGGCCTGGAGCAGCAGCTTGATCCGCACCATTGTTAATCCATCCCTGCGTGTTACCCCAGTGTGCACCGCCCTGCTCTCTCTGGCTCCTCCCCCTCTTCATCAGCTTTTCCGCTCCCTCACTGCTTCTCTGTCCTTCCCCCAGCATCACCCCCCTCAGTAGTAGCACGCTTTCCACAAATTTGGTAGCAGGCAGCCCGGGTCTTCCTACTAGCCTAGGATACATTTATTTTTTTCTTTGTAAAGAAAACAAAGACTCTTCCAAATAAAAATAATTTCCTTCGCTATATGGGTCAAAACTAAGAATGGAACATTAAGAGATTAAAGTGTTACATTGATTTCTGGTTTCGAGGTTAAAGTTCTTTTGGTAATTGATAAGATTGCAAATTCCCCATAAATGCACAGGGAGTACAGACAGGCTGTGTTTATCTCTTCCTCTCTTTATCCATGGTTCGCATTGCTTTAATTGCCTGAAGGTTTGACACATCAGAGGAAATATATGGCATCTGGAATATTGAATGTAAAGCTCTTTATATACTCTGATTGTACAGCTACTGATTGCTCACACTTGACTCCTCCGGATACGTTTTTGCAACGTCGATAGCTCTAGAAATGCATGCAAAATCTCATTTGAGAATTCATTTTGTATTAGAAAATGATTCACTGCCTACCAATCAGATCTCGTAATGTAACCTTTGCTAGCCCGTACCAACCCCTCAAGCAGGAAGGGTATTAACCATTCCCCAACTCTGCAAAGTATATGAATTTTTGGATATAGCAGAGAGAAAAAGAGAAATGATAAGGAAACATCCCCCAGACTGGAGTCTCTTATCTGCATTTTCCTGTGTATTTTTCAAAGCATCACAAATGCTGCTTAGTGGTACAGAATGACTGCAATGCAAACCAAATACACAGGTTTTATGACCTAGAAGTTTAAAGGCATCTTGTACTTATTACATCCTTATTATATGTTCGTTTAATGTATATAATGCATACCCTCCAACATCTGAAGAGCAAAAATTGCCACAAATTCAGAAAGGGCATGGCCATTGGTAAAGGGGGCGTGGCTACATCCCCTTTTCTATACTTACAATCAGTCGCGGTTTTTACCTATGGTCTGCATCGCTGCTAAAATTAGTCACTGTTCTCAGCCTAATGCTGGGTACACACCAGGACGACTAGGGCCCGATCCCCACAATCTAGATCCAATTCCGATCAATTGGATGTAGATTGTGTGCTGATTGGGCCCTTTTCTGACCTGGTGTGGACCGATACCGATCCGATGCGCGGTCCCGCGGGTCGGTCGTTATTGAGATCCTACCTGCTGCAGGTAGGATCTCAATGACGACCATACAGCCGGGTGCGGGTCGCCATCGGATCGGACCCGCTCACAGTGCACATCGTGAGCGGGTCGTGCCCCCCCGCGTCACCGTGAGCGGGTCGGACGAGACACCGTGAGCGGGTCGTCCTGGTGTGTCCTGGTGTGTACCCTACATAAGTGAAGCCAGATGCAATCTGTGAGACTGCTCTAGCTTCACTGTGACTGGCAGTGACTACCTATTGGAAGTCTGACCTGCCAGTCACTCAAGGCAGTCCCATTGGGAGGTGTTCCCTCCCTCCCGTGATAACTCTCTATGCACAGCTGTGAGGCAGCCCGAAAAACATGTTCCGAGCATGCGCAGTACCGTGGACGATACTGTGCATGCGCCGGACCCGGGACACTGAATATGCTGCAAAAGCAGCTCATAGAGGCTGGGGCCAGCACATGCGCAGTATGGAAGAAGCTACTATACATGCAAATGCCCCGTGCAGGGGAACAGCGGCCAGGACTCATTTGCGGCGGCAGCAGCAGTGGGGAGTACAGTAGCAGCAGCAGCGGCGGCAGTGCAAGGGTGGGCCTGCATCATGGTATCCCCCCTCCTCCGCGGAGGTAAGAGCCGGCGCTGCTTACAATAGGCAGTTGGAGACCCAAAAAAAGCTACAGGCCATAAAAAAATGTTACTGTAAATGCCAAAAAGGTACAGTTGGAGGGTATGTCTAATGTTTTGGAGGGGTAGCTATGCGTTTATCACATGTTGTCAGGAACATTCTCTAATAGAATCAAAATGAATACAATTGTATCAGCTGGTGAATACAACTCCAGGCTGCTTCCATAATATAGATTCACCAAATCCTGATTGGATCTTCTCAAACCTCTGTGTGAGAAACAGAGGTTACTCATAGCAACCATCAAGCTTCTAGTTATTATTTATCCAGCACAGTCTATAAAATGACAGTTAGAAGCTGATTGGCAGTTATAAACTTCTCAACTTTATATCTCTGAGTTTTTATCACATTTTCAAATTCACTAAAGCCCCTCCTGGCGAGGCTTCGCTGCAGGGCTTCCGCCAACTCTAGGTGGCGTAACCCCTAGAACACTATGGGCTTCTCTGTGCAGCGCTGCTGTGTGAGGGATCTGACACGGATATCTCCCTGTATGCCTTGCGGCCACAGCATCTGTAAGAGACGCGGAAGTCCAGGCAGTGGCAGGGATTGCAAAGGGCAGCTCTTATTGGGAGAGTTGCCCTTTGCGCTGCTCATCGCATATGTTAGTACATATGCAATAAGCATGTAATAAGTTAGTACATATGCAATAAGCATCGGCACGTTGGGTGGCGGGATGTACCGCCCACAGTCAGAAAAACTCTTCCAGCAACCGCCATTCTCAGAGGAACCGCCTACCCCTCTTCTTTCTCATTCTCTACCCTAGTGCCACTGCCTGCATCCACTGGGGAAATGCATAAGAAGTAATAGAACATGAGGACATGCACTGAAACTGGAGGGAGGTAGGTTCAGGGGAAATGTTAGAAAGAATTAGTTCACAGAAAGGGTAGTGGATAAGTGGAATAGCCTCCCATCCGAGGTGGTAGAGGCTAAGACAGTAGAACAATTTAAACATGCTTGGGATAGGCATATGAATATCCTTACAAAGAAATAAGGATTAAAAAGGGTTGAGATTACCTGAAGGATAAAAAAGGGGCAGACTAGATGGGCCAAATGGTTCTTATCTGCCGTCAAATTCTATGTTTCTAAGTCCATCTTACCTTGTGTCCAAAGATACAGTATACGCTCGTGTATGGTTGTAGATGGAAACAAATGGTGGTCTATTAATTAATTTCTCAGTTCTTCTTATACCACCAAAATGCAGCAATGTATTTGGCTTTCTCCTGTGTCTTAGGTTCATATAGCATTGCAATACAATATACAGTAATACACATTTTCTATCCTAGAACATGTATTGCAATGGTGACTGATGTGATGCTTGCTACATTTCAACCCGCACCTCAAGAAATCCTGTGGTTGCCCTTGCTGGGGTTATTGCTTTGTCTGTTTTGTTAAAGCTGATGGACTTTTGATTCTTTTGCGACTATGTAACAACAGTATATTTCAAGTCATAGCTACCAGTGGCATAACTATAAATTTTGCTCCCCCCTTCCAAAAAGTTTGTGGTGCCCCCCTCCAGGCTCCTCTCCAACATGTTTCCCCAGCGTGTGACGTCATCACACTGGGGAAACGGAGAAACTGATGCAGGAGAGAGGAAGGGAGACCAGCATACACTGCTGCTTCCCTTGTCTCCGATGCATCCGAGGCCGCCCTAGCACTCCCATCTGCCCGCCCATCCTGTACACAGTAGCCAATAGTCGGCTCTGTGTACAGTTAATAGAATCAGTGGGGGAATTTGTCATCTCTGCCATGGCCCCACCCGCGCTGCGGCTGACTCGCCTCCAGTGCTCAGTCAGTGGGCAGCGGCAGGCAGCAACATGTCAGTGCGTCGAGCAGGTGCCGGCGCCCACATAGACCCTGCTGCTGCTTGCTCCCCCAAGCAGCTGCTTGGGCTGCCTTACAGTAGTTACGCCACTGAGCTACCTGTTTTGGAAAGTTGAATATTTTGTCCTGAATCCCACAATAATGAGAATATAGCTCACCTTGTCATTGGCAGGATATGCACCATTAATCTTCAATTGTATGGGCCTTAGTAAAACAATGCTAGTCATGAGAAAACAGTCATGAGAAAACACACAAATGCAACTTTTTATGTAGAACATGTATTGCACATCCGAAGGTCCTGAAACATGGCTCTGGAATGGTGTAAAGTGTAAAGGTATAGAGCAGCCTGTACAACCTTTTTACATTAACAAAAATTACATATCTCAGAGAACCACTGCAGAAATATTATTATGAAGGTGGACATTCATATAAAACACGATTGTAAGTTGATCATAGGAAACAGAGGCTTAATTTAAATAGGGGGAGTTTTTGGGAAATCTTGGCAATAAAGGGGCTGATTCAGCAAGGCTCGCTATGCAGTGGTCATTCGCTGCTTAGCGAGCCCATAAACGCCATGCAAGGGTGAAGTACGTGAACACATCCCCTTGCATGCAGTCGATTGTAAAATTACAATTCTGTGCCGCCTACTAGAATATGTAGTCATTTTGGAGCACACTTCTTTGTGTAAATTCGAAATTAATTAGGTATTTTCCACCTATTTATTATTTATTTATTTACAGTTTCTTATATAGCGCAGCAGATTCTGTTGCACTTTACAATAGTAGACAGTGATAAAACAAACTGGGTAACAACAGACAGACTTGGGCCATGTATGTGCCATCTGCTGACTACACATGATGTGATGGCCTTCTGCGGTAACTTGCTGGGGTCCTGTAATAATTTTTATTGTTTAATGGGGTCCCAAAGCAAAATAGTTTGAGAACTCCTGATCTATAGGGATATAGGAGGGAAACACAAGGACAGGCACCAGTAATAGCATAGCAGTCCCACCAAGTTACAAGTCCAGAAGGGAAGCTATATAGTACAAAAGTGCCTCAGAGGGTTATGCGTGTAGAACTTAAATATGATAGGCTCTCAAAATGGGCAAAACCATGTGCACTGCAGGTGGGGCAGATGTAACATGTGCAGAGAGAGTTAGATTTGGGTGGGGTGTGTTGAAACTGAAATCTAAATTGCAGTGTAAAAATGAAGCAGCCAGTATTTACCCTGCACCGAAACAAAGTAACTCACCCAAACCTAACTCTCTCTGCACATGTTACATCTGCCCCACCTGCTGTGCAGTATGGTTTTGCCCATTTTGTGAACAAATTTGTACTGCGATCAGATCTTAATGTTTGGTCAGGAGGAAATTCTACTTTGGTAAATGAGTAAATACGGTAAATCGTTTGGACCCTATTTCTTTCCAAAAAGAAATGGATTTTAAATGACAGTTACAATAAACATTGGTTTATATGTTACTAGTTACCAGCTTGTAATAATTACAGAACAACATAATAGTAATGTCGGCTTCGCTGGCTGTGCACGCCCGCAAAAAAACTTTAATACCACCACCACCACCACCACCACCTACTTTTCCAGTGTCATAACTTGGCACTCATAGTTTAAAAAGGCAGCATCAGATATTTCATTCATAATACGTAAGAAGTGCCCTCAGTTTTAAAGTGTCCTTACATTGGTGTTTTTAAAAAAATTTTAAAACAGAACTATGGGGTATTTCAGACCTGCTTGCTAGGCTGCGTATATTTACAGCCTAGCCAGCAGGTTAATCCCCCCCTGCTGGATGCCCACCCTCTGCTATGCCGCGAGCAGATGTGTACGCTTACACATCCTCTCATATGCACCGGCACAGAGGAGAAATCATTTGATGGTTGCTCACCACAAAATGACGTTTCCTCTGTTTGCTGATGACAGGTGGCCCAGGAGCTACTTTTAGCCTGCACGTTGTTCCACAACTTGGGAGCCAACGTCGGCCGCCCGCCCTGAGCATGAAGGTGACCATCCTCATTTCCTGGGGCCCGCCCAGCGTTTCTATAGCATGGTTGCCTATCCTCCCGGAATGGCCAGGAGGATCCTCATCCCAGCCCCCCGGAAAGGTGGGCAACCCTCCTGGATTCTAGGGGACCCCCACACCACCCACCGATTGTGGCGTCTTCCCCCTTACCTCTGCATTAAAATGCAGCAATCCACGGGTCTCAGAGGAGGGGGCGGAGCTAAAATGTCCACAATCGCCTAATTTTAGCCCCGCACCCTCCATGAAGATCTGTGAATTGGGTTATTTTACATCCTGGGGGCGGGGCTTAATGACATCACGCTCAAGCCCCCGCTTCTCCCGGAGAGGAGACTGATAAAGTCGGCAACCCTGTTCTATAGTCACCATTTTTGTAGGCCCTCCCTTGAAATGCCAGGTGTCTATCCCTTGCCTGTCAATAGGCAGCGTGCGCCCCGGCAAATGAAGGCACTTGCTGCGGGGGACTGCACATTCGCATTATGCATGTGCAGTCTAGAGCAGGCATTCCCAACGCGGTCCTCAAGGCACACCAACAGTGCAGGTTTTGTAGATATCCAGGCTTGAGCACAGGTGACTAAATTAGTACGGGGATGTTTTGATTTAACCATCTGTGCTGAAGCCTGGATATCACTACAACCGGCACTGTTGGTGTGCCTCAAGGACCGTGGTTTGGAATGCCTGCTCTAGACCATCTGTACTGTTAAATATTAATACAGTAATACAGCCAATATAGTGGCTGTTACCACTCCTCCAGACTCCCGTACTTAGCGCAATGCGTTGCAGAGTGGGAGATTTTGGATTACATGTGGAAACCCCCCTCTAAAATTCCTGCGATTGCCACTAAAGTTGTCATTGTCTAGAGCAGTGGTTCTCACCCTGGGGTGCTCTGGGACACAATTATAAGTGTGCCTTGGGTGGGTGGTCCAGGACCAATTAAATTAATTAGGCGCAACGTAACAGGCAAAACCAATGCTGGTGGCTGCCAATCATAAAATATGTGGACAAACAGAACCAAATTTGTCCCTCACCACATAATTACAATTTAAAGATGACATTAAAGCCCAATTTACCTAATTTAATATTTTTCGAAATCTGACAATAAAAAAAAAGGCCTAGGGGTGCAAAAATATTCTGATACTCTCGGTGGGATGCTGATCCTGGGACATTTTTTTAATCCCAGAATGCCTCCCTAATAAAAAAAAAAAACGTGCCTGCCCCCTTACATCGGCCGCACATTTACTTACATGGCTGCGCGGGCGGTGCTACCGGGAGCAGGGCAGATGGCTTCAGTGCGTCGGGCCCGGTCCCGCCAGGAATGACCTCTGACCATGTCAGCATGCACAGTCTAATCCCAAATTCCTGGCATTGGAAACTGAAATCCCAGGATTGGAAACTACAATACCAGGATTGAAATCCAGGCAATTTTGATGTCAAATCCTGGGATCTCTCCGATTTCGATCCCGGTATAGGCCACCCTGCTCTCGGGTGCTGTAAAAAAAAGTTGGAAAGCATTGGTTTAGAACAGGGATGGGGAACCTTCTGCCCTCCAGCTGTTGTTGGACTGCACATCCCAGAATGCTCTGCCACAGTTTCGCTATTTGGCCATACTAAATCTGTTGCAGGGCATGCTGGGATGTGTAGTTCAAAAACAGCTGAAGGTTCCCCATCCCTGGTTTAGAACAACACAGTTTTTATTACCATTTTAACTGGGTATTCTGATTTAAGTCACATTTTAGCCCATTTCTATCACCGTCTCTGAAGTTCATCATTTTGTTCTTGTATAAATTCTATTAACACATCAAATACTTGATTTTATCTGTCACTTGTTAATTGAATCTGATGAATAGCATCCTCCGGGCAATGACTGTAAGAAGGCGGACAAGACTGGGAGTAAGAAATCCTTGTTCTAAACCTATTGCAAGCCAAACAGTAGCATAGATAACATGGATTTTACCGATGTTGTCTTAAACAGCCTGAAAACAAACACAGAAATATACAAATAAAACCAAACTCCCTGTTGAGCTGCAATATTTAAATATAAGATATGAACATGTTTATTCCTAGGCTTAGCTAGAATGTTACACTTCCAATCTGACTCCCTCCCCCCTCCGCCTTTATCTCCAAGAGACCGGATCGAGGATGGAAGTAACCATGATTTAGGTGCAAAATGATGAACCACAGCAACATGCTTTTTATAGACAGATAAGTGGTAAATACTGTTGTTGTTTTTTTTATAAGGGTTCTGTGCTGTCCCGTAAAATAATTCTACTGAGTGAGCTGTAATCTGTTGTATTTAAGTACTAAGGTCGGCAAAACTGTTTAGTGTTAATAAATGAGAAAACAGATTTATTGACAATGGTGGTGCAATCTCATGGGTGGTAAATCCAGATGATTATTCATTGGATAATGCTAATGAGATCTCACTGTGGCTATTTCCTGATATGGACAATGCTATTTAAAACTCCTGGGAGGTAATTTATTTATCTAGTTATTTATTTATTAACAGTTTCTTATACCCTTTTCACACCGCACAAATATCCTAGTTGGACCCCGTGAGAGCGTGCGGTGTGAAAAGGCCATTTTTCAATACCCCGGGTCCAGCAACCCAGCAATCTGACCAGGGGTAAAAGCAGTGTCTTGCCCGTGTCAGAACCGGCTTGCTGGGCAGTCTCAGTGGCAAACGCAGGATTTTCAGAAGGGGGTTTCCAGAGGGGCGGAGCAAAGCACGGAGATGGACACTTAGGTGACCCAGTATATGCCGGGTCAGTTAAAGTATTATAGATAGACCAAATGTATTTAAATAATAATAATAATAATAATAATAATAAAAAAAAATATATATATATATATATATATATATATATATATATATATATATAAGGATAAATATAGCGGCACTCTCGGGCTTAAACAAATAATCACTCTTGAAACGAGTTCACTTCAACGTTTCGGTCTTTTTATTTTAAGACCTTCATCAGGAATAAAAAATACACACACCAACACCTCTTAAATGCTTTTACAAACTAACAAAAAAAGTGTCTATCAGCTGTGACCTCCCACTTCCGGTGATGACGTAATTAGCAAAAAGATACGCCTACTTCTGACTTGCACAATCCGGAGTCAGACTCTCAGAACAAAAAAATGTGTTGTGACCATCACCATGGTAACCTCCTTTGTATACACAAGCATGGATCACTGCAGCTGAAAAAAATGTACAAGGAAGGCTGATATCTCTGGTTCTGGGAAGAGTAGAGACAAGCTCCTAGTGTCCTTCAAAGGGGGAGAGTCCCAGCTTTTGGAATATACCCTAAGTCAAACAGAACCTGAAATATCTGACTGGGAAGAGTAATAAACAGGCTTGGATGGGGACCACTGCTTTGAAGTCAGATATCTCCAGTTCCCAAGGGCCGATCTTTACAATTCTTGTATCCATGGAAAGAGGGGACCCTCAGCTTTCAGGCTAGGGCCCTTAGACTCCTGGGGGTTTTCTGGGTACTCAGAAACCCCCCCTGCGTGCGCTACTGAGTCTGAACGAGAACCCCGGGTCGAGCAATCCGGATCCTGTTCACTGCTATGGAGGAGGCTGCAGCTGCCTCCTCTTCCTCTCCTGACACACACGATGTGGCGCTGCGCTGCGCTTCATTCCTTCGTGGTAAAATGCAATGATTTTCCGCTCCATGGAGAGGGGCGGTGCTAAAATGGCACAAGTGTTCATCATTTAGCCCTGTCCCCTCTGCATGGAACTGTGAATCCCTGCATTGTCTCTGTATTCTGCCTGCCTCACTAGGAAGAGGATGAGATGCGGAAGATCCATCTGCTTTTCACCTTCCCATGGTGACCTATGTGCAAAAGGTTTGGATGGGCAAGGATGCTTGCATCGGTGCCCCTGCTGCCCCTGTCACCCTCTTCCTGTTAGACACTGTTTTTTCCCTATCACACTCTGCCGCCCCTTTGCCTCTCCCTGTCACACTCTGCCTCTCCATGTCACTCACTGCTGTGTTGGGGTGGAGGAGGGGGGCCCAAATTGTATTTTTTACACCTGGGCCCAAAACCCACCAGTTCCGCCAGGAGTACGGTAAGGCAGTGTATACACATTGCGACCACAAGGAAGATGCATATTCTTCTGTTAGGAGGTAACTCACTTGCTCCTGCTTGATCTCTACTGAAAATCATGAACTGATGATGCTGATAATCGCTGTCTGATTCTGATTGCCTGAAAACATCTGAATCATACCCGACTACTTCCCTGCAAGTGTTGGGAGACTGCCACATTTTTGGGCAATCCCCCGCACCCACTGAAGAGTAGCCAGATCTCCCACATCCTGTGTGCTTCCTATTGAATAGGGCAGGAAAGAAGATAATATACAGGATTGCAGTGCCATATGGAGGGGTCTGGGACCGGAAAACCACAATGTACAGTATTTGAAGGGTGGGGCCTAGTGTTTTGCAGCCTGGCACCCAGTGGCGTAACTAAGTTTTGGGCGCCCCCCCGCCATTAGGGGGGGCCCCCCCGCCGCCGCCCCGCCAAGCACCCCCAATCCCCCGCCGCCCATGCAAACCCCCCCCCCCCAATCTCCTGCAGCCTTACCTATCGCGCTGGTCCCGGCGGCTCCGTTCTTCTTCTGCTGAGGACCACCACAAAATGGCCACCCCCATACAGCAGACAGTTTCAGAGAACTGTGTGCTATATGGGGGCGGCCATTTTGTGGTGGTCCTCAGCAGAAGAACGGAGCCGCCGGGACCAGCGAGATAGGTAAGTCTGCGGGGATTGGGGGGGGGGGGTGTAACTATAGCACCGCAGCCCCCGGCGCCCCCACATGCACAGCGCCCCCCCGCGGTGGCGGGGGCTGCGGTGCTATAGTTACGCTGCTGCCCACACTGGCAAGCAGTGTATCCCCTCTGGGCTGATCCGTAAGAGATTTTAATAGCAGGCAAGTATTATATGAATCCTTCCCTCCTATACTGTTACTATTGTAATGTGGCTGATGCAATCTATTCACATCATTACAGTGGTATTTATAATTGGTCTCCAGCAATAAGTAGATTACTATTTGACCTTAGAAAGGGAATAAAAGTATTAATTTGGGTGGGTGTGGATCCGTTGGTCACCAGCAAGTTGGTCGACAGTCGTTAGGTCGACATGCATTTAGGTCAACATGAGTCTAGGTCGACATGCATTTAGGTCAACATGAGTCTAGGTCGACATGCATTTAGGTCGACATGAGTCTAGGTCGACAGGGTCATTAGGTCGACATGAGTCTAGGTGGACATAGGTTAGGTCGACAGTCAAAAGGTTGACATGGGGTTTGTTTAAAAAAAAATTTACACAAATGTCGACACAGTCGGCATGGACACTGAAACGTAGCACTGCGTCCCCTCGCATGGCTCACTGCGCTCGCCATGCTTCAGGCGCGGTGCCTCGCTATGCTCGGCACACTATTTCATTCTCCCACCAAGCCCTAGGGGATGGTAGGGCATGAAATACCGCCTGTCGGCACATGTCGGTTCAAATTTTTTTTTAAAAGCCCCATGTCGACCTTTTGACTGATGACCTAACCCATGTCGACCTAATGACCCTGTCGACCTAACCCATGTCGAACTAGACTCATGTCGACCTTCCTGTATGTCGACCTAGACTCATGTTGACCTAAATGCATGTCGACCTAATGACTGTCTACCAACTTGCTGGTGACCCAATGACCGTATCCCATTTGGGCTTATATTTTGCCTCTGGTAATGATTCCTGTAAAGCAGTCATGTCCAACCTGCGGCCCTCCAGATGTGCTAAAACTACACATCCCAGCATGCCTTGCCACAATTTGGCTATTAGGGAATGCTAGAATGATGGCAATGCATGCTGGGATGTGTAGTTTTAGCATATCTGGAGGGCCGCAGGTTGGACATGACTGCTGTAAAGCATTGCACCGGAACAGCCGTCACGCCACCACTGCAGCTCTGCATGGTGCATCCATCATATTCATATAACACTTGCACCTATACATGGAATCACTGGTGTGTTTCATGTCACTAATAAATAGCACATATAGGGGGTGATTCAGGTTGGCTCATTAGGCAATGGTCGTTTGCTGCCTAGCGAGCCCCTTATCGCCACCCGCCGCTGAATCCCCTCGCCGACCATCGGATTATTTATCTCCCCTTCACTCTAAACAGACTTTATTTCCATCTGAGTGCGCTAAAGAGAGGGCGGTCGCCTGATGTCATGCGACGTCAGGTGCCGGCCCCCCGCAGGCATCGACCCGCCTGCGTTCCTAGGGGAACACCCAGTGTTTTTATGGGGGTGGCCATAAAACACTGGACATTCCCCTGCCTGCCTCCCTCCCCTACCCGTGCGAACACCTTGGCGACTGCAATAGTCACCGAAGGCACCCGCACAGCGGCCCTGCACATGAGTGTAAGGGTCCACATGCATGCGCAGAGCCACGCCATTGATCCCCGGCGCAAATGCTCTGGGGACCGAGTGCTGCTGAATTAGGCCCATATTGCTTTTAATTGTGGTTTGTATTCCATATTGTGGGGTGGTAACTATGAGCGTCCACACTGCGTTTGTGCAATAAATGATTTGTGAATATTATACTGATAGCATTTGCTTCTCGCTGGGAGAAAGGTCACATGAGCCTGTATTTGCTTTGAAAGTTAAGCCCCAGCTGGAAGCAGGAGACGTTTCCTGAGCTTCATCAGGAGAGCTGACCTCATCAGCAGGCTAACTGTGGGCGAGAGGACCTGCCGGAGAGACGCATGTATAATATGCAGCCTGAAGTATGTGATGCGGTTCTAGAACTACTTCCAGTCTGGCAGCGTCTTATTAACAATACGCCGTTTATTCAAAAAAGAAATTGCTTTTGTGAATGCAGCTCAAACGAGAAGTAAAATTGTCTTTTTGAAGTACTAGAAAATATACACTTATAAATCATTGGGTTTTATATCATTGTTGTGTCAGTTGCAGTATTTATTATTTATTAACAGTTTCTTATCTAGCGCACACATAGTCCGCAGCGCTTTACAGAGGATATTTGAACATTCACATCAGTCCCTGCCCCAGTGGAGCTTACAATCTATATTCCCTACCACATGTACACGCACACACGGACACAGACATTCTAGGGTTAATTTGTTGGGAGCCAATTAACCTACCAGTATATTTTTGGATTGTGGGAGGAAACCGGAGTACCCGGAGGAAACCCACGCAAGCACGGGGAGACTATACAAACTCCGCACAGTTAGGGCCATGGTGGGAATCAAACCCATGACCTCAGTGCTGTGAGGCAATAATGCTAACCATTACACCCAGGGGCGTAACTATAGCACCGCAGCCCCCGCCATCGCGGGGGGGCGCTGTGCATGTGGGGGCGCCGGGGGCTGCGGTGCTATAGTTACCCCCCCCAATCCCCCGCAGACTTACGTATCTTGCTGGTCCCGGCGGCTCCGTTCTTCTGATGAGGACCACAACAAAATGGCCGCCCCCATATAGCAAACAGTTCTCTGAAACTGTCTGCTGTACGGGGGCGGCCATTTTGTGGTGGTCCTCAGCAGAAGAACGGAGCCGCCGGGACCAGTGCGATAGGTAAGACTGCGGGGGAGGGGGTTAGCATAGTCGACGGGGCGGCCGGGGGGGGGTGCTTGACGGTGCGGCGGCGGGGGGGGCGCCCAAAACGTAGCTACGCCACTGATTACACCGTCCGTGCTGTCCAGGACCAGGGTATGAAATATTCACATTGCCAAAATCAGCCATCACTAGAGTAGCACAACATTTTTTTAACCCCCTACCTGGCACTAACACATATATTGTGACCATAGCCAGCTGGGCTTTACCTGACCTGACCGCATGCCATGCATTTCATGCTGTCCCCTGATCCCCCCATCTTTTACAGTCTGTGCCCGCCAACGGAATGCCATGTGAACTGCACTCTTGGGCACATTTACCATCATATAGAGGAATAGAGTTATCCCTGGGACCCAATCCACAAATACACTATGTGCAGCATGTGCAGAGACCAGCAGCAGCAATGGAGACTGATGATCCCTATGCCCTGCCCCATGTTCCACAGAAAGGTGAGGGGGCAGGAATATGGCACATTCGGTGGGGGAGTAATGGGGTCGGGGGTGGTATCTCCTTGGCACTGGAGGGGTAGGGGATAGCTTATGCCTCAGAAGGAATTTTTCAACTGAAGGGTATAGTAAAAATATGCCCAGTCCAGTAAAGTGACACATGAGGATGGTGGTAGGAACACATGGGGGCTATTTAACACTGAGGGTAAAGGTCATCCCTATTAGTGGAGACTGACTTATATTTGCGGGCAGTGGGACGAAGACAGGGTGGGCGGCTCATGTCTTATAATGTCAGCCACCCGCCCCATCACACTTCACCCCGCCCACATTTCCATGGGAACGCCCATGAAACATTGGGCGTTCTCATGCCCCATCGCAGCCACCGCCCCGTCAGCCCTGTGTGAGCGACACCGCGACTGGGCAGGTCGATATGAGAATTTGCACATGCGCAGAGGATTAGCTTCGGTCCCCTGTGCGAATACGTGGGAAACCTATGGAACCATAGGGGTAGCGCTAATGGTTGGACAATACTTTTTCAAAATATTGCCTTTCTGTAGTTGGTGAATGACAAAAATACCAACGTTGTCACAACCTAAGCAGCATAACCCTTTGTCTTGCGCTCAGATCTGAGATTCATTTATTTTTCTAATACAGACATTCCTCACTTAACGACCAGGTTCCGTTCCTACGACCCGGTTGTTAAGCGAATTGGTTGTTAAACGAGACTATATAAAACCCCTTAAGACTTCTGAGACGCGGGTCGCTAAACAGGCAGGGCAGGTCGTAACTGCGAGAGGGTAGGCGGGCAGGTCGTAAATCAGAGCAGGCGGGGTCGTAAGTCCGAGGAGTCACAGCACGGACGCTAAATGAAGGCCCAGGTCGTAAGTCCGGGTGGTCGGTAAACAGGTAGGTCGTTAAGTGTGGAATGTCTGTGTGCTGTATATAGATAGATATACACAGATGATGAGGTGGTAGAAGCTCCAAGGAGGAGAAAGTAGTTAATGAAAGAAGGAGAAAATGCACAAATCAAACCTAAATGCACAAAACTAAATAAAATAAAATGTTAAAAATAAAATAATAATAAAATCAATAGCACAAATGTTACACCTCTTTTCCAGAAAACTGAGAAGTCCAATGAGTGATCTATTCTTACCCTATTTCTAATGCTGGTACAGTATTTGCAGAGGGAAGAGGCCGCTCACTGCTGTTAGTCCCAGTTGATTGTGGGTAGCAGTCTGGGAGACGCGGCTACGGGACTCCCTCAGCATTCAGACCCCACTCATCAGCGCAATGTTAGCTGCAAATCCCGGGTGGCAAATGACGTCTCCCGGCTTTGCAGCTGATCCTCGGTAGAGGGATTCGATGTGCTCCGGACTTCTTGTTGCTTGAGCAACGCACTTTTTTCCTTGGTTTAGCTTTGTTAAAAGTTTCTCTTTTTAAAAATGCAAATTACCACTCAAAATGAGTGGGAACCATGTGGTATTGGGCTGAGAAAGTATTTATTCTAGTGCCATTGAAAGTAATATAAATAAAAATAAATATAAAATAAAAATTGTGCAACAAAAATAAACAATATAAAAATAATACAATTTAAAAAAGTATAAAAATAAAAGTTAATAAATAAAAGTTAAATATATAGAATTATCAAGGATTATTGAAGTGGGAAATATATATTTTAATTTACTCAGAGAATGGAATAGAATTTGAAGTCAATATTGAGACCCCATTGGTTGTAGTCTGGAGTTCAAAGATTCATTAGGATTCAGCTTGTTTTAAGTTTTTTTTCAGGTCACCCCCTCTCCAGTTCTGATAAATGTTTTGAATTTCTAAGAAATTTAGCCCAGCAGGGTTCTTATTATGTGACTCTTAATAATGATTTGACAGGCTATGGGTGGTTATGCCCCATTTGATACTGTACAAGTGTTCTGCCATTCCAGAATGATATGACTGCTCCTTCTGTTTCACAGGAAATGTGTTCTTTAACAAATTCTAAAACAGAACAGAAGCAGCCAAGTATTGGTTACTAGTAAAGGGTCCCATACTTATCGAGCCCCCACTCGGAGTGAGGTCTGTTCCATCTCCCTTGTAATGGGAACGGTTGAGGGGGCGGTGCACCCATTCAGGAGATGGGACAGACCTTCGGGAATTATCATATATTATACAGGTTGAGTATCCGGTATCCGGACATCCCTTATCCGAATTATTCCAAAAATGTGGTTTTTGGAATCATTCAATTTTTTATTTTTTTATTTTTTTTTAACCCCCTAACCCTCTTTTCATACTTACCAAGTCCCCGGGCGTCCACAGCAGGCCTCCGGCATCTTCTCCAGGGTCTCCAGCGGTCCCAGGAATGCATTGCGCGAGTTTCCCCGCGCGCCGGTGACGTCACCGGTGCGCGCGCACACTCGCGCAATGCATTCCTGGGACCGCTGGAGACCAGGAGAAGATGCCGGAGGCCTGCTGTGGACGCCCGGGGACTGCGCGGACGCCGAGGGACCACCGGACACCATCAGGGGACAGGTAAGTATGGCTACAAAAAAATATTCCAAAAACCGGAAAATTCCCCTATCCGAAATGCTCGCGGTCCCGAGCATTTCGGATAGGGGATACTCAACCTGTAATATAAAATTACAACTTTATTATAAAGTTCAACAATGCATTATATAAACATTGATTGTACAAGTTAGTAATTCCAACAGCAATATATGGATTCCCAACTGAGTATTTTAGCTACAAATGGCAGTTGATTTATTTTTATGGAGCTTTCCCAGAGCCTTATTAATAATGAATAATAATGCATTTGTTCCAGTACAATGAATTACTGTCTAATTAATATTAAGATAAGAGAGTTTTACTTTGCATCAATATTAATGGAAAAAGGTCTTCACTTATAAATGGAATTAAAATATGTTTCCCTGCTCCCAGTTAAATCACATTCTATTTATTGTTTCTAAAACCCTGCCAGTGTACTTCTATACACAGAGTATGCTTCTTACTTGGCATTAATCTATTAGTGTTGTCCACCTCCTTGTGTACAGTACATAATACAAAGGTATTATTGCTCTATAGCTGCCACTACCATACCGTATGGGGTGTGGTATGATTTACCGACAGTCAGGATCCCGACAGTCATTATCCCGACGTCGGGATCCCAACTGGCTGGTCTCAGACAGCGTGGCCAGCGCAACAAAGCCCCTTGCGGGCTCGCTGCGCTCGCCACCTATTCTATTCTCCCTCTATGGGGGTCGTGGACCCCACAAGGGATAATAACCGCCGGCCACCGGGAACCTGGCCGTCTGTGTTTTAACAGTCTGGATCCCGACATCGGGTTAATGACTGTCGGGATCCCGACTGTCGGGACCCCGTCCGGCACCCACCATATGTCCTACTTGCCTACTCTCCTGAAATCCCAGGGAGACTGCTAATTCTGGTGACACCCTCTCCTGGATTCCACTATCTACTCCCATGGCTGCATGATGCAATCTTCGATGAACAGCACCGTTATGACCCCAGGGGCGTCATTTACCCCAGTGACAACCAGGCCAGCCATGAGTGCCCCGCCCCTGGAAAAACTGCAGAGATTCTCCTCTCCGGGCTCTGAGACTGTAAAGGTAAGCAAGTATGGACAGGAGTCAGGTGCTGAACAAAATGTGATGGTGAGCAGGAGCCAGGAGCCATTACAGAGACTACTATGGTTGCTGTGTCAGGTTCTACACTGTGACAGGAGCCAGGTGCTGCACAAAATGTAACAGTGAGCAGGAGCCAGTACAGAGACTACTGTGGTTGCAGTGACTGGTTCTACACTGTGACAGGAGCCAGGTGCTGCATGTAATGTAAAAGTGAGCAGGAGCCATTACAGAGACTACTGTGGTTGCAGTGACTGGTTCTACACTGTGACAGGAGCCAGGTGCTGCATGTAATGTAACAGTGAGCAGGAGCCATTACAGAGACTACTGTGGTTGCAGTGACTGGTTCTACACTGTGACAGGAGCCAGGTGCTGCATGTAATGTAACAGTGAGCAGGAGCCATTACAGAGACTACTGTGGTTGCAGTGACTGGTTCTACACTGTGACAGGAGCCAGGTGCTGCATGTAATGTAACAGTGAGCAGGAGCCATTACAGAGACTACTGTGGTTGCAGTGACTGGTTCTACACTGTGACAGGAGCCAGGTGCTGCATGTAATGTAAAAGTGAGCAGGAGCCATTACAGAGACTACTGTGGTTGCAGTGACAGGTTCTACACTGTGACAGGAGCCAGGTGCTGCACAAAATGTAACAGTGAGCAGGAGCCATTACAGAGACTACTGTGGTTGCAGTGACTGGTTCTATACTGTGACAGGAGCCAGGTGCTGCATGTAATGTAACAGTGAGCAGGAGCCATTACAGAGACTAATGAGTTTGCAGTGACTGGTTCTACACTGCGACAGGAGCCAGATGCTGCACATAATGTAACAGTGAGCAGGAGCCATTACAGAGACTACTGTGGTTGCAGTGACTGGTTCTACACTGTGACAGGAGCCAGGTGCTGCATGTAATGTAACAGTGAGCAGGAGCCATTACAGAGACTACTGTGGTTGCAGTGACTGGTTCTACACTGTGACAGGAGCCAGGTGCTGCATGTAATGTAACATTTAGCAGGAGCCGTTATTTTGGCATTACCCCTCTGTGGGTGACACCCGGGTGCAGCCCACACTTTTTGCTATATAGTCCCACCAATTGAAGCTGAAAAAGGGTGAAGCTGTGATGACCAGCACCTCGCCCATTCCCCCCAGGTGGTGCCCCTCCTGTGTCCCCAGAAATAAAGTGAGTAATTATACCATATATCCTAATGATACTTGCTTGCAGAATTAATTTGATGAGAAACTTTGTTGTTTACCCCTATACAAAACTTGTAGGAAAGTCAGAGCTTCTGGCTTTCAAGGAGATATGAATATATGGAGTCTAATGGTGCCCATACACATGTGAGATATGGCATTCGAACCATGCAATTTCGATAAATTGCCATAACAAATCGCATGGATCTCATGCCATCGTGTGTGTCACCCGACACAATGTGCCAGCCCGCCGATAGAAACTCGCGTCACCAGGTATTATGTGCTGCAATGTGCTGCACATAATATCTATCACATTTATTGCATGTTTTTAACCATGATGTGATGGTAGTCGGCTGTGCTGGTGGCGGACAGCAGAATTTGAAAAACACATTTCAAAGGATTGACTGAGAGAGAATCTCTCAGCCAATCAGTGGCCACCGAATGTGAGTCTGGGATTGGTCTAGAGCTCTCTCAGCCAGTCAGAGGGCTGTCTTTTGAAAAAAAAAAATTCAAAATTCTGCCGCCTGCCACCAGCTCCGCTGACTACCGCAGCCCTCCTGCCACCCGCCAGCCCTCTTCCAGCACCCAATGTGTCATTGCAGGTGGCATGCGACATCGGATGCTGGAAAAAAAAGCACTTAAGATGCGATCGGATGAGATGGGGAATCGCAGACCAATGTCACGTCGCATCCGATCTTTCACTTAATTGTGAGTGCTTCTTACTATCAGTACACAAAACCTGTATATTCTCTAATTCTAATTCAAATAATTCAATGTGTCAGTTTTTTCTGCCCTGAATTCCACCCATGATTCTAGTAACACCCCTCAATGGATATGCCTCAGATTTCAGCAAATGTACATTGAACCATAGAACTTACTACACACTGTATTTCATTGTCTGGCTTGGGCACATAAAAGCTATACACCTTCTATAGGATGAGGACTATCATGTACACAAATCACTAAAGAACATTATTATAATAATAATAATAATAATAATAATAATAATCCAGAACCAGCCAAATCCAAAATAGCAACCACACTAACAACATGCATTGTAGGCAGATACCACTCAAGGTGTACATCACAACTATAACACTACCTAGGGTATCCACTCCTCAACCTACTAACTTGACACTGAGTTTAACTGCCCCCGTTATGGTGGTACAGCTCACTACCAGACAACGAAAGGAGCTCACCAAAATAAATGATGACACTCGGGCTGGTAATCTGCCATTCTTTCCCAACGTAAAATAGCCATCAATCTTTAGCTAGCCAAGAAATCTATAATGGCGGCAGGGAAGTGCCATACACCAAGCCTTTACATAAAATCCTACACATTCAGAGCCAGCCCCAGCAAATTTGATGCCCTAGGAAATATCTTGGTTGGTGTTTACTAGCACTGATGCTAGCCCTGCCCCTGCCCCATCAAACCTTATTCACATTACACTTTACCGTACTGCTTCTTATGCACATTACACTGCACTGTACCGCTCCTTATGTACATGACACCTCACCGATCCTTATTCACATTGCACAGCACCATACCACTACTTATATACATTACACTGCACCATACCGCTCTTTATTCACATTACACTGCACCGTACCATTCCTTATTCCCATTATGCCTCATTGTACCGCTCCTTATTCACATTACACAGCACCTGCTCTATATTCACATTACACTGCACCATACCTCTGCTTTTTCACATTGCACCGGACCATACTGCTCCTTATTCACATTACGCTGCACTGTACCATTCCTTATTCACATTATACCTTACTGTACTGCTCCTTATTCCCATTACACCACACCGTACTGCTCCTTATTGACATTGCGCCACACAGTACTGCTCCTTATTCACATTACACCACAACATGCTACACATTATTCACATTACACCACACCGTACCGCTCCTTATTCACATTACACCACATTGTACCACTCCTTATTCACATTACACCACACCGTAATTCCCCTTAGTTTAATTACACCACACTGTATTGCTTCTTGTACATATTACATCACACCGTATTGCTTCCTATTCACATTACATTGCTCTTTTTTCAGATTACACCACACAGTAGTGGCCTGTATACACAGTAATTCCCCTTATACATCATGTTGCACACTAGCATTGTCATGATACACATAATGCCACACATTGTTACAACCCTATCCTCACACAGCCGGGACTCTGCAGATAGTGAAGCCTTGGCTAGATGCAGGGAATCAGCCGGTGCAAGCTCATTCTACTGGACCCTGCAAAGGCCCAGAGGAACTGGAGCTGCTGCTCTTCCTCCATGCAATCCTCCAGTGTTATTTTTGTTACTGCCCTCCGCTGCCCCTACTGTCCATGGTTCCTGCATTGACACTCCCGCTGCTGGTGGCTCAGTTGTATGAGCTGCATTCCCCTAAGCATTCTAAACTCCCTAGGTGTCTCTTATGCCTCTCATACTCTGTACACATACCAGCCTCCATAAGTCTACTTATCTCATTGTAAGCATGAGCCGCCAATACCAGTGCCTGTACTGTGTAGAAATGGCAGCTTTTCTTACAGTCTTATGCTGGGCATCTGGAACTCCCACCGCACAGGCTTATACAGTACTACATAGTGTCCATTTACTTTTGTAAACGTTTCTTATGTTGTATTATTATACACACTTTGTAGTTTGTTTTCTTGTATGAAAATTAAAACCATTTTGAATAAAGCTTTCCTAGACATTTCTAATCATAAAGCAACTGACCTTGTATATAACATACGAGCCACATAATTGACACGGATTTCATTATATATCCAGTAACGGAAGCTTATGCAAAAACTAGATTCCTATGCTAAATTAATGAGAGACTGATCCAATTAAATGTGAAATTGCTATTTTCATGTTGAGATGGGACTTTGTTACAGCTCTATTTAACTATGAGGTAACCAATAAAATGCAATTTCTTAGTTCCCCTACTGTATTGTATTCATAGGAGACTATTTAAGCCTTGTATACAAGTTTTTAAAAGATATCGCTCAGAAGGGCTCATCTGAGCAATATCTTTTGGAAAATTGTCTAGTGTGTATGTGCAGTGCCGTTAACGATGTGTGTTAGCACACATCATTACTGACACCCCCCACACCTCCATTGTCGGTGCATGCAGCCCAGTATGACTATATCATCAGCGACTGCGTGCACAGCCACAGACCGGGTGACATTACTGAACTATATCGGTAGCCAAAATTGTTCAGTGTGTATGCACTTTGATTAGCTGCATGCCAATATAGTTAGTTGGCTAATGTGTATGGGGCTTAAGATTCCTGAACAATATGGTTTTCACTCTCCCTGTCCGTACACATGGGGTGACCCAGCTTTTTGGCTGAGCGACATGCTTCAGCACAATCGCTCAGTGCACAACACTGTGTATCCACGATGCTGTGTGCTGAGTGGGGCTTTGCCTATTTGTAATAGGCAAAACCCTGCGATCTAGGGAAGGCCAGTGTAAGCACTGGCTTTCCCTGCGGGCGATAGCGATGCATGGGACCGCGCTTCTCCCAGGGGCTATACACACAGAGCAATCAGTGCTCCATTTCTAAGCGATCTGGTCAGATGGGTTAGAAAAGTGGCTGAAATAGCCCCGTGCGAATGCCCCTTAAGCAGGGGTTAAAGTGAGGGGGAACTTGGTGGAACTGAGTTCCACCACCTCTAATGGTAGGGGGAACTGAGGTCCACCTCTATCACAGCCCTGGAAAGTAATTCCAACAGAAAAGCCTGTCCCAGTGGCTTCTTCTTCTGGCACGGCGTATGTAATGTCATGCCGTCACCACCGCTTAAAAGAGGAGCAAGCTCTGTGCATGCTGAAGGGTGAGAGGGGGTTGGAGGAACACAGAGAGGGGGGAATCTGCTGGAGAGCTGCTGAGGACCATGGACATTGAGCTGCTGGAGTGACAGAGACAGATGTGTATAAGCAGCAAACCTGTAGACATTATTTGTATAAGGAACATTACAGTGTGATTTAATATGAATCAGGGGCACTACAGTGCATGCGGTGTAATGTGTATATGAGTGTGCTACTGTGTGTCGTCATTTTAATTGGCGTTACTATTGTGTGACCACACCTTTTCCTTGTTGGACCATTATCTCTTTATGGGAGGTAGGGCACAAATTCCCTGGCACTGGTCTAGGATCTGCCTAATGAGTGAGGGGGTGTTAGGGGAAAGGAGTTCCACCACCTCTCCAGTACCACTTTAAGCCCTTTAAGAGAGAGAGAGAGAGTGAGAGAGAGAGAATGAATACAGTATGTATATTTATGTAGAACGCTCTATTTATCCTGCCAGACATACTGACACCCATAACTGAGGGGGTTATTCTAGTCCATTCTTTCTGACAAAATCCTTCTTAGATGGACAAAACCATGGCCCTTATTTTGATCTGAGCGGTACGGCCCGCGTGCGGCCGTACCGCCGATGTTTACACTCTGCACATGCGCAGAGGTCACTCTGCGCATGTGCAGGGGAATTCGCCGAGAAAAAAATTTAGACGCCGCAAAGGGGGCGTATAGGGGTGTGAGGGGCTTAATAGCCTCATTACCCTATGTATACGCCCAGCGTTTCATGGGCGTTCCCATGCAAACGCGGGGCGTATGCATGGTAATGAGGCTATGACGCCAGTGATGGGGGCGGAAAGCTGACATCGCCGGATGTCAGCTGCCCGCCCCAATACAAGCTTTCACACGGACGATTGTCCGTGTGCTCTAAGCTTGCGTGAGCGGGGGGAGCGTGCGGCCCTGCCTTCGATGGTCATCGACCATCGAATGCAGGGGGCAGCTCCCAACATGGTGGAGGCGTACGCCCCGCCATTTTCATGCGGATCGGCAGCCGTCCGTGTACGGACGGCCGTGCCGATCCGTCTTGTAGGCGGGGATTCGTCTGGTGCGGTCGGAGCCGCATATGCGGCTCGACCGCACCAACCAGAATAAGGGCCCATGTGCACTGCGGGTGGGGCAGATGTAACTTGTGCAGAGAGAATTAGATTTGGGTGGGGTTTTTCTTCAAAGTGAGATCTATATTGAAGTGTAAAATCATGCAGTCAGTATTTTCCCTGCACAGAAACAAAATAACTCACCCAAATCTAATTCTCTCTGCACATGTTACATCTGCCCCCCTGCAGTGCACATGGTTATGTCCATCTAAGAAGGATTTTGTCAGAAAGAATGAACTAGAATAAACCCCAAAGTGACCTGCAGGATGGAACAATGGGGCAGATGTATTAAGCCTTAAAAAGAGATAAATGCAAGGGTGATAAGGAGAGATAAACGTCTAGCCAATCACCTGCTAACTGCCATGTTACAGGCTGTGTTTGAAAAAAGTCAGTTAGCAGGTGATTGGCTGGATGTTTATCTCTCTTCATTACCCTTGCGTTTATCTCTTGTTAAGGCTTAATACATCTGCCCCAGTGTACCTTGGCTTAATGCTGGATATATTGTTGTATAGAATGCCTTCAGGGAATAGGCTTGTGTACAGGGGCAGAAAACCACTTCTAATGTGGGAGACAGCTTCACACATCAGTGCTGGTGGCTAGGCTGGTGCTACTGGTTTACAAGCCCTGTTATGAGCAGACTAGTAATTTGATAAAGTTCATGTTAAGTTTATTGCTGCAGGACATATCTGGGGGAAGGTTTACTTTTATCCATTCCTATTGTTGTGTTTATTCGCTATGAAAAGCACGTTTCTATTTAATAGAATTATTCAAGTGGTAATAGCATCAGATATAGACTGTATTGGTTGCATCTACAGTATTATCTATTGGCATAATAAAAAAAAAAACGAATATTGTTAACATAAATGTAAGTAATACTGTATGAAAAAAAATTCTAGATTTATGCGTCATATTAATTATGATTAGAAAACCAATAAACCTGAAATACCAGTTACTTTATACAGAGGAGCTACATAGTTCCATGCTGGGAAAGCTGTAGGAAGTTACGCATGGCTTCTGCAGTACTGATCATTTCTGTCAATAAAGCAGGGTTGCCAACCCTCCCGGAATGGCCGGGAGGGTCCCGAATATCGGGTCACCCTCCCGGCCCCCGGAAAGGTGGGCAACCCTCCCGGATTCTGGGGGACCCCCGCTCCCCTACCCTGATTGCGCCCCCCCCCCCCCCCCCGACCGCGGCGTTTAAATTACTTTATCTTCAGATCTCCAGGGGGGGCAGGGCTAAAGTGTCATAATCTCGTCATTAAACCCAACCCCCTCCACGGAGATAGGCAAATTTAGTAAATTTCCTTCATGGGGGCAGGGCTTAATGATGTAATGTTTAAGCTCCGCCCCCCGAACGCCTGCTGAAAGTCTCCTCTCCGGGCTTCTCTTAGAGAGGAGCTTTTAAAAGTCGGCAACCATGAAATAAAGAATTAAAGGGTCGCTCCATAGTGCAAAAACTTTTTCTTTATAAAACTCTAAAACCGCTGGTACTTTACACTCATTAAATAGTGCTTGCACCAAAGACATACTCAGGAAAATTAACTACGGTGGGAGTTCTATTTCACATGGGATGTTGCTATGGGCAACCAATCAGAATCTATTTCAATTATTTAGCACCTTCTAGAACAGGGCTGGGCAATTACGGCCCTCCAGATGTTGAGGAACTACACATCCCAGGATGCTTTACATTAGTTTTGCTATGTGGCCATGCTGAAACTGATGCAAGGCATGCTGGGATGTGTAGTTCCTTAACATCTGGAGGGCCGCAATTGCCCAGCCCTGTTCTAGAAGATAATAGATAGTATCGGATCGGTTGCCATAGCAACATCCCATGTAAAGTAGAACTCCCAACTACCTAAATTTCACAGTGTGGGATGGTTACCCCATGGTATGATGGGATACATCCGGCGTTTTGGAAGCCGACCGTCATAATACCGACCCCAGCATTCTGATTTTGGAAATGCAGACAGGAGCTTGCGAGGGACCCAAACCATCTCTTCTACCCCCTAACCCTCCCTTCTAGCAGTCTAGCCCCCCCCCCACACACACACACACACACACACACAGCCTCACCCTAACCTTCCCCTCCCCGCACCCTAACCCTATGTCCCCCCACTAGTGCCCAAATCTAACCCCCCTTTCCCAGGCACCCGCATATGTATGGATCGGGATCCCGGCTGTCTGTATTCTGGCATCGAGATCCTGATGTATTTGGAGATCTGGCACCAGTCTTTTGAGGGCAATCGAGATGCCTGTGTCTGTATACTGAAAGCTGGCATCCTGACCACCAGGCAGAGGCGTAACTATAGCACCGCAGCCCCCGCGGCCGCGGGGGGGCGCTGTGCATGTGTGGGCGCCGGGGGGCTGTGGTGCTATAGTTAGCCCCCTCCCGTCCGCCCATCTGCCACCCGCCAATCCGCCGCCCGCAGCCTTACCTGTCTTGCTGGTCCCGTCCCGGCTCCCTTGCTGGCTTCATTCTTCTGCTAGTGAGACAGACCCCAATAAAATGTCCGCCCCATAAAGCAGATAGTTCTCTGAAACTGTCTGCTGTATGGGGGCGGACATTTTGTGTTGGTCCGTCTCACTAGCAGAAGAATGAAGCCAACAAGGGAGCCGGGACGGGACCAGCAAGACAGGTAAGGCTGCGGGCGGGGGGTGCGGCGGGGGGCGCCCCCCATTAATGGCGGGGGGCGCCCAATTCATAGTTACGCCACTGCCACCAGGATGTTAACCGTATCCCGGTATGATATATATACTCAAACACTGCTGCTCAATGCCGCTGGGCACACACACCACAAGGTTAGCCATAGTAACAAGCCGCGCCATATTGGATCCAGGCCTCTCAATGCTGCAGGAGAGATTCCAGAGCGATGTAAGGACCGTCACAAGGCCACGCACTGGTGCATTTCTCCATCCTTTCATTGTGCAACTTCTCCACTTTATCACTTTTGAAGGGTTGATATGTTCTTCTTCTCTTAGGACTAAAATGTTATATTTCACCTCCATCGGTTGAGTAATGCTAATAGAATGTGGTTAAGGACTGTAAAGTGGTTTTAATAGAGACATTTTTTGAGGATATTTTCATATTCTTCAACTTTTATAAATTACCTTTGAATACTTGTCCTGTGTTTTGCCATGCAAATCTGGGAAGTAAAATTGCTTATTAGTCTTAGCAGTAGATATGGCTTAGTCTCTGCATATAAGATGACACCAGATATGGCCTTTATTAGTTGTTGATAGGAGACTGCCAGCAGCACTTTGATTGGTGGCGGTCATGATGTAGATGTCATCAAGCCCTGCCCCCCAGTACTGCATATCCCGCAATTTGTGGGTCTTTGAAGAGGGGGCGGGAGTAAAGTATGCAATTTGCATATTTAGCCCTGCCCCTCCCCTGAAAAGCCGCAAATCGTTGGAAATTTACGCTGCCGCGGGGTGGGGGAGGCTGGTATCTGGGAGGGTTGCCCTCCTTTTATGGTGGCTGCAAGGGGGGTCCCGATTTTCGGGAGCCTCCTGGCCATTCAGGGGGCTCCCAATTTTCGTGATCCTCCTGGCTATTCCGGGAGGGTAGGCAACCCTGGTTTGACCATCAAAAATGACAGCAGATAGCATAAAGTGATAGCATTTTCTGTAGTGCTATACATTGAGGCGGTACGATATAGACATATGGGAACACTTGGTACAAAAGTTGGCTATAACTATTGTATTTGTTGGTGAAGTATTTGTATAAATACAATCACAGTGCCAGTTCCAGGCTCCAGGCAGTTGCTGGACACAGGTACCACGTCTGATATGATTTTACATAGTAGACCAGGCAGAAGACAGGGCTGTGCATCTTACAATGAAGACATATATTTGGTGCCAAGTCTAAGCTGCTTTGGGGGTCCCTCTCCTCCTTACACCTTCAGTTCTGCCAGAGTGCATTAGATTCTCCTTGCAGATTTCACACAGTTGCAGAAGCTGTCCAGCAGAGGTCCCCAGACACCCAAGGGCAGGAAGGAACCCTGAGTGATTGACAGGTGTTCCACTGAGAGTTACACCAATGTGTGTAGTAGCATGGGGTAAAGGCATACTGAGAATGAGGTCGGTATTATGCCATGTGCGGATACAATATACAGATGTAGTGTTATATAATATACAGATGTAGTGTTAAACACTGAATCACTAGATATAAATAGTTAGATTCTTAGCACAGTCAGTAATCCAGCAGCCACAGCAGCGCAATGTGATTAGGAATGCCCATATTAATTACCCAGCAACGTGTGTTGTGATTACTGTACAGTGAGAAGCCAGTGAGGCAATGACATGTTTGCAAGCTACACATTAAAAAATAAACACTACAGAATAGCTCAGCTACAGTAGCTTGTCTTTAGTACCCAGATTATGCAATTCAACAAGATGCATTTATCTTCAGTGGCCTAGAGCTTCCATATAAAGACGTTACTGTACTGCTGTGCTGGGAAGCACAGACTGAGCCTAATACTGTACTGAACCAAGGACTAGAACTATGCATGGAACATAATTACCACCAGTGTGGCAGATTTGTGGTTAATATAGGAATCAAGGGGCCGATTCAGCCGCATCTGAGGACAGGGATGCGATGTGATAATTTCAGTTAATGCAATAATAAAATCA
The DNA here is from genome assembly GCF_055691185.1 of Crinia signifera. Taxonomy (NCBI): domain Eukaryota; kingdom Metazoa; phylum Chordata; class Amphibia; order Anura; family Myobatrachidae; genus Crinia; species Crinia signifera. Next base: position 358,246,027 of record NC_139218.1, on the reverse strand, counting down.
ATGCAATCATTAAAATTCCCACATTATTGGCCATAAATACACATACAGTATATACAGTCGCTCTCTCACCTATTGTTGTATCTGGACCACACACATTGTTACTGACTCCTGATGTAAATAGACACAGTTCAGGCATGTGATCCAATTTTCACCACTGAAGAATTAGGATAACAATGCCCATAGGCTCAGAAATGATAAATCCTCACCTCATCCTTGTTGGACTAGGTGCGGTCCAAATGGAGATTCAAGGGGTATACAATCCCCGATGGCTGAAATAGTGGCGGGCGCCTATTCAATGCTGTATTGGCCAACAGCATTGAAGATGCAGATTGGCAGAATGGGCCCGACTTTAAAAGCTGTCGGGCCCGTTTTGCAAGTAACGGCTGTGAATTGTCGTACCGGAAAATTGCGTCCATCGCATCTGATTGTATGCCTTAAGTTAAGGCATACAATCAATCGCATCAGGCGCCCAGATATTACACAAGTACCAAAATAATATATAAAGTTTCAAAACTGAAAGAATGTGCCTAGAAATTGGACACCGATGTTCCTTTCAGGTAATTATAATGACTCTTTAGTAGATCGCATTATAAATAGTTTTCTTAGAAAATACAATTCATGTTAATATTAGATTAAGCGAGGGCTGTATAGGCATGAGGGCATTTAAGAGCCTTGAATTTTTGTGATTGTCCTAATAAAATTATTTGAAGAGTTTCTTACCCATAGAATTCAGTGATGTTAGGTGTAGCCAATCAGGTGTAGAATGGGTGGCAGTGTATGCAGGGGTATATAAAGGGTAGTCAGGTGATTCTGCTTCCTCTTTGAGTCTGGATCCCCACCCTCCCTCCCTTGCTTTCTTCAGTTACCACCTGGCCTTTTTTGGCCTTCACACAATTTGGCTCCACAAAAATTAATTTCTAATTGGCGGGAGGGCGCTCTCGACCAGCGGTCAATTTTGAGGTACAAGGGGGTCACTGTGCGGTATTGCCACCCTCTGCCAGGACGGCTGGTGAGTACTGCCCCCGAGGGGGGACGATGGCCAGTTTCTTGAACTGTCCTCACCATGCAATAGGAGGGGCGGTAAGACCGTCACAGTGCGGGCTGTGCCTTAAATTCAATGGGGGTGGTTCATCACCCTGGTTACAAGTTGGGACGTTGTAGTCGCCGCCATTGTTAAAATTTGTGATTTAGCTGGTCTCCAAGCGCTCTCCACTTGTTTAATCGAATAGCATTGAATTCTCTCCCAAAGGTGTGTTTATATCTGTTGCTAGGTACCAGCATTTCCAGGTTGCAGGTGTGTGATTATTGTGACTCAGGAGTAATACACCATACACTTCAGGCAGTACAAGCAAGGGCTGGCTAAAATAAACTAATGACCACAATCAGTTCTGGCTGCTTTATTTATCATTCTCAATGTTACTTTCTGGAATAGTGTTGATTTATTTTCATTAATGTGCAAACCTTTCTGTTCAGTACAGTGAAGACAAAAAGGCAAGGCAAGTAGGCAATTTAACACTCTGTTATTGTTTATATACAGATTGATGAATTCTTTTCAGGTTTTAATAAGATGTATATTTGGAGAAATATTGAGCATCAAATGCTCAGAGTTTAAATGCTACAACAAAATCTATTACACAGTTTTAAAGATTGTTATTGTTCTAAAGCAGTGATTTTCAACCTTTTTAAAACAAGACTTTAAAATTGGCAAAGCACATCATCGGTCCACCATTGGAAGGAAAATACACACACACACACACACACACACACACACACACTGTCTCCCACAGTAATAAATTTGATCTGATCTGTGAAGTAATACAAACAAATACATTGCCCCCCCCCCCCCTTCCCCCCAGCAATACAAAAATACATTGGCCAAATACAATGGCCCTCTGCCATAATGCATTGGCCCCCTGTAGAGGTGCATTGGCCCCCTGCAGTAATGCATTTCTCCCCCCCCCCCCCCAGTAATAAATTTGGCCCACAGCTATACATTGACCCTCCCCCCTCAGTAATACATTGGCCCTTTGCAGTAATAGAAACAAATACAGCACATTGGCCCCACAGTAATTAAACAAACAAACTAGCCCCACTTTAACTATAGACAGTGCCCAACCCCCCTCCGCACCCCCCCCCCTCGACAGTAAAAAAAATAATTAAAAAAACACCCTGTCTCATACTTGTCAGTAGGTGAGAAAGGAGCTCAGTCACCGTACCTCTACTGAGAAAGCTTCTGCTGAAACCTGTCACTATTGGTGAGAAGCAGAAGATATAATAACTCTACACTACTGATATGGAAATGGCAGCTTTTTGTGTGATGCCAATTCTGTAACCAAGATAAGTCAGGTCAGAGCCTTTCCCATATTTAACCCTCTGAGTGCCAATATTGAGCGATCCTCAAAATATCCATTAAAAATGCCAGCGACGGTCACAGCAACTGTTCTTTTAATATAAATAAATGCAAATACACCCAAGCCAATTCATTAAAGTTTAGTCAAATATTGCAGCCAATAAAGAATATTCACTGTGAGCGGCGCTGGCATTTTTAATGGATATTTTGGTCTGATATAAATAAAAGGGTTTACTTCTTAGTTCAATACAGACAAAGTGAAATATCACAATGTGATCTACGTGGTTTTAGATTGCAGAGACACTTTTGTTGTATTCAACAGAGGTGGATTTTCTACAAGGCACCATAGGTGCCTGCTCGGGCCCAGCAGGTCCCAAGGAGCCCCATAAAGGTATCAACCAAAACATTCCCAGAGGAGCAATGCATGACTACCGCATGACGTCACATGTACCTGCCCACACTCCCAAAGTCCCTTCATGTTCTTTGTTAGAATAAAAAATATTTGGACACTCAAAATTCACTGTATGTGGGCAATCAGTTTACTTTAAATGTGGCATCTTTATTACTGTGTCTACTTCCTACTACCTAGAGCCTGATTCAGATTTGTACAGAATGGTGATGTTCAGGCGGCTGAGCATTAATCAATAGACTATACATGTGCCAAGGCAGTGGCGTAGCTACGTTTTGGGCGCCCCCCGCCGCCGCCCCGCCAAGCACCCCTACCGCCGCCCCGCCGCCCATGCAAACCCCCTCTCAATCCCCCACAGCCTTACCTATCGCGCTGGTCCCGGCGGCTCCGTTCTTCTGCTGAGGACCACCACAAAATGGCTGCCCCCATACAGCAGACAGTTTCAGAGAACTGTGTGCTATATGGGGGCGGCCATTTTGTGGTGGTCCTCAGCAGAAGAACGGAGCCGCCGGGACCAGCGAGATAGGTAAGTCTGCAGGGGATTGGGGGGGGGGTTTAACTATAGCACCGCAGCCCCCGGCGCCCCCACATGCACAGCCCCCCCCCCCCCCCGCGCGGTGGCGGGGGCTGCGGTGCTATAGTTACGCCGCTGTGCCAAGGTACTGCCTACCGCCAACAATCAGCAGCAAAAGTATATTGCTGTGAATTGTTTGCACCAAACCACCATCTTACTAGGGTTCAGTATGGTTTAAATCCAGTTCTGGTATGTAGAGTTCAAGGGTGGACCACTTAACGCATATAAACGTTCTCCGGGGAAACATCCAGCACATATATAACATACAAGATAAAATGTATGATTACTCGTATATGTGATAGTTGTCCCCGCTGCACTACATGGCTGGTGCTACAGCCACCACTGATGCCCAATTTTTTTTTAAGTATTTCTTGATAGAGTGTTTCACCAGCTTATGCTATAAAGGCATTAAATCTGCCAGTTGCAGTTAAATTGTTTGAGGTAGAGTCCTTACTGAAATTGGATACACATGGTTGACCTGTATTTCGTTCCAGAAATAATGCCTTTATTTTTAACCCAATCCATGGTGGCTGTTTTTTCTCCTAGCTGTCATTATTAACTGTTGAATATGGCAGTGTAGCCCCACACCATACTTGCCTACTCTCCCAGATTCTGCAGAAGACACCTGTTTTTTTTTTGTAGTCTTGTAGTTTTGTAGTCCTGTAAGAGTGGGCATCCCTCCCGCATTTTACCCACTTCCTAATGAAGTGGGCAGAATGGGGAAATAAATACAGTGTGCCGCATTCCCGGAGAAGGGGGCAAGGCCTAATGATGTGATTGCATGCTAATTGTGTCATTTTAGCACCGCCCATACACAAATACCTGCCAACTGTGATGATGCAATTAGTCTGTCTCATCACTGTCCACCTTCATTTCCTCTTTGGGCATCTCATCATCTGGTCAGCTTTCTAGCAGGTCTCTCCTCTCATGCAAACAAGCACTGTGCCACTGTGACTCACACGCCTAGTGGGAAATCCATCACTAGCTACAGCAGCATCTCGCCCAAGCCCCGCACATGCTGATGTTCTGTGTGCTGGGTGAATTTACCATTAAGTATGTGAGTAAAGTACCTAGGGGTGACACTTGTTTGAGGAATGGAGGGGCTGACACAGCATGCTCACTTGCATGAGTGCCCAGTCTGATCTACCCGATCAGACACCATAGCTCTTAATTTTGACACAATTAGTATTGTTGTGGTTGCATTCAGTAATAAGATCTCCTACGTAAAATCAAACAGGTCCCCTTCACCAGCCCGTTCCATTACATAGTATAGATAGATGTTTGTGTCTAACACTGCATATCCATTGGTCATAAAATGACAATCTGGAAAATTTCCTTGTACTTAGCAATGCTAACTTCTTTGAGGCTTCAATTAGCGCTCCCTTTTTAAGATCATAAGTGTCACTCTTTTCTCATGAATAGCATCTGTCACAAGCTTCACTTATAACCTTTCTTTTTTCTTGTGAAAAAGTAAAGAGGTGAATGAAAAAGTAAATTTTTCCACTGTTGAGGGAGGAGTCCCTATCTTTTCTGCAATTTTCTGACCCGGCGGGATGTCTGGTTGGGGCTAATTTGTGCTAATTGCTGTTATCATTTTTTTCCTTATTAAGAATACCAGCAAATATGTTCCAGTGTCTTTTTATGACTGCTTTGTGTGATTTATTATTCTCTCTCTCTCTCTCTCTCTCTCGTTTGTCCGGCCTGCCCAATTACTACATCCTACAACAATGGCTATGTCTCTCATTTGCCAAAATCTGGGTCATCTACTACATGATTTTAGGAACTTTTCTTTTACATAAATCCTGCAAGTCTGTACACCTGCATCACATGCATTTCTTCTAACCTCTCTCACCTGCTTTCTTTTTCTGCTGTTTTCATCTATTTTGTATCTTCTTTCCTTTAAGGCCCTTATTCTGGCAGTGCCGGCTGTCCCCCCTCGCACGCAGTACCCCCCACACGGCTGCGAATAGATGATTTACATAATCATCCATTCGTAGGCAGGAGAAATCATTTATTGGTCGCCGACCATCGAATGATTTCTCCCGTGCACACAGGTGCTCTGTGCAAGGACAGGGATGGCAGCTGACATCTCGTGATGTCAGCTGCCCATCCCCGCATGTTTGTCATGGCCTCAGCCTGAGAATGCCCACCATTCTCATGGAAATGCCCATGAAACACTGGGCATTCCCATATGCTAATGGGGCTGCCCGGTGCCCCCTGCCCTTCTCCGCCCCCCCCCCTGAACCTAAAGTTCACCGTGGGTGCACATGTGCAGATGCAGAACATCAGACCGAAGGGATCTGAATAAGGTCCTATATCTCCATGCTTTCTTCATAGCTATCTTTCTCTTACTAGGCCCCATGTTTTGTTTTAAGACAAAATTAGGGCTCTTAGAGAAAAAAATTTGACTATTATATTAACTATTATAAAACCTAAATGTGTTCTTTAATCTGGCAGCACATCTACAAACCACTGCTTAACTCCTGAAGTGGGCAGAGCAATGAAATAATGGGGGTTATTTTGGTTCACTCTTTCTAAAAAAAAAAATCCTTCTTAGATGGACAAAACCATGTGCACTGCAGGTGGGGCAGATGTTACTTGTGCAGAGAGAGTTAGATTTGGGTAGGCCGTACCTATAAAGTGTCATTATTACGTCATTAGTAGCCTTTCAGGGTTACTGACATAGAGATACATTTGACACAAGAAGAGTCAGAGTAAAGCTTTGTAGACTATGGGGTAGGAAGGCCAATCTCGGGCCATATTTGCAATCCTGGGATCCGGGATTGAAAAACTGTCAATCCCGGGATTAGCCTCCTGACATCAGGAACTGCTTAGAAGCTGTCCTTTTGGCGCTGGAATGGGTTGGCAGAGGCAGTGGCGCAAGTGGTGGCAGCCAACAGGGCAGGTGGGCGGAGGCAGCAGAAGTGGACGGGCGGAAGTGTATTGGGGAGGACATACGGCAGAGAAAGTGCAGTCAGTGCGCAGCCATTCAGCATGTTTTCTGGGCAGCGCCTGAGACTGGAGCCATAAAATGCCCAAATTACCAGGATTCCACTGATTCTAATCCTGGGATTGGCATCCCTATTATGGGGTCACTTTATTAAGGAATGCTTAGGGTAGTTGCTACTGCGATGCGTATGCAGGCAATTATCTGAGACTGGCCAGAAGCTAATTTAACTCTTTTGACTCTGACCTGTATAATAAATTATGGCAACAACTAGCACTATACAATCACATATTAATGAATAGAACCCTTACTATGGATCCATGAATGAGAATGAAAAGCATTCTATCTTTGTTTCATAGCTTCAGTTATCCGGCCGTACTTGAATCTTGTCACAGGTGTTTTTGGCACATGGCTTCACCACAGGCATAATATGTAATATCTGATCACCGTCAAGTGGTTGGGTTCATTCTCTGTATTGTTTTTGCCTCACTGTGAATGTAAGCATCTGTTGTATGACTGGTTCATTTCTTACTTTCCTAAATTATGCATCGTAAAAGACAATCTTAGCATCTGCACCTGTAACCTGGCACATGGCAAAGGTGATATCAGTACGGCTCCTCTGCTGGGATTTGCTCCATACTTACATATTGCTGAATTTATTCCCTTTGACATTTTCGCTGATGTAGAAAAAAAATAATCTGAAAGGTTCAGCGCCAAGTGTCAACATCAAGAGCCAAATAAACATATTATGAATGGTCTTTATGTTGCTTTTGATTAGGTTTTGAGCATCTTTCTGTTATCAGTTTTTGGGCCAGATGCACTAAACTTGAAAAGTGATAAAATGGAGAGTGATATCACTCTCCATTTTATCACTTTTCAAGCTTAGTGCATCTCGCCCCTTATCTCCTGCTTATCTGAATCAATCAGTTCTTCAGAATGTTCACATTGAGGGGCAGATGTATGACGCAGTGATAAGGGAGAAGTGAGCCAGTGGAGAAGTGGTCCATGGCAACCAATCAGCACTGAAGTAACATCTATAATTTGCATAATATAAAATTATACAGAGCAACAGATGCCATACACAGCTCATCTCACAGTAGTGTATGGCTACCTTTAGAATGGTGATTGTGTGAGTGGCGGGGTGATACAGGGGAAAAAATGTATAGTTAAAGTGTGTATTTCTAGTGAAATGTATAGAATTATTATTATTATTTATTTATTTTTTCAATCTCACATTTTCCCCATTTTTGGCTATGGCTGACACCATCCTGCTAAGCTATACTTTGCGTCGTCCCCACATAGACCTTTCTGTGAGCTATAGTCTAAGTCTTTATCAATTGCATGGCAGGATTATTTTATACATAGTGTTTCCACTATTAGAAAGAAGAGAGACATTTGCCAATACAAAGCCTTCTGGCAGGCATAGTAAGAAATAAATCCAGTGGAAAATCCCTGCAAATATGTGGTATACAGTACAAGGAAGTTCATCTTAGAAAGTTCCCTTCTTACTTCAGCCTCCGTTAATAGAACTGCCCAGCTGTATTGGCGTTCCTATAGACTGCTCTAATGAATGTTCCTTTCCGCTGAATAGGGTGATGACAAGGGTCAATGACAGAGTCACCTGCTTAATAATGTTTCTTTGGTTGGATGCCAGGGAAATGCACAATACCTCCATACAGTATATTGAGCAATTACGTTAACATCTCCAGGATTCATTTCCTTGGAATTGCACAAACTGTAGATAATAAATGTATTTTTTTTCTCTATTTGGGACTCTGCTAGGTATTTACATCTAGGGGCCTATTTATCAAATCTTATCTCCTGCACTTGGTGAAAAAAAAAAAAAAAAAGCAGCGGCTAGCTGTCATCACAGATGTGTCTATAACACAGGGCTATACCCATTCATACAGTGATGCGAGCAGCTATTTGCATACCTCCCAACTGTCCCGCTTTCCGTGGGAACGTCACAGTTTTTGTGGATGTTCCCGTGGCAGGAGGGGGGGGGGCACTGTCACCCGTGAATAGATGCTGTTCATGCCCCCACATCGGTGAAACTTGGGCGTGGCCTCGCAGGAGCATTGTGAGTATAGACCACGCCCCTTCCCACTAGGCCACACCCCCACCATTTTCACGAGAGCCGCATGTGCAAACCTCCGGCAGCGAACGGCTTTGGAGAGTTTCCCTCTCGCCAGGCTGTTAACACCAGGAAGGGCGGCCAGGGGGTGGACACAGTGGTACGCCCAGTGTCTCATGGGCGTGCCCACAAAAACACTGGGCGCACCTCCAAAAACTGGCAGCTGACGTCACATGACAGCGGCACCCACCCTGAATTCGGCCATATGCAGCCGTCTAGTCTAACTTTTATTAATGAAGGCAGAAGAAAGCATTCGATGGTGAGCGACCCCTGAATGTGTTCTCCTCCTTGCGGCATCGTGAAGGGACGTGTTAGCGTACACAGCCCCTCGCATGCTAGATAGGGGATTCGGCCGACTGAGGGGGCCAGGCATTTGGCGGGCCGGTGCCTACCTGTTCGCTAGGTTGCAAACAAAGGCATTAAAACAATTAAAATGGTTCTTAATCGATGTTGGGCTTCCAGGGCTAAAACAAAGATTTACTAATATTTAAACACAAATGAACAAACAAATCTGTCAGTCACTGTGTGTTTTAGCCCTGGAAGCGCAGTATCGATACAATCGGTCTAGATGGGCCTTTAGTAGATATACTGTACAGGAGGATATTTGTGTCCTGCAACATTTGAGAGTTACAATGTGATTCTCCGGTGGTTTTAGCACTTCCCAGCCTGTTCTATCATGATCCGGGTCATTGCTTTACTCCAACAGCGACCCGCTGAGACAATATTCTTTATGGTCAATAAACTCTGCACGTCCCTTATGATATCATGCCTAAATTTGTTATTATAGCGTTTCATTAAATGGGGAAAGGTCTGTAGCCGTGTATCCACTGCACAGCACCACTGCAGGAGCACAGTAATGTATAGAGGGGAAGAGCAGCAATACCCAACAGGCAGTCTCTGGGATTTTATGATGGGGGTGGGGGGATATGTTAGCTTATGGGTCATTGGGTCCACCAATATTAGGTCAACGTGCATAGGGTCCAACACTGAAGGTCAACATGGCTTAGGTCGACACAGGTCAACACTAGCATTAATGGCTAGGTCGACAGTCAAACTGTCAACATGGGTTTTCACCTTTTTTTTTAACTGAATGTCGACATGGACAGTGTCTGAGTGTACTGCGTCCCTTTACATGGCTCGCTGCGCTCACTATGCTTCGGGCACAGTGCCTGGCTACACTCGGCACCCTATTCTACTCTCCGTTCACACCCTAGTGGATGGTAGGGCATGAAAAACTGCCTGTCAGCACATGTCGACTAAAAAAAACTCATGTCGACTTTTTGACTGTCGTCCTAGCCGTTGTTGACCTAATGCTTGTGTCGATCCTTCCACCCATGTCGACCTATTTCATGTGTCTTCCGAAGCCATGTCGACATTCAGTGGTTGACCCAATGCATGTCGACCTTTGATGTGTCGACCTGACAACCGTATATACCGCTAACAAATGTGTAGTTTAATATGAACTATTTACCTTTCCTAATACAATGGAACATTAAAGCAGATACATAGACATAAATCCCATTGATCGCGACACTCACGGGGAGGAGCCACGTTCGTGTCTGAAAAGGGGGCACAGCCTCAATTGAAGGGGCATGGCCTCGAGGGGGTGCCGCATCCACAAGCCACACCCCCAGCCCTCTACTTCACTGAGTAGATGCCGTGCATATGCTCATAGCATCTCTTCCCCGCTGCTCTGCTCAGCAGGCAGGTGGGGCTATCAGCTGCCCCATCCGCCGTGGGACACTGCCAGCCTCAGGCAGGACATGACTCAGTCCCCCCAAAATGTGGTCCCTGTGTCAACAATGTCTTGGTCGACCGCTTATAGTCGACAGTGACTAGGTTGACACCTAAGAATGGTTGACATACCCTAGGTCAACACTGAAAGAAGGTTGACACAAGCTTAAAATTGACATGGACATGATCAACGTGAATACGGTCAACAATTTTTGTTTAAAAAAAGTGTTTTTTCATGCTATCCAAGTGGGCATAATGTGAGAATGTGCCAAGTGCAGCGAGCCATGCTAGTGGACACGGTACACTGTCACGTGTCCATGTCGACATAGGCAACAAAAAATGAAAAAAAAACTCATGTGAACCGTATTCACGTTGACCATGTCAACATTATGTTTGTGTGGACCCTTTGTCGCTGTTTGACCTAGGGTATGTTGACCATTCTAAGGTGTGACCTAGTCACTGATGACTAATATTGTTTACCTAGTGACTGTCGACCTAGACATTTTCTATCATCTATACTGTAAACTTTTAAACTAACATATATATTGTATACTGGTAAGCCCGCTCCGCTCGAAGCAAAAGCTTTGAAAGTTAGTTGTTTCTGTGTGAGAGAGAGATAGAGATGTAGTTTATATATATAGATGATACTATTGCAGGGTTGCCGCCTTTTGTTATCTCCTATCTCTACTCTTTCAGCAAGAGTTCGGGGAGCGGGGCTTGAGCGCGACGTCATTAAGCCCCGCCCCCATGCCGGAAAATCACCCTTTTTGCCTATCTCCATGGAGGGGGTGGGGCTAAATGACACAATTATGACACTTTAGCCCCGCCTCCTCTCAGAGATCGGCAAATCAGGTTATCTAAACGACGCTGTCAGGGGGTAGGAAGCCGCAAACAGGTGGGGGTCCCCCAGAATCCAGGAGGGTTGCCCACCTTTCCTTTAGGCAACCCTGTTGTTCCATTACCCTTATTTTTCCACACATGCTCATATGAAAAGAGTACAACAGTGAAAGAAGTAGTAAAGAGTCTGTGTTAAGGATACATTAAATAATTCACACCTCTTAAATATTGGAACAGGAAGGTATTCCACAAAGGCCAGCATTTCCATATCCTTATGTGCATGCATGAACGAGTTACTGTTCTTAAAATGAGAAGCTTTTAGTAGGCACGCGATCACATACTTATTTTGTGGCAACATCAAAAAATGATATACACTATATGGACAAAAGTATTCGGACGCATGACCATCACGCCAACAGTTACTGTAATTACTTCTTCTTAAAATACATATACTTTAATATGGAGCTGATCCACCCTTTGCAGCTGTAACAGCTTCTACTCTTCTTGGAAGGCTTTCCCCAAGATGTTGGCGTTTCTGTGCAAATTTGTGCCTATTCATTCTGTAGAGCGGGGAACCTTTGGCCCTACAGCTGTTGTTAAACTACACATCCCAACATAGCCATGATAAAACTGTTGCAGGGCATGTTGGGATGTGTATTTTAACAACAGCTGGTGGAACGAAGGTTCCCCATCCCTGCTGTAGAGTATTTATGAGGTCAGGCACTGATGTTGGACAAGAAGGCCTGGCTCGCAAATTCCGTTCCACTTCATCCCAATGGTGCTTGATGGAGTTGGGGTCAGGGGCCTGTTTGGACCAGTCAAGTTCTTCCACATCAAACTCATCAACTAGTACCGGGATGTAATGGCAGACAATTTTGGTCCGATTTTGTGAAATGTCCAATTTTTTTCTGCAAAAATTGGACTTTTTTCAAAGTACTGAACAAAAGCTGCCGGAAATAAATTGGATCCAGATGTCTTGGTCATGTTAAACATACAAAGCAGCCGCTGTAATGGAAGCCAAGTTTTAAAATCTCAGCTCTATAAAGTCAGACATAATTAGCGCCATTGTTTAAATTCACTTACAAGTAAAAATGACAGCACATTTGTAACAAACATTGTAAAAAGGGTTTCTGTTTTAAAATTTTAAAAATGAAAATGATACTGTCAAAATAGCTCAATTACTGTGCATGTCATTTTTTTTTACTCTGTTAAATGCATCTTATGCCCATTGCTATGCTAATCAGATGCACAAGCAGCTTCTGGTGATAAAAATAATATGCATCATACCTAAATGTAATTACAACTATTTCCACAAGTTAAACTCAATATTAATTCTTACATTTAAACTTAATGCTATGAACTTGGCACCCACTGCCCAGAGTTACCGGGCATAGCAGTAGGGCACCCATTTACTCCAGGGCTGACTGGTTGGGGGTTGAATGCCACATTTGAAGGGACCAGTATAAACATATCCTCTGGCTGGCTGACTCTGTGCTGGTTATACTTGGAAGGGGGACTCCACAAAGGTTTTTCACTTTTAACGCTTTCTTTTACTTTTACACACCAAAGCACTGCACATATCTGACTGATCCATGCATATTTCTGCATAAAAGCCAGCCAATAGCACTTTTACTCGAAAAGTGCATTTTGAGCTGAGTTCATGGAAGACTTTGCTGATACGAATCATAGTAAATGCTGGTATAGTAGTGGATGACTATAGAAAGTCCTGCCGAGTTTGGCCAATGGTGTATTTATTCATACCGGTGTTTTGCTGTGATTATCAATGAGCTGGGCAGGCAAATGGGCCACATTGCACTTGCACAATGTCCGGCAGCTATGCACTGTTGATTGACATGCAGTGGGCGAGTGGGGTTCAAAACCAGCTGTTTCATGGGAGTGCTTAGTGAAATACAAGAATACCAATAAAACACAGAGAGTGACAAGTGAACATGCAGGTGTGCCAAAGGCTGTTAGGGGTGTATTTGTGATGTCATTGCCAGCCCGGATATGCCTGTTTTTCGTCTCTGGCTGCTCTGAGCCTGCGATGACTGGTGCCCAATGTAAAAATCATTAGATGATGAGCCTGTTAAGATGGGGTTTGTACATACTCACTCAGCTGCCAGTTGATGTGCATTCGTACACATCGATTTGCACAGCTTACACATTAATTCTCAAGGCGGGATTGCACTCGCGTGGGGTGGCGGCTTAACTGAACGCTGGCTGCTGCAAATTCACGCCTGTGCGATCAGGACTGAATTAGCCCCATTGTTATTGGACATACAGTAGCCACCATCCTGTTTGGGACTATCATGTGCATGTGTGTAAAGTTCTGTACGATTCTGAGTGGTGTATATGAGGAAAACATGGGACTTTAGCAAGTGCCAATACTATTTATTATGATAACAGCAGACTGGCTTCGGTTTTTACTTGCACATGCAAGAACCCTGCCCCATGTATTTTCATATCAACCTTTGTTTTGTATAGGTACATTATATTCAGAATGTATGAATATTATGTATCAAGGTAGTTCGGTCTCAATGCACTTGCCAATCTGCCCAAGTCCTCATATCAGATTATTCCAGTCTACTGTATGTACCCTGCATTATACTGTACATGGCCTGCATACCTGATCCACAAACCTGTGCACTTACCTGACACAGAAGAGCATTTCTGCTTGTCAGGTTCTTGCTGGCAAGCTCTGGGGAGTAGGATCAGGAGAGTAGTCTACAAAGACTGATAGACCCCATGGGGGTACACGCAGAAGAACTGTCAGGACCCGCCATGCTGTCTTGTTACTAAGAATGAAAGAGTAAGCTCCTGTATTAAAATAAGATAAATAACTTGTTTTGCTTTGCATGAGTTACTGCTTTTGCAGTTGGCAGGAATTACTGGCATAAAACTGATATTATTTCAGGGTTTTTCTTATTTTATATTAAAATGAGGTCCGACCTTTTCTCAAACTAGAGTGTATAGAGATAAGATGATGAGGGAAAGTATTCTGATAAGTGCTGAGTTCTCATATTTCCTCTACTCATCCATCTGTCAGGCTGGGAGAGGTCTGCAGCTTGTCGTCCTCTCACAATTCACATATTTATGGAGTACCGGAACTACATCAAGGACTCGGGAAGCTAACTTAGGCCTGTTATTTTAATCAATTTATGTTGACTAGAACACCGCCATGAGAGCCAGGGAAGAACTGTGTCTTGCACATAGAGGAACAGGTGTGTAACTTCAGGCCCCACACCCAGATACTGATCACCCAACGTCCCCCCCCCCCCACCCCTCACATCTTAAATCAACATCACCTAATGCCGTTGGTGAACACTCCAATCTTTCCTGATAAAAGACTGCCTTTCTCAACATCGTGGACTTGAGGGGGAGGGACACAATGTGCAATTGGCCAATCACTGCCTCTCTAGCACTACAGGCGGATATGCCCAATACCGCTATTACTACCTTCCTAGCTGTACCTCTGACATTTGGACAATCAACATTTGATAGCATTGTATCCATTATCATCCATACAAATCTCTTTTAAAATAATGCTTCACAGCAGTGCTGGAACCACCAGTCCTCGAGATCTACCAACAAATCGGGTTTTCCAGACCACCCAGCTGGTGCACAGGAGCAATCATTACTAACTGTCACATTTTCAAATATGAGCCACATTAATACCTAATCGGCACATTCTACAGATCCACAGGTGGCCTGCAAAACATGAACTGTTGGTAGATCTTGAGGACTGGGTTGGACACGATCTACTACCGTACAGTAAATATTGACATAGCAACAGTCCCTACGTAACCTGCAGCTTGGAGGCGCTGGGTGGCTTACAGGTGCTGGGGGTACTGTGGAGCGCCTGTCAGCCAGCCTGAAGAATTGTCAGATCTACTGAGCTGGCGCAGGCTGTGGACAGGAGCTCCATCGAGCGTCTCACACACTCGTGTGTACCAGTCAGCCCGGCGGCGGGCTGCGGATTCCCTGCCTGTCTCCGCTTCAGGGAGACGGGCAAAGTGAGTGGACTCTGCGGGGGCTACACTGCGGAGGAGATGGGGGAGCAGCGGGGAGCCGGCAGAAGGTGGCAGCAGGCTCTGACAGAATGGGGCACTTGAGCATCTCGTTAATGCGCCCCCTTCTGTTGGATGGCAAACAGTTGCGATTGGCTATTCTATCGCCAGGAGCATCTCCATTGAGAGCTGGTCCATCTGTAATTCAATATACTATGCTTCATATTAATTCAATATACTGTGTTTCATATTAATTCAATATACTGTGTTTCATATTAATACACTGTTGCATTATGATGAAGTTGTAAGAATATAACAGCTACATGGTGAGGGCGAGGTGCAGCCAGGGAGTTCAGTAGACTCTTCAGGGAGTACGGGAGATTGCTACAATTTCAGGGAGTCATCCTGGCAATTAGGGTTGGCAAGTATAGAATGTACATCCAGAGTCATAGCAGGGTACAGTGGAACTCTGAGGTGGCATCGGTCACCATCAGCACAAGTGGCATCATGATGTTATGTCATAAAGTGGATCTGGAGAAGCAGAAAGATCATTGGTAGACACTTTGGGTGTAATGCAGGCCAAGTTCAGAAGCTGTATGGGATGCCGGATGAACTAAGATGTGTTTTTTGAAATTGCAATAATTTACAAGGCAAAAACATGCATTGTAAATGATTGCCCCTTTAAAAAAAGCATCTGAGTTCAACACAAACTTTATTCCATCCCGCCCTTCATATAGATATGCCCACTGCCTTTCTAGGTAGTGTGGTGCCACTTCAGACATCCCGCAATCTGCAGATGTGTACCATTAGGCCTTGACTGTACCACCCCCTGGGCGGTAGCACCTGTCAACCAACATTCTGTTGCTGACCCATGTACACATCATCAGATGTATTTATTGTTTTACAATTGGACCAAGAGTTACATTTACCCTTAATGTTAAATGACCCATCATGAATGTTCCTTTGAACACATATGCTCACACATCCTAAAGGCTGGGCTGCCATCAGAAACTGTGGGGCCTGAAACTGAAAAATAGGCAGGCCCCCGTTCCCTTTCTCTAACACCTGGAATGCCTGGTGAGACCTGTATCTGCAGCGCTGGATGCACTACTCAACCTCTACATTGCTTCAAGGGAAATTTGTTTATGACAAATAATACTTTATAAACTCCAGTCCTGGGCCCCCTTTCTGTCTGGGCCCAGGACTGGAGTCCCTGCAGTCGTTGTGTCCCCTCTCCCTGAAGGCTGTCCTGCCTAAAGGACATCTATAACGCTTCTAACCTGAAATAGAACTGGATTGATTTTAATATCTGTCGGCTACAATTTGTTCCTAAAGAGGAATCTTGTTACTTGCCAATTTAATTGCAGGAGGCACTATCATTTATTTTGCCCATTACTTTTACCACCTGCTATTCTGTTTTGTAGATTACGGTGCCCCAACCTAAATGATAGAAGGGAACAAGGGTTTCAGCTTTTTTTATTGTATTATGGCAACTATCAAAAAAAAAATCGATATGCTTTTTATTGCACAGTTTTACTCCCCTGGAACACTTCTGTGCTGCTGTTTCACTTTCACCCCCCTAGTCCCTTAATCAAAAAGCAGCATGCATGTATAAGTGACAAGCCTCAGCTAACCTCCCCAGTAATCATCTGCTCTAACCACATTCATTTTTCTGCAAACCAGGGATTTTAAAGCCTATCTGTCAAGCACTTAACTGCAATTTTATGTTAAGATAACATCAAATTTAGGTTTTTTTTGCACAGGAAGTATAATGATTTTGATTTTTACTCATTGATTCCTCTGACGTTAGTGTGGGTGACAGGGGAGCGGAGATCTCTGCAGAGTATGATCTTAAAAGCTCGAAAAAATAAAATATTCTCTAAATAATGTCTAAGTGTCCTGGTGTTCCCAGTACGGTTCCGCTCTTTATGCACTGAAAGTCTTTAGGGTAACCCTGTCAGCTGTCGCTATGGATGCCGTATTTTTTACTTGAAAAGATATGTCAACTTTCAAACAAGTTCCCATTAAAATTCTTTAAATATATATATCTGAAACACACTCGACATGGTTTGTCTGAGTTCCAATTTACAAAATACAGGGCTGTCTACCATCTGTTGAATATGACTGTGCCAGATTTTACCCACCTACCTGATAAAGGGCTAGAGAAGGTCCCAAGTGAAGTTACCCCCTATAGCCAGTGCAGGACTGGCACTAGCTTTGGGGTTGCGCAAGGTTGTCCTGCGATTTTTAGAGGGACAGTCCCATTTTTTGGGGGGACTGTCCCATTTCCTGACTGGGACAGGCAGTGTCCCGCATTGGGGGGGGGGGGTGTAGTTGGGAGTCCCCTCTGCCTGTGGGGAATAGATGCTGTGTGCACATAATCTATTTAA
Source organism: Crinia signifera (assembly GCF_055691185.1). Classification (NCBI taxonomy): domain Eukaryota; kingdom Metazoa; phylum Chordata; class Amphibia; order Anura; family Myobatrachidae; genus Crinia; species Crinia signifera. The sequence continues at coordinate 358,228,645 of NC_139218.1, read as the reverse complement.
TGTAGCAGAGGGGCTGGGGGCCTGGCCCTTGTGAACACGCCCCCTTTTTGGGGCGCGCACATAGCGGAGCCGGCTAGCGCCCTGATTCTCAAATTTAAAATCTTGGGAGGTATGCCCAAGGGGTGCAGGTGGGCTAGGCACTCTGTGGCATTGTTTACCAATTCTAGTTCTCAGGAACCCCTACAGATCTCATAGGAAATAATTAGCTCCCCTTGTGGATCTTTTAAAATGTGTCAGCTAGTAATGGATACACCTGTGCACCAACTAGGAACTCTACAAAACATGCACTGTTAGGAGTCTCTGAAGCCTGGAGTTGGAAAACACAGCTTTATGGCATCATGGTAAACATGACAGGGCCCAAGATGATCTGTGGGGCTTTTGCTGGACCATAACTGAATAATCTAGTGGCCACATTTAAGCCTGGATCACTCTAACTTGTTCCTCCATGTCTATTTAATTTTTCTTAAAATAGAGAGATGAGCCTTAGATCAGTATCTTGCCTTTGAGCCCAATGAGGTTCTACTTTGATCCTCGAACCTCAAACACCAATGAGGACAAGTAAGGTTCACCATTATCAGCCAATGAGTATATCTGCTGGGTGAGTCCCATATACACTATACTGTAAGTGTGGAAGCAATGAAGGAGTAGGATTTGAGTGACCAAAATAATCCAATCTCCTAAGGATTTCATTGTTTGGCAACCAGGCCAAGCAGTATTTTCTGCATTTCACATTTGTCATCTGATCAGACTTTTTCAAGAGGTGCCAGTGTTGTAGATCCCATATACAAATATTTGTGGCACCATAACATGCAGAGGTACAGTATTGGTGTGCCACTGTAAGAACAATATAAAGATTCATTTAGGGTTGTTTACCTACATTTTACTAGTCTAAAATATGAACCAAGGTAACAAAAAACACAGGATAAATGCAAACCTTATAATATGGGTAACCTCCAACTGTCTTGATTGTGGGAAAGTCCCAACTATCCCATCTGCAGACATGTCTATACTGCTGTGGGATTGTTGGGAAGTGTCTTCCAATCACTGTTGCTCTGGACAGGGGCGTAACTAAATATTCGCAGGCCCCATAGCAAAAGTTTGTAAGGGCCCCTATATACCAAATATTAGTGATAAATGTATATAGAAAATATAACTTATACAGTAAAGATGGGCCCCCTTCAGCTCTGGGCCCCATAGCAGCTGCACCCCTTGCACCTATGGTAGTTACGCCTTTGGCTCTGGATAGATGATGTTGGGAGGGGAGGTGGCTAAGTGATTCAAGTATCTGCATGGGATACTGTGGTACAAGTGGTGCACTCGGAAATAACAAGTTCAATGAGATGCTTCCTCACAGCTGATTGGTTGCTATGGGCAACCTCTACAATGGTCTACTTATCCATTCTTATCAATGCGTCACACATTCAAAATCCCGACGCCGGAATCCCGAACGCCGGAATCCCGAACGCCGAAATCCCGACAAGGGGGGACGTGGATCGTCCCCCCTTGTCGCCACGCGATTCAAATAGGGGAGCAACACCAACTGCCAGTGAGTCAGTTTGAAATGACAGTTGGTGTGGCACCCTTATTTGATTTTTGAACTGTGCTGCAGCACCGCATCTGGATCCTCCACTGGTCACAACCTGTGTCTTCATTTCCGGACCTGTAATTCGTAATATTTAGTTACATGAACAATAAAGGTTACATGATAATGTTGACATAGTCATAATGCCTATAGAGAACATTGGTCATGTCGAAAATCATGGTCAGAAGGTTGACATTGTGTTTTTAGGTAACCGCAAATCTGTGCATGTGTGTAAGTTGTACTGCTCATGTGCGCCACTAGTATTGCATTAACGCACACAGTCAGGATTTATTTGAACAGTTATTGACAGCCAGGGAGGGCATGTGGGCGGAAACCTCTTACTTGCAATGGCCAAGCTGGGTGACCATAGGATTACTCAGAAGGCCATTTATCAATTTCGTACACAAGTGGCGCATCTCAGATGCCTTGATTGGGCGTCAATGCAAATCCTGTTGGCTGCATATTTTTTCACTGTACGCAGGATCACAGCTGCACAGGCATTTGAGTCCATCTCTACATCTATGACCATGTTGGTATTTAACCTATTAGATTTTATAACTGCTGACATTCTGGTGTAGACATTAAAAATGCCAACTTGTTGATTGTCGACTTAACAAATAATAATAATGTTAATAACTAAAGCATCTAAATAATATTGCTACTTAAACATCATTATTTATTATTATCATTATTAATAATTTATTTAATTATAAAGTTTAACGGGTTTCTACAATAAATAAAAACTTGTAAAGAAGTGTTCAATTTTATTTCCTGTCCTTCATTTTCTTACTGTTAGGGCCATAGCGATAAAATAAGACGTTTGTAGGGGATTATGGATTTCTGTCATCTACGGAATGTGCGGTGCTAAGTGAGCAGTGTGTGCCATTCAATAATACAGCATGCATTTTAAATTACCAACAGCAAGACGATTAAATTATTCATCAGCGGCAATCTGATGTGTGTGTGGCGTTAATAGCAATGATAAAATAAGGCGTATGTTCAGATGGCGGAACAAAAACTCATTTTTTATTCTTTCGCTGAAAATAATTGAATCTTTCGGGGAATAACGAAATGTCACAGAAGGAAGCGATCTTAGTAAAAGCTTTCCTTTTATAAATACTAACAATTATTTAAATGTGTTGTTTGATGCACTTTTATTTATGCTGGTGATTTAAAAAAAAAAAAAAGTTAAATGTCAGTGCTTACATTTTAAATTACATTTATATCTGGCAGCGTATAACTTTATAATGTGACTTCTAACGCTTTCACATCGCAAAGCCGGATCGGACCTTAGATCTTGATCCCAGTTCTGACCCGGCTCCGACCCAGGTCTGATCCTTTCACACTATGGGGGATATTCAATCGCCGGCGAGCATCTCCTGTCGGGGAGATACCCGCCAGGCCCTATTCAATGCTGTCTTCCTCGACAGCATTGAGCAGGGTTTCTAGGCAGAAAGAGCCCGATATCACTAGCTGTCGGGCTCTTTCTGCCGAGAACGGCCGGGCAGTAACGAGCTGCCGGCTGCAGCTCGCCTCTTTCCGGCCGCAACTCGCGGCCACGCCCCCTTCTCGCTCCCCGGCAGGCGGGACATTGAATCCCGCCTGCATGTTCTCGGTCGAGCTGACCGAGAACGGGACATTGAATACCCCTTTAAACCTGTGGTGTATATTATACACAGAACGACCCGGGTTTAACCCTTCCTATATCCCGAATTGAATTGTCCAACACAGGAAATTAGGTTTGGTGCTTTCACACTGCACCTCAACCCGGGTCGACCAGTCAACAAGCGAGCAATAACCCGGGTTTAAGTTGCGATGTGAAAGGGGTAATATAGGAGGGGCTCTTAAACTCTCTTTGTGTGTGATTTTATAATGTGACTCAAGCAGAGTCATTTCGGAAGAAGCCAGCCTGCAGGATTACAGTGCAAACTGTTTTTAAAAACACATTGGGGGAAATATACTAAGATTGGAGTTCTGTTTGCTATGGGCAACCAATCAGAATCTACTTATTTTTTAGCAACTTCTAGAAGATAATAGATACAGTAGTATCTGATTGGTTGCCCACAACAACATCCCATGTGAAACAGAACTCCCATTCTTATTAAATTTTTGGCACTGATTTATCTTGGTAACATCTCTTATGGCTGCCCATTTTTAGGAAAGTGTTTTGCCCATTTTTATGCCCACCGCAGCCTTGGCACATTTTCCTATGTGCATGACTGCTGTTACTACTCAGCGGGCGTAACTTCCTGGGCCCACTTTCTGCCATCTGACTCACTGCCGCTCATGTGCGTATTTAGCATATTCTGCTTAAATGCAATCTAGATCATCGTGACAGGGTTAAAATGAAAAAAGACTTTTGTGACATTTAATGAGACCTTTGTCTTAATAGATCTGGTAACTGCCCTTTACTTATTCTGGAAAGGTATATAGGCTTTGAAGCACTTATCTCTCAGCCTGGCTGCTGTCATTCAGTGTTTATGGAACCACTTCTGACATTCACAGTGTGAATCATATCATGAAAAACCAGACGAGAGATTACTTCAGGAAAAGATGATTATTGAGCATCCAGCATAATAGTGTATCACATTAGAAGGCTTGGGCACTACTGATTGGCTTTTATGGATGAAATAAATCAATTCTGAGAGCCAAACACCAGTATAATGTAGGCCAGTTATGCACAGACTAACCCTTTAAATTATATTAGTTCACAGCATTGGAACAGTACAGTTTCTCGTTACTTGTACCACCGGTATGATGTTCTAGATCAGGTATGTCCAAACTATGGCCCTCCAGCTGTTGTGAAACTACAAGTCCCATCATGCCTTACCACAGTTTTGCTATTAGGGAAAGATAAAACTAGGCATAATGGGTTTCACCACCGCAGTTTGGACATGCCTGTATTGTACAGTATGATTGCATACTATGGAACATATATACCCGGGTGTGAGAATCCGAAATTGAGAGATTTTGGGAGGGTTTTCCCTTTTTTTTTTAAGCGGCAATCAATTACATGGCAAAATAAAAAAAAAAATTCTGATTCTTATCCCCTATTACATTTGGCCCATATAACATCTAACAGCAGAATTGAGCTGGATCTATTGTAGTGAATACTGCATCAGGTCTATCTTATGACAAGTCTATGATACGATGAGAACACCTTGGGGCATTTGCATTAACTAAAGAAAATAAACATTCTGTGCCATTTGCATTATTCACTGAACTAAAACCTGCTCCATCTGTAAATCAAATACAATTATATTCAAGAAGTTGCTAAATAAATAAGAAATAGATTCTGATTGGTTTCCCATAGCAACATCCCATGTGAAATAGAACTCCCATCTTATTAAATTCCCCCCCTTGCACTTAGCGTTCCCTGTCCTTGGTGCTGAAAGTGCCCCGTGTGGAGTTAGTCATTCCATGCTGACATGAGCTAGCTGTGCTAGTTGTTTGCAGTGATCTGTGGTGCAGCCATCTGGTCCTGGGTTGTTAATGTAACAAAAGAATGAGATGAAAACATAAAGCTGGAGAATGTCTTTTTGGATTCAGTAAAATAAAACCTTGGAGAGATGGCATTGTGCCTGTATATTAAAGGCATTGACCCTGGTGGTAAGGGTCTCAGAGCTTACCCAGAGGACCAAAATCTCATGTGTTATGATGCCTTAAGAAAAATTAAAAACCTGCTTTGACTGAAGACCTGGTGAGTGCCCCTTCAGTACTTTAATATAATTGGATTTCATTTCGGGGTCATCGAGGGAGACACCCCTGTATTTGCTTCTCATTTGGATGTGAGTGCGACCCACCAGTGGCTATATATATATATATCTCCTATATATTTGGCTACATCTGTCACTCAAAGTGGGTGTCTGTGTCTATAACGCTTAATGTGTGATTGCCTTCATCTGTGCTGAACACCTTTCTGAGAAATTAACCTGTTTAAAACAGGTGATGGCAATCATACATTAAGGGGAAGTCTAGAAACAGAGCATTGTGTCCCTCCTGGAGAGGGTCATGTTGGGAGGTATGTGACAGAGAACCAGCCCAGTGAACCCACAGACAGTGCCAGACACCCACTGCCTTCCCATGTTGCCCAGCACTGCTACTCCACAGCCACCAGGTGAGCGCCCCCCTCCCGCGATTTGCGGCAAAACCTCCCCCCCCCGCGCGCCCCCCCCCGCGATTCGCGGCAAAAACACCCGCTCCCCCGTGACCCCCCTACCGCGATTCGCAGCAAAAACACCCCCGCGACCCCCCCTCCCGCGATTCGCTGCAAAAAGAACCCCCCCACGACCCCTCCCACAATTCGCGGCATAACCACCACCCCGCGACCCCCCCCCCTCCCGCGAATCGCGGCAAACCCTCCCCGTGACCCCCCCCCGATTTGCGGAAAAAACACCCCCCCCGCGACCTCCCTCCCGCGATTCGCGGCAAAAAGAACCCCCCCGCGACCCCCCCTTGCACGATTGGCGGCACCCCCCCTGCGACCCCCCTCCCGCGATTCGCGGCACCCCCCCCCCCCCGCAATTCGCAGCAGCCCCAGGATTAAATGGCACATGCAAAACACTGACATGGCTATGGTCGACAATGAAAAAGGTTGACATGAGTTTTTGAAGATTTATTTTTAATTTTTTTAATTTTTTCATATTCATTGTCATGTGTCGACATGGACACCAATGAAGTGGCACACTTATGTCAACATTTACATGTGTTGACCTTTCTGTGTTGATTTTTTCTTGTGGCGATTCGCGTCACACCCCCCCGCAACCCCCCCTCCCGCGATTCGCGGCACCCCCCGTGACCCCCCACCTCCCGCAATTCGCGGCAACCCCCCACCGGAACCCCTGTGAACCCCGCCCTCCCGCGATTCGCGGCACCCACCCCCGCGACCCCCCCTCCCGCAATTCGCGGCACCCCCCCGTGATTCGCGGCAGCTCCAGAATTAAATTGCACATGGAAAACACTGACATGGCTATGGTCGACAATGAAAAAGGTTGACATGAGTTTTTGAAGTTTTTTTGTCATTTTTTGAATATTTTCATATTCATTCTCATGTGTCGACATGGACACCAATGAAGTGCCACACTTATGTCAACATTTACATGTGTTGACCTTTCTGTGTTGATTTTTTTCTTGTGGCGATTCGCGTCACACCCCCCGCAACCCCCCCTCCGGCGATTCGCGGCACCCCCCCCCCTCCCGCAATTCGCGGCAACCCCCCACTGGAACCCCCATGAACCCCGCTCTCCCGCGATTCGCGGCACCCACCCCCCGCAACACCCCCCCTCCCGCAAATCGCGGCACCCCCCGCGATTCGCGGCAGCCCCAGGATTAACTGGCACGGCTATGGTCGACAATGAAAAAGGTTGACATGAGTTTTTGAAGTTTTTTTTTTTTCATTTTTTGAATGTTTTCATATTCATTCTCATGTGTCGACATGGACAAAAATGAAGTGCCACACTTATGTCAACATTTACATGTGTTGACCTTTCTGTGTTGATTTTTTCTTGTGGCGATTCGCGTCACACCCCCCCCACCCCCCCCGCAACCCCCACTCCCGCGATTCACGGCACACACACCCCACCCCGTGACCCCCCCTCCCGTGAATCACGGCACACCCCCCGCGACCCCCCCTACCATGATTCACTGCAACCCCCGCCCCCGTAACCCCCCTCCCACGATTTGCGGCAACCCACCCCGCGACCCCCCTCCCGCGATTCTCTGCAATCCCTCCCCTCCCGCGATTCGCAGCATCCACCCCCCCACAACCCCCCATCCTGCAATTCGCGGCACCCCCCGCGACCCCCCCTCCTGCAATTCGCGGCACCCCCCCTCCCGCGATTCACGGACACCTAAGTTGCAATACAGGGCATCTTTCATACAATTCTAACCATATTTCTCATATACAAACGTTCACACATTAAGGGGGCGCAGCCCCTTACGACGGTGTGAAGAGCGCCCGTAGGGCACGATGAATCACCTAGTATATATATATATATATATATATATATATATATATAGTTAGTGGGGTTGCGGCCTGGCACTCTCCGGTCCCCTTTGCAGCTGCCCCGGTGCCTTCTCTAGGTATAGGTAGTGAAGTGAAGAACAGGCAGCACTCAGAGGTCTTTTCAAATGCGTGTATTTGAGCAGAAAGGCTTAACGTTTCAGAGCAGAGCTCCTTTGTCAAAAGCGTGACCACACTTTCTGCTCCGAAACGTTAAGCCTTTCTGCTCAAATACACGCATTTGAAAAGACCTCTGAGTGCCGCCTGTTCTTCACTTCACTTCACTATATATATATATATATATATATATATATATATATATATATATATATATATATATATACTGGTAAGCTCGCTCGAAGCAAAAGCTTTGAAAACTTATCTACCTTCTGTGTTTGTGCGTGTTGAGAAAGAGATGTAGTTTCACTCGCTGCCAACAGATGGCAGTATTTCGGAGACAAACGTACACTAGACATATGTAAAGATGTAAATATATATATGTATATATATAATAGGAATAAACTGAGTCACTCCTGGGGTCTTGTGATAAATGAAAAGATGCTTTATGTAGTCAAATCAAGCATATGCAAGTGGGTCGACGTTTCAATACACGAATGGTATATATAGTTAAAAAAAAAAAACATATAGAGGACAGGTACACCACAGATTTTCTGGCACATGATGGTCCGGCACCTCTTTTAATCCAGACACATTAGGTGCCGAAGGAAATTAGGCTGTGGGAGGGTATAGAGGAGTAGTGGGAGGGGGCTAGAACCGGTGCTTCTGGCAGAGAGAGGGAGTAGCTCTGTGGTGGGAGATGGACTGCTGGGAGGAGTCACACTGCGGGGGGATGAGACGGATGCTGGGGGCAGTCACGCTGCAGGGGGATACCACTGTTAATCTGGTAAAACGCATAATCTGACACACTGCTGGAAGTGAGGGTTCCAGATTATCCGTGGTGTACTTATAGTCTATTTATAACTATTAATCATTTTGTTGCTACTGCAAATGTAGCTGAAGTCTGGGCTTTCATTTTCTCATTATAGGTGGAAAGTTATTGTAATTTGAGTTCATAAACCAAACAATCCCCTGTAATTCCGTTGCAGTACTGTACAAATGGAGCCGCTCCCATCCTACCGTCCGCCAGACCGCGCCATCCCCAGCCGGCAGACGGGGCGTGCATGTCAGAGACACTCACATCCCCCATTTTTGGCAGTGGCTCACACATCCATGTCAGCCGGCCCGCCTTCCGCCAACAGCTACCAGATACTGAAATCTGGCACACTGGCAGCAAGGGGGAAAACAGCTCCATGTGTTTATAATATTTTATAACAACTGATGCAAACCAGTCAAAATTATCAGTTATTTTCTTTAAATTTTATATCACACAACAAATTAAAACATTATTTGATTGTGCCACATCCTACTGGTAAGAAAGTTTTGATTGCAACAAAAGAAGCGAACGACATTGTACTGTTGTATTTCCTGAGGTTGTCTAAGAAGTAGCGCTTTTTAGTGTCTGCGTCTTTCCTCAGAAGATTTTCAAGTAATGTCTGAGAAAAGTGACAGGAGAATACTCTTATTGTGGCAACAGCTCAAAGTGAACCTTCGCCTTGGTGCCAACCTTTTCCCAAGTGAGATGCAAAGCTCTGCAAAATTCACGTTTGAAGAACAGAGGGCTTAGATTGTTATAGCCCACAGAAAAATCTGGATTCACACCTGATCGCTGTGCTGTGTAATCACAATCCAGACGATTATCGGCTGCGCATGCCTACGTATTGTAGTGTGCGTGCACTAGGAAATCCTGTGATAAAATCCGGTGTCTTTTTTTTTTAGCGCAAGCCATTTGCAGCTTTACTGACAGGAAGCCAGAATTTGGGGGGGGAGGGGGGTGTCAGGGCAAACACAGCCTGTTTCTGTCGCATCTGTCACAGGTCATGGGTTCCGCACACACTTCACACACTGGGAAAGTTATATGGTGACTGAGTTGTGAATGGATTTGCAGCTAGTTGCCGATTTGCCATATTTTTCACATCAACAAATAATAGCTTGATAGAGTGCTTAGTGATTTTAAGCATTTTTTTTACCATCCCTTTGAAGACTAACCTCCGTTCCTATTCCACACCAGTCTCCTATTGACTGCTGGAGAAGGGAGCCGCATTTCACTAGACAAGCTGAGCTCAGACATACCTCCCAACACTCACGATTTCAGCGGGACAGTCCCGATTACCGGGTCCTGTCCCGCTGTCCCACCCGCGGCCGGAGGTGTTCCGCTGCGAGGGGGGGGGCAGTTGGGAGCCCCCCCAATTTAACAGAATAGACACTGTGCGCATGCGCACAGCATCTATTCCCGGCCGAAAACGGGGACGCGGCTCATTTGCTTCGCCGCGCGAGTGTCCCTATTTCTGCAGCTACAAAGTTGGGAGGTATGGCTCAGACAGTGCTGTGTTTGTGGTCAGCTCTGTATGAGTACAATAAATTAAACGCATTTTACATTTGTGCAACATGGGGTTTATTTACTAAGTTGGGAGTCCCATTGAATATGGGATGTGGCTATGGATAGATAGAATAAGGAGTTCCCAAAGCAATTTCTTATTATGTTTTGAACCCCAGGTTTTAGTGATATCCAGGCTTCAGCAGAGGTTACTTAATTAGTACCTCAGTTATTTTGATTTAACCATCTCTGCTGAAGCCTGGTAATCACTACAACCTGCACTGTTGGTGTGCTTTGAGGACCGTAGTTGGGAATGCCTGCTCTAATGTATCTGCACACAGGCCTTTATCTGGGTCACCAGCAGGACTGAATACAACCACAACTAGAGAAAACATACGCGTAATCTGACACACTGCTGGAACTGAGGGTGCCGGATTATCCGTGGTGTATCTATATGCATATCTCCAAGTTGCCATTTCTCTCTACTGTGTGTCAACAGGACCTACAGTTGTATCTAGTTGGTATGTAGTAGATGTATAGCCAGGGCAGGTGCAATGGATCTCAGCGCCCCAGGTAACCCGCTTCACTGCTCCATGGGGGAGGGGGGGTTGGGGGGGGTTGGGTGATGCGGCCATCCACATCTCGCTCCATGGGGGGGGGGGCAGAGGGGGAGATTTGCGGCCGTCCACAAGTCTCTTCATGGGTGGGGGGACCAGCTCCCAAGTGGCACCCTCCGGCGCCCCCAGTCAAATGTCTAAAGCTGCCTCGTAGATGTATAGCACATATTATGGGTAGGTGTAAATGTCGATGCTAATTTTGGAAGAATGAGGGCAGTGAAAAGCATCCACATTGTATTTTTGGGCCCATTCAGACCTGCTCAGTGAGCAGCGGATCCTGACCCGTTTCCAATGGTGGGGGAGTGCGCATGTGCATAGTTGCTCATGCAGATGTGCAAACCCCCCCCCCCAGAAAGAACCCCTATGGGTAGTTTTACACTTGCCGGGGCATTTGCAAAACGATTGCCATGCAGTAGTCCACCCAGCGTTTCATTGGCGTGCCCCACAAATGTGGGGCGCGCCAATAGAAACACTGGGCGCACCCCTGCAAATACCTGCTCATGGCGGGTGTCCGATTTCACATGACTTCAGCGCCCGCCCCCAAATTGGCCATCAGTGTGCAGTATAAAAGTAAGTCCATGCTTACTTTCATCTGCAAAGGGAGGAAATATCATTTGATGGTGAGTAACCATCGAATCATTTTTCATCTATGCGGGCATATGCGAGCGCATATGTAAGCGTAACACATCTGCTCGCATCGTGTCACAGGGATTCGGGTGGCGGGGGCGGGGTTATATATGCAGCCTAGCAAGCAGGACTGAATTACCCCCTTTTGTTTGCAATGTCTACAATACCGCACATTTGGACTAGTGTGCGAATCAGAATCATGCCCAGGGACTTCCCAGGCAGTTTATTAACTTGTGATGAGATCCAGGTCACAGTGGAACATTTCTAAATGCAATACAGTAAGTGGCGTATAATGTCCCCTTGCACATAAAATAGGAGACTCAATCATATAGTAATTGACCCCAAATAGGAACGCACCTGGGAAGAAGAGAAGGGTTTACCAGCGGTGATAACTATCTGAACAGATTATAAAGACATCCCAAACAGAATCCAGCGTGATACTATTCCATCTTCCCTCAAACCTAATACACGTTAAGCCTCACAATATCTTCATTGTCTCTTTTCCTTTCAAGTGTCCTTGGTGGACGTCGGCTAATGATCTGCTCTGAGCTTCTAGATTAGAATCACCGGTTCCCTGAGAAATACAAGCCAGCGCAGGCTACTTAACATTTCACCATGAGTCTCCTGGACACCCGAGGTCTGCCTCCAGGAATTAGCAGCGATCATTAACTACTATAACACCAAATCACTCCGTATTGTATTCTTTTATTTTAGCATCATGGGTGTTATTTTCTATATTCAAAATTTATCTCTTTCCTGAGAAATGTTTTACAAGGATAGAAAAAGGTCAAGGCCTGCAGTAGTTAACCGTGGTTACAGTGCCGCGGATTATTATCATACACCACTGTACATGTCTGTACTGTGCAGTTACGGTATCCAGGTGATGGGTTGACACCATTTGGTCCATTTGACATCTGGTGTCAGGTCATCAGCAAATTTAACATGTTGGAATTTCTTGATCTTCCAATTACAACCTAAAAAGCGAATTGGCGAGTCAAGGATTTTTAACTTGCTGGATTTCACTGATTTCCAGACAAATTGGTGATCTCTGGAGTTCACACATAGGATCGGTGAATTGGATCGGCATCTAGGAAATGGGGAATCGTAGATGGCCTTCATTAGATGTACCAAAACTAGATAAGAGGAGCAGTTGGCCATAGAAACTGGTCGGCATCTATCATTTATCCAGCACATCATATAAAATTATAGAAGCTGATTGGTTGCTTTGGGAAATTGGTAATCAGTGTCTTTCAGTGTACACACTGAAAAATATTTTGACCAATGTCGTTCAGAAGGGCAAAAATGAACGAAATTGGTCAAAAACATTGTATGTGTATGCACCTTTAGTCTTTTATACTGTATATAGCATTAAGGTTACAAAGGGGGTTGTATTCAATCATGTCTGAAATGTTCAGCTAGCCAAAAAATCCGGACATACCTATTCAATTGTGTCAGTTTTCATACAGTTTTTTCGCCTATGCAGTTTCAACGAGTAATTCGCTGATCCACAGGTTTTGCCGATATTTCAGACGGTCGGAGAATCTGCACATTAATTGAATAGGTCGAATGTAAATTCGACCAAAAAGCATCAAAAAGTGCACAACCTCCATAAATCTGCACTAACTTAATACCCCCAAAATATTACATGTCCTAATGGGCCTAATTCAGATATAAGAGGGGCACCCAATGCGCAAAGTACAGATTATATTGTAGGTACTTTCTGTCTGCATGTTTGTGAATCGGTCCTGCAACATAGGACGGCAGCAGACTGTCAGTTATTGGTGGACGGAGAGGGGGTGATGACAGCAGTGAAAACGGAGGTGTGATGCCACTGTTTAGGGAGAGGAAAGAGATCAGGAATCTCTGTAATTGGACAGAGATTTCCTGGTCTCTGCAACAGGCGCAATGCCACAAACCACCCAATGATGAGCGAGCGAGTGATCGGATGCTGCACCCTAGGATACAGGGGCAAACACTACTGCAGCAGGAGATGCTTACCATACAGCCATATCAACGTCATACATGCAACTCCAGTCGCATCAGAACTAGGCCCGACGAGCACTGAGCTTTGCAGAACTACAGTGCAATTTGTATTGGTATTAACCAGTGCTGTAGTTATCATTCTCTGTATGGAAAATATTCATAGAAATGAACTTTTACAATCCATGGTCTTCCGTGTAATAATTTAATTAACATCCCCACAGTGCGACATTGTCTCTTCAATGATTTGACCTTTCCAAAAGCAGTTTGTCATTTCATCATTGATATGGAACGGTCTATTCATTTGACTCTAATTGTCTGATGGGGGTGAGCCAAAAGGCTGTGGGCTTAAAAAGTGCAACCGTGTGTGTAAATGTTAGTTTAGCACCAAGAGCCGCGTCCTACAAAATCTGACATTTCAGGCAGCTTAAACTTTTACATTTATAAAAGTCATTTTAGGCATAATAACTTGCTATCCGCAGATTTTGCTTGTGATTTCATAGTGGACCTATCGACTGTTCAGCTGATAATTAGTTTGGCCCACAAAATAGCTGTCTCTATTATGTGTAGGGTTCATAGAATTCATTAATGATCACTGTAGCACCTGGAAATATCTGCTGTATTCAGAGAATCAGAAATAGTGGCTCAGTAACATTACCTACACATAGGACTTCTTCTCCAGCTTTCCCACATTTTGGATAACCAATAAGCAGGGTTGGCAACAGAAATCTTGGGGCCTGGTACACTACTATACCTTCCCCCCCTCCTACCGCCCCTCAACCATCCTTGACCTGCTGCAACAGTCTACAAATGTCTCCCCTACTTGTGCACGATGGCGGCTGCGGCAGGAGGGCTGGGCACACACACACTTGCTGGGCTGTCTCTGGAATGCTGGCTGCTCCTTGGCCCCAGCTGAATACACAGAAGGGCTGGCGCAATGTCAGAGTCATGACCTGGGGTTGGACACAGACCTGTAAGGAGGGTGAAAGGCTTAACTTTAGTTAATTGACAGCAGCATACCTTCACTTTACTAGGCGCTACAGCCCCATATATTATGTCTCTGACCCCTGATGCCCCTCTATTCCGTAGGGGCCAGTACAGGTGTTCCCTTTGACCCCCTGTTGCCAGGCTGGAAAACTCTGGTTTAATCCAAATTTCCGCTAATTCAGTGTTAAGAACCGAGTAAATTGCCCCCTTTGTTTTATATCGCTGTTACGACAAAACATTTTTCCAGGTCTTCACATCTTTAGCGTAGATCAGGGGTCTTCAACCTTTAAGACAGTGTGGGCCACATTAAAAAATTCAACGAAGCCCGAGGGCCACTAAGCTCTACTGTGGTATTTAACACAGCTCTTAATAGATACAGCACAGCCCCCACATAGATAATTGGCACAGCTGCCCATACACATAAACCCTGCCCCCAATATATAGTCTGCACCAGGGCTATTTCTAAACAATTAGGGTCCCAGTGCGAACAGAATAAAAATGCAGCCCCCCATACATAATTTGGTATGTAAGAAATTGCACACGCTGTAGGTGCATGCCCCCCAAAAGGGGTGTGGCCTAATTATAAGGGGCGTGGTCTAATTATAAGAGTGTGAACTAGCAGGAAAAAAATTACCTGACACCTTACTTTTGCAACCTGCATGACCAGACATTGGTTACCGCAGGAATGGTTGTTGTCCTTCCACGCTTAAGTTGGCTGTCTAAAGGCCGCACACTGACATATAAACATGAAGGCCCATTACACCATGATGCCCATTACACATTATGCCACACACCGTGATGCCCATTGCAAAATATGCCACACACCGTGATGCCCATTGCACAATATGCCACACACCGTGATGCCCATTGCACATTATGCAACACACCGTGATGCCCATTACACAATATGCCACACACTGTGATGCCCATTGCACATTATGCCACACACCGTGATGCCCATTGCACCTTATGCCACACACCGTGATGCCCATTGCACATTATGCCACACACCGTGATGCCCATTGTACATTATGCCACACACCATGATGCCCATTGCACATTATGTCTCACACCATGATGCCCATTACACATTATGCCACACACCATGACGCACATTGCACATTATGCCTCACACCATGATGCCCATTGCACCTTGCACTATAAGGCCCCAATACTCCTGCTTATGCATATAATGCCCCCAGCAGTGCCTCTCACAAAATGCCACCAGTAGTGTCCCTCACAAAATGCCCTAGTATTGCCCTCCATAGTCAGCACCACATTGCACTGCCAGCCCCCCCCCCCTCCCCCATAGTCAGCACCCTCCCCAAACACAGGGCTACATTGCACTGCCATCCTCCCCTCCCCCATAGTCAGCACCCTCCCCATACACAGGGCCACATTGCACTGCCAGCCTCCCCTCCCCCATAGTCAGCAGCCTCCCCATACACAGGGCCACAGTGCACTGCCAGCCCCCCTCCCCCCTAGTCAGCACCACGGTAGCTAGCCAGCATCACCCTCTCCTGAGACACTTGCCTTAGTGTCCCTTGCAGAGGTCTCCTTCAGAGGGCTGCTACTGCTGCTGGCATTGGCGGCGGCTGTTTTAACAGGCAGGGACAGGTGCGCGGCTGCTGGCGGTTGTCACACTCACTCCAGTCTCCCAGCTGTCTGAAAGGGCACGGGTGGGTGCGCGGCGTCAGGAAGTACACAATGCGCATGTCTGCGCACAGTTCTGCCCGCCCCAGCCAGCACATCCACCTCCGTCGCGTCCCACTGCTAAGGCGACAGCACGCAGAAGGATTTTAAAGGGACAGCACAGCATTTAATAAAAAAAAAACGCAATTCACTGGCAGGCCACCTAAAACAACTCGGCGGGCCATGGGTTGAAGACCCCTGGCGTAGATGCTTATTACATACTGTAGCCTCATTTGATCTATTGAAAAATTAAATTACGTATTAGTTCAATTCCATTTTGCATTACTCCGATTCATTCACTATATTTAACTTGTTTGTAACCCAACACAAATGAGTTGATGGTGGTAATAGTAGGTGAGATGCAGCGCTTGATGTACTGTGGAGTTTCTGGTAGGGCGGTACAGTTTGGTAGACAATAACTACAGCCATGAGGAAATTAGGTTGGTATGAAATGTCAAATCACCCAAAAGATTAGTATAGTTACCTTCCTTATTAAGCCATGGTTATTTTGCTGCTCACTGACAGAGACAGGAGAAGTATAAGGAATGTGAGGAGATCCTTTTGTGATTCCGGAACATTCTGAGATG
This sequence comes from Crinia signifera, assembly GCF_055691185.1. Taxonomy (NCBI): domain Eukaryota; kingdom Metazoa; phylum Chordata; class Amphibia; order Anura; family Myobatrachidae; genus Crinia; species Crinia signifera. The sequence goes on along the minus strand of NC_139218.1, from coordinate 358,212,138 downwards.
TCTGCACTGTGAGTGCCTGTATTGTCTGACAGCTGCTAATGGTCTTCCCTGTGGTAGAACATTGATTTATAGAAGGCCATATGGAACTGATGCGGATATGAAATGTGTACATCAAACTCGCCTACCCTCTGAACAGCTCCTGTTAAATAGCATCATCATAGCACACCACTATGCAATGTCTGTTTTCACAGCGCTGTATAGCGGGATCATAGCCGCAATGATGCAATTGCTCAGCCATGCCCCTGGCCCGTCCAGGGGCATGGACTGCACGCGCCCACCCGCCGAAATAAAAGTAGGTGGGTATGGTGTATGTACATAATGTCTAATTAGTTGCTATGGACAACATCACCTCTTTTCATTTTTAGAACCTAAATTTATCCCTATGGGGTGTATTCAATTCCTTTCGGAACTGCCGTCTTGTTGTAAAGACAGCAGTTTCTGACTTGAATAGGTCGGAAGGGGTTCTGACCTATTCAATAATTCAATGTTTTGAAACCAGGTGGATGGGTGGAATAGCCGCAGATTCACCTGTTTTTTTTTTACAGAAACAAGGCCAAATCTTGCAGGGTTTGGTCCCATTTCAGGAAATCTCAATCCAACGTGAAAAAATGTCTGATTGAGGCAGGGAGGACAGCGCAGCAGCTCACCCGACGCCATCTTCCTGTCTGCTGTCCTCCCATCCACCATCACCCGTCCTCCCGCCCACCTCCCATCGCCTCCTGACGCACTCATCCGTCACGCCACTGGGCCGGGAGTGTAGCAATCAGTGGCCAAATCCAACATTTGGGTTTGCCCGCTGATTTGAATAGGTAGTGTCAGATCCATTCCGACAAATGAATGTCAGAATTGATCCAACACTAATTGAATCTTCCCCTATGACTCATGAGGCCAGATGTACGAAGCTTGAAAAGTGATAAAATAGAGATAGAGGAGCCAATCAGCTCCTAAAATAGAGAAGCCAATCAGCTCCTAACTGTAATGTCACAGGCTGGGTTTGAAAAATAAAAGTTAGGAGCTGATGGGTTGGTGGATTATAACATTTTATTACTATTAAAGGCTTAGGATGTCTCAAACATGGTGAGTGATTCAATTGTTATTTGGGTATCCACCACTAGATGGCACCTGCTGGCAGCCATTATACTGCTGTGAAAATGTTGTTTACTGTACAATGACATTCTGCTCACAGCCTGAAAAGGTGGAGAACAAATATGTATAACACAATTTTTTTGTTGCGGACAGTATTTTAGCAAAGGCTAGCCACTTTGTGTAGCTGAATTCAGCGTTTTGAGCATGTGAGAACTAATGGGCGCCAACTCAGAGCACTAATTGAATTGCTCCAATTATTTTTTGTGCCCAGAAAAACAATTAAATCACCCCTGGAGAGATATTTCCCATACAGTGGGCCAGATGCACTAAGCTTCAAAAGTGATAAAATGGAGAGTGCTATACAGCCAGCCAATCAGCTTTTAAATTCCATGTCACAGAGTGTATTTAAAAAATGTCAGACAGGAGCTGATTGGTTGGTTGTTTATCCCTCTCCATTTTATCAATTTTGAAGCTTAGTGCATCTGACCCACTGATAGAAGCCATGTTGTGGACATAACGACTATTCATGCAAGCAGTTTACAAAGTACCAGTACAGTACCTCATGAATATGTGAGGCCCAATGTATATTCAGCAGTCCTTCAAGTTATTGGTCCCCAGCATGTTGATAAATTGATGTTCTATAAATTGGTTTAGCCTACAAAATAGATGCCTCTATTTTTTTCAGGTGATACAGTAGGCATAGGTGCCGATTTATGTTTTTGCTGGTGGGTGCTCAAGCCAAAAATATAGAGGAGTGGCTTCATGGGGAAGGGGTGTGGCCACAAAATAATACCAATTTATATTACGGAGCACAGTTGTCTCCAATATTCAAATTACAGCAACAGAGTTCCACATACATAAATGCCCCCACAGTACTCCGCGGACAGAATACACTCTCCCCGCCATACTGTTTCCCAGGTAGCGGGTCCGGCGATGTGGGTGCTGCAGCCGCAAATTAGCAAATTAATATGGTGGCCCAGCAGCGGGACTCCGGCCCGTGGGTGTTCATCAATTTCCGTGGGTGCTCGGGCCCTTGAGCACCCACAGAATCGGCACCTATGACAGTAGGTCCATATTTATTACTTTCAGTGACTTACCTCCCAACATTAACACGTCCCAAATTGGGGCAAACAAGGCCCTGATTAGCCAAATGTGGCCCCAATCTGTACAAAAAACTGAGATTAGGTCAAAACGCCATTGTCAGCCTACAAATGGCCTTTGGCGGCCTACAAATCAGTACTGTCCTTAGGGAATCGAGACAATTGGGAGATATATATTGTAGTTATTTATTACATATTATTTCTCACACATAGGCCTTGATGTACAGTATATACCGTCCTAAAGTGACTTTACTCTAATTAATTCACATTTTGCTTTCTAATCATATATTTCCATTTGTATTTCTTACCTGGTGAATCTCTAAAGCAATGTTGTTTTATTTATTCAAAGCCAGGAGAGATTTGAGGGTTGTCTGAATCAATTATCATTTCAGAAAAGCAATTCAGAGATGTATCCTGAAAGAGATCAGGGTGTAGCTGCCTCGCTCTTAAACTGCTCATCACACATTACGCCATCCTGCGCGTGTGCCATCCACCAGAGCTGTGTGTCTCCAGCAGATGTCCTGTCACACTGGCACAGTCATCCTGCTTAAGAAGGAAAGGTTTAATCACTTCTGTCATATGTCATTGGAAGCTTATTACTTTCTATTAACGTAATATATGACCATTTCTACCACTGCACCTTTGCATGCACTGAGGACTTCAGACAAGAGGTGCGTCTGAAATTTCACGAACGCAGAATTAAAATGACGCCTCAGCACTTATGTCTTTAGAGAGAATAGGAGAACATGGGGCCTGATTTGGATTTCTAAGCAAACCCTGTAGTTTTGCATTTTTATTTTATTTGTACAGAATTGCATGTAAATCACAGTAGTGTAGACAATACTTGCCTATTTCCCAGAAACGCAGGGGAGGCTCTTGAATCTCGAGTGGATCACCTGGATGACTGGAAGAGTAATCATGTTTCCTGGGAGTGTGTCCATGGCTTCCCGGTGTCATGCACTTACTAAGTGAACTGCGTGATCTAAATTGACACTGAAGCATTTTGAGAGGAATAGTGTAAATGTGGCCTCACTTCACAATGCTGGTGATTGCTGCATTGTATATCCAGAGTGGAATCATGAGGAAGCAATCATACCAACACAACCTTTGCACCACTCACCATGCCCCCAACTTGCCTACCAGAAGTCAGAATGTCTAGAATCAGCTGCCTATAATATAGTCACCCAGCTAAATATCCCCTTCTCTCTCTCTCTCTCTCTCTCTCTCTCTCTCTCTCTCTCTCTCTCTCTCTCTCTCTCTACCCCTCCCCTCTCTCTATCTCTCTCCTCCAAATCTCTCCACTCCATTTCTCCCCCTCTTTCTTGTCACCTTCATTTCCCCTCTCTTTCTCTCCTTCCTTCTCACAACTTTCTCCTTCCCTTCCCTTCTCTGTATCTTGCCTTCCCCCTTCTCTCCCTCCCTCCGTCTCTACTCCTCTCTCCCCGCCCCCACTCTCCCTCAAGCATTAAATGCCTTTTAATAGTAAGTTAATCAGAGACAGATTTACCAAGTTCAAAAGTGATAAAATGGAGAGTTATAAACAGCCAGCCAATCAGCTTCTACCTATCATTTTTCAAACCCAGCCTGTAATATGGCAGGTAGGATATGATTGGCTGGCTGTTTATTAGCATTTGAAGGTGCTAAGTAAATAACAAGTATAATGTGGTTGCTATGGGCTACATCCCATCTTCAATAGAACTCCCATCTTAGTCAAATTGCCTTGTCCTTAGCGAGCTTACTGCTGAATCGCCACCCCCACCCCACTGCCGTATCCCCTTGCAACAATGTGAGGGGATGTGTCACAAAGATACATCCCCTCGCATGTTCCCGCTGCTGGAGAAATCATTCGATGGTCACCGACCATCAAATGATTTCTCAAGGGCTCGCAAATATAATTCAGCACACTGCATCACGTCACCATTTACATGGGAAAGCCCAGCCCAACTGATGCCCTCACCCATGTAGAACAAGGGAGACACGTCCGCACGTGCATTTGGAATAGAACAAGCACCTGACTGACTGATTGCAGCAGCTCACACTGCATTTGTGACTCGACACTGCTCAGTTCCCCTCATGTATTAGGCATATGCATGAAATGACAGACAGATGCTAGCAATAATTGTAATCATAGAACTATACATTTGTGGCAGATGGTTATTAATATTTTTTGTATTTATAAATAGTTCAAGAAACTATTACACTCTCCTTGTTTGCTATAATGACACAAGCTACAGTAATTCCCCATTCTCTCTGTAGGCAAGTGATATGTGATATGTTATTAATTAGATAAGATTGAACCATATTACCATGCCAGTCCTACTTATATTGAAATTCCTATTTCAATATAAGTGACTTTGTGATACCCATTCATAAAGCCACATGCCGTAATGCCAAGGCCGCACATGTTGCCCATTACATACTATATAGCAAACAATAATGCCCATTACACATTTGACACATAAGTGCCACTTACCTACATGCTCATTGCTAGGAACTTCATGCTCGATGCCAGGGGCTTCATGCTCGTTGCCAAGGGGGACAGAAATAGCTCGTTGCCAAGGGGGACTGAAATAGCTCATTGCCAAGGGGGACTGAAATAGCTCATTGCCAAGGGGGATTGAAATAGCTTGTTGCCAAGGGGGACTGAAATTGTTTATTGCAAAGGGGAAATGTAGCCCGCTCCCCCACCCGCCCAGCTCTTCCGCTCCCCGCTGTGCCTGGCTGAGCCAGTGTCCACTGCTATTTTCAATTCTCAAGTCTCCCGCTGGCCAATAGGCGCTCGCAGTCCAGCAGCCAATGCTGATTCTGATTGGCTGCTGGACCACAAGCTCCTATTGGCTAGCAGTCCAGCGGGAGACTTTAATTGAAAATAGCGGCGGACTCCAGCCGGCAGCCGGGCACAGCGGGACACAGAGAGTGGGCAAGCTGGGGAGTAGGGGAGCGGGTGAGCAGGGCGGGGGAGCCGGCTGCAGAGTGCATGGCTCTGGCGTCCTGTGATATTTCGGTGCCTGGAGCTCGAGCTCCGCCCTCGTTACGCTGCTGACAGTATGGCATGACCTATATCTTACCCCCTGTAGTGAGTAATTATATCACCTGTATAGTACTACATAAGCACACAATAAAAAATATAAGGGGCATCTGCAAATGCTATCGGCAGTACTGGCATGGGTTGTCAGCTCATATTCCCCATAGCTGGTACATTTATTTATATATTTATTTACAGTTTCTTATATAGTGCAGCAGATTCCGTTGCGCTTTACAATTGTAAACAGAGATAAAACAAACTGGGTAACAACAGACAGACTTGGAGGTAGGAGGGCCCTGCTGCAAGCTTACAATCTATAGGGACATAGGAGGGAAACACAAGGACAGGCACCAGTAATAGCATAGCTTGTAGGTCCAGAAGGGAAGCTATATAATACATAAGTGCCTCAGAGGGTTATGTGTGTGGTACTTATATATGATAGGCTTGCCTGAAGAGGTGAGTTTTCAGGGAACGCTTGAAAGTTTGGAGGCTAGTGGAGAGTCTTATTGTGCATGGAAGGGCATTCCATAGGATCGGAGCAGCCCAATGAAAGTCCTGTATTAGTGAATGGGAGCTAGTAATCCATGCAGCAGAGAGACGCAGGTCTTTTGCAGAGCGTAGTGGTCGAGATGGGAGATATTTTGTGATAAGTAAAGAGATATATGCTGGTGCAGTATGGTTAATAGCTTTATATGGAAGTAGAAGAGTTTTATGTTGAATACGGTAAAACACAGGTAACCAATGGAGGGACTGGCAGAGCGGATCAGCAGACAATGAGTATCTTGCTAGGAAGATCAGCCTAGCAGCAGCATTTAAAATGGATTGCAGTGGCGAGAGTTTGTTCTTTGGAAGACCAGTTAGGAGACTATTGCAATAATCAATGCGGGTTATAATGAGTGCATGGATAAGAGATTTAGTAGTGTCTTGTGTGAGATAGGGTCGTATTTTGAAAATATGTTTTTAAGATGCATATAACATGATTTGGAGACAATGTGGGGAACAAAGGAAAGTTGAGAGTCAAAGATGACCCCTAGGCAACGAGCTTGTGGGGTAGGGTAGATTGTCAAGTTGTCAACAGTGATGGTGGGAATATAAGTAATTCAGTTTTCGAAATATTGAGTTTTAGGTGTCGAGAAGACATTCAGGATGAGATGGCAGAGAGACATTCAGAGACTCAGCCCAAAACCACTGGTGACAACTCTGGAGTTGATAGATAGATTTGAGTATCATCCGCATATAAATAATACTGAAATCCGAAAGAGCTGATGAGTTTGCCAAGAGATGAGATATAGATTGAGAAAAGCAGAGGACCTAGGACTGAGCCTTGCGGAACTCCGACTGACAGAGGTAGTGAAAAGGAGGTAGAGTCAGAGAAGCGAACACTGAAAGAGCGATCCGATAGGTAAGATGAGAACCAGGAAAGGGCTGTATCAGTAAGACCTAGGGATTGTAGTGTTTGTAAGAGAAGTGTGTGATCCACAATGTCAAACGCAGCAGAAAGATCTAGAAGAATAAGTAGTGAGTAATGGCCTTTAGACTTGGCCAGAGTCATTCAGGGAGGTGTACAGTACAAGTGCAGGGGGTACAGAATTTGCCCTGTAGTATAGTACCACACTGTACACATGTGTGTGTGTGTGTGGGGGGTGGGGTGCCCAGGTCCCATTAGAATCATTATAAGGCATCCATATTCCAGCAGGATATGCAACTGGTATCCCAGTAATGGCTGGTGGAAAGTTACAGGGTACTCACGTCCCTGTCCTCTACGTCCATGTAGATATTTAAGAATGAAAAAACACCTGTTCTGGAAAAAACATGAAAACTCATGTCGACATGTGCAGAGTTAGATTTGGGTGAGTTATTTTGTTTCTGTGCAGGGTAAATAAAAGGCTGCTTTATTCTTACACTGCAATATATATCCCCAAAACACAGCTGCCAGGCTGCTAACCAACCAGCCCCGTTCTAGCCACATAGCTCCCATTTTCGACTACTCCCTTCACTGGACACTATCGGTCACATCATAAGATTGCACCAGCTTTATGCAGGCTACGACGCTCTGCTTGGACATGGCTGCTGATTTCAATGCAGGTGAACAAAGCACGCCTGTGCAGTGGCCGAGCTTGTGGGCCCAGGTGCATAAATATCATTTGGGCCCCCTCCTTCACCCTAGCCCAAGTTCACAGTATGCAACACAGCAGTGGGTGACAGGGAGAAGCAGAGGGTGGTAGTGGGGAGACAGAGTGTGACTGGAAAAAACAGTGGGTAACAGAATAAGGGTGACAGGGGCAGCAGTAGGCCCCTTGCTCCTCAGGGGGCCCAGTGCACTGCACCTGCTGCACCAATGTTAGTTCTCCCTCCATGGCTGCCATCAGAAATTGTGGGGCCTAGGTCTGACAAAATAGGCAGGGCCCCCTTTCCCCTTCTTGAACCCCCATCTTGCCTGGTGAGACCTCTTCATTGCTTCAAGGAAAATATGAACCTTGGTTTATGACAAATTATACTTGATAGACTCCATTCCTGGGCCCCCTTTCTGCCTGGGCCCAGGACTGGAGTCCCCGCAAACTCCTGGATTTCTGCCCTGTCTGCCTTAAAAAGATCTACATGGCTTAAGTTGACAGGGACAAAATTTCGACACAAGCAATAAGTCGACATAGAAATGTCGACATGTACAAGGTTGACATGAGTTATTCATTTTTGGGGGGGTCTATGTTGACTTACGTTGACATGGACACCATATCGGTATACCGCGTCCCATTGCACGGCTCGCTTGAATGGTCGCCTGCATCTGGAAAGCCACACTACCCAGAAACACTGATCCAAACTGCAGTTTCATTCACATGGTATCCATGTCAACGTAAGTTCCATTCATTGCGGTAACCATCGTACAGCGCGACTTGGACATGTGCGTCTGATGCGTTCATATCTGAGTCCGGCGCCATGGTTTTAAGGGAGGCATGTGTGTAATTTTTTAAAACGAAAAGGAATTTTGGTTATGCAATTTGTTTGAATCCAATTTGTGATGTTTTTTTTTTCAATCCTGAGAAAAGTAATCATTTATACATTCACATAAATTATGTTTTATTAACACCAACTGATCTGAGGGTCTTCATCCTTCACATCATTTCATGTAATAACTGCCACCGCAGTACATTTTTTGTTTTCATGTAACATCCTCAAACAGATGCTTGTAGTTAAAGTTAATGAGCAATGTAGCATTTTTATCTGTGTTGGAAATGTAAGAAACTGTCTCCCATACAGTAAATATAGCTGATGATTTTTGAAGTGCATATTAATCGGAATGAGCTGATTTAATTTGTCTTATGTTAACCTGTTAACAAGGGTTGTGTGAGGCCCAACAAAATGTATTGTGATTCAGACAAAATTGGGCTCAAAGGTAACAAATAATTGCGCTAAACTTCATACAGTAGATCCAATGACCCATATCCCCTAAGATATGCCTCTGACACACACACACACACACACACACACACAGTACTTTGGACAAAGTACTGTTTTTGTTGATCCTTACTAAATGATCAAAGCAGGGACTATCATCTACTGACAACCAATTACAGATAACTACCGTAGGGAAAATCTATTATTGGCTGTCAGGGAAAATTATTATAATATCAGGTTATGATCAATTACTTTGTCTTGCTTGCCCCAGGGCTGTCTTTTCGTATGGGCTTAATGGGAACTTGCCCAGGGGCCCCAGGTGTATTAGGACCCTATGCTGATATCTGAGGATCCCCTTTTTCCAGGGATACCAGAATTTTGAAAATCGGCCCTGGGGAACTGGAGATATCCAACTTCAAAGCAGCAGTCCACATCCGACCTGTTAATTGCAATTCCCAGTCATATTTCTCAGGTTTTCTCTGACTTAGTGTTTTTCTGAGCATACAATCCAAAAGCTGGGACTCTCCCCTTTCTGTCGACACTAGCGGCTTGTCTCTATCATGCCCATAACCAGAGATATGAGCCTTCCAGTAGCCGGTCCCTGCTCCAGCTCCAAACGTCTGGTGTACAGTTTTATATTTTTGTCAATGGATTGCTCTGGCTCCTGATCTCTAATCCCCAAGTTTCCAGCACCTCCTGAAAGTTGGGACTCTAGGTTTTTATTGAATGCTAAGAAATCTATTTCCAGATAATGGCGATATCTGCAGTCAAACAAGCTGACCTTCCACCGGAAAATGACGAATATTAAGCCCACTCCATTATCCAACCCTCCCCTGCGTATAAAACACCCCCTACCTCCCTGGAAGTCATTTACAAGGGACCCTTCATTCAGCTCAGTGCCCCCTTCCACATGATAGTGTTCTCCCTTCCACCACCTGTGCAGTAAAGGAGTAATTAGCAGAAGTTACTGCTCCAGGTCCTACATGTTGAATGGAAGATAGAGCACCCCCTGCCACCCGTAGGACATCAAAGCTGCTGCTGATAGCACCCCCCCCCCACCCCTAGTAGGGGAGAATGGGTAAGGGCCCTAGTGCATTGATTTGCTCAGGGGCCCACACTGCTGTTAAGACGGCCCTGGCTTGCCCCTCACCTTCATACCTTTATATAGTACCTTTTCATTCTGTTAATTTTCAGGGCTGAAAAATCTCCCCCACCTCAGTCTTAGTTTTTTCATGCTCCGTCACCATCACTGCTATACCATAGTTGCCTACCCTCCTGGATCCTGTGGGAGAGTCCCATTTGAATTTCTTATCTCCTGCTGTCATGCAGCCTAAATCAAATCTCCCTAATTGTTTATGTTTACTGAAGCCAGGGTACCACTAAGTAATTTGCATGGACAGTCATTTGCTGCAGTCTATTTGACTACTATCTGAGCACAGCAACCCCTTCTTAGTCCCTCACAGTCTACGTAACATTTATGGTGTGTACACACTAGGCAATTTGGCGGTGCCACAGGAGAATGACATTGTGAACACACTTTCCGATATTGTTCACAATATCGGCAAGTGCTGTCACTATATATTTTGTGTACATACTATATTGTTAAAGATGCATGCTCCTGCAACCCTTTAGCAATGTTCTCTGCCATCTGCACATGCAGGAGGATGATGGAGGACATTGCTATCGAGAGCAGCGTAGACACCCCCCCCCCCCCCATCGCTGTTGCTGCTGCCGGGACTGGCAAGTGTGTGCAAACCCCCGCCACCACCCTTTCCTGGATCACACTGATATGTACCCAGCTTCCAATTGAAACAGTTCAATATACTGGTGCTATAGTAATACATAAATACAGTTGGTTGCAATTTTTTATGCATGTTAAGTGAGCCAAAGTTCATTTTTACACAGTGAAATGTTGTGGCAACAGACTCGGTAAGGCCCACAGTAGTGTGTAAAAATATATTTTTTTTTAAACAAACTAAATATGTATGAATATAAAAAGGATTTATTGCCCAGTTTATCATCGAAAGCTTAAAATAGTTCCGAAATATGTTCATCAGTACTATTGTTACAATTCTCTCAGTGTTTAAACTTTAAATGTTTCAAATCTCTTGAAAATAATCCCCAGCTGCTGTAATTTCCCCAAAAAATAGTACAGATTTTATTTTTTCATTGAAAATAAAGAATCATAATTCAAGCTTATCTCTCTATATAAATAATACTTTCAATTTGTTTCTAAGGGCATACAACTCATTTGTTGATTTTCTTTTCAGCCATGGTTTAATTGATTCCAAAGTTTGCTTGGAATTTTGATCAGGCTAAATTGGCAGGATTTGGGAGTTAATGATTGCCAGATGAGACTTATTACTTTGTACAAAACTTTATTCTACTTTATGGGGGAAATTTCCTAAGAAGGCCGATTACGGACGATTCTGTGTACGAACGGGTATGACCGGAATTGGCCTGAAAATGGGAGGGAAGAATACTAAGCTGCCATATTCTCCTGATTCGTATTTTTCGATGGTGAAGCCATTCGTATTTGGCTGCCGAATTTATGCTAATTTAGCTATTTAAATCTCTTTAATACATACAGTCATAGACAAAAAATAAATAGTTTTATGCATTTATTTGAGGCTTAGGGGGTATTCATTCTTGGATTCCGACTCTCGGAATGTTCCAACAGTCAGAATCCAGGTCCGTTATCTCTCGGCTCGACAATTTCTCGAAAGGCGTAATTCAATGTTCCGCCTGTCGAGTTGCTAAAATGGGGCATGCCGGTAAAAACGTCTGTGGATTGTTGAGAAACATCCGTGAATTCGACAAACCACAACAGATTTTAAAGTCGGATCTGTTTTGTCCAGATCCGCCTTCATTGTAGTCGGAAACTACAGCATTGAATAGGCAGAGGGCACTATTTCTCCTGTTGAAAATAGTGCTGGGGATTGAATACCTTCCTGAATATTTTTGAATTAAGGCTACTTTTCAAATAAAGGTATACTCCATTTAGGGGTATTCAATTTCTAGCAATGTCCGCACAACTATAGTTCCCCTTACACCAAAGTAGAGGGGCACTGCAAAACTGGCAATGTTTGTGTACGGAATTGTATCACAATGAGACTCTTATCATGCACAACAGAATTCCTCTGTGTAATTAATAAAACAATTGTATCAAGAACAATGTGAATTTAAGGTCAAATTGTGTTATTCTAGTGAAAATAAACAAGACAAAATAGAAAATGTGAGATGAACAAAACAATAAAAAGACTGCAATACTATATTATTGCTATTATTATTATTATGTTGTTGTTTTCACTGTATCTTGAACTCATATCTACCCCTATTATCCACATAATACGACCTTTATCACTGTCTTGGTGGCGCCTCATGTGGAATAGATTGCTGCCCCCAAGCTATGTTTCTCTAGACTTGATAATATCCTGCACACAAAGCGCTCAGCTGGATGCCCACAATACCTGGAGTAAAATCGGGAGCTGAGGATAATAAAGGAATCCAAATTTAAATTTAATGTGAACCATCATTCATGTAGGCTCTTCTCATTCTAAAACAGGATAAAGGACTTTATATAATTGCATGCAGTTCCTTCATTTATAGAATGCTGGTCCTCTCTTTCCATTATTTATTCCTAATAAACACAATATATTGCATAAAATCAATGTGAGGGACTAAAGACATCATTCTGGTGCCCAGTGGCGGATTTGGGGGGCATGGGAGGCCACATCACATGAGTGGGGGTGGCCTGAAGGAGGCTGAAGTCCAGCGGGGGTTGTGAGACACTTTCCCCGCCTCCCCTCCTCTCTTCAGGGCAGCAGTGCCCTGGACAAGTGTACCTATGGCACCCCCCTGATGGCGGCCTTGCATGCGACTGCACCGAGGGGAAATCATGCGATGGCCGCTCACTATAGAATGATTTTTCCAGCCTATGGTCTCAGAAGTAGGACTATACTGTACTTTTCAGATAAACACTTTCCAACAAATTGGGGGTGAGTGTTTACATCATGTGATCTTTACATCACCCGCCTGCCCTGAGGATGAATGGGAACGCCTGCATTTGTAAGGGATACGACCAGCGTTTCTATGAGTGCGCCCACCGTTTTTGCGGGCACACCCATAAAATGCTATGCAGACTCCTTTGTCCGCCCCCTGCTTGTCCTCTGCCCACCCATCAGCTGCTATCTGACATTTTCCAAACCTAGACTGTAACATGGCAGTTAGGAGCTGGATAGGGGTTTGTCACTGCACTTGCATTTTCAGCAGCCTTAATTGGATGTGGACAGTAGTTGTTTGGTATTTAAAGCACTTGTATTAATAAAGGATATGGGTAGTACACGAAAAATAGAAAGAAGTGAAATAGAAATAAATATAAAAACAGAACAATGTGCTTGCCTGTGAAAAAAAGGGGATTAGTGGTTAAAATGTTTACAGATCCTTTTAGGAGTAAGTTATATAGGTGTTTTGTCTGTGGTTCCGGGGATCACGCATGTGACTGCAAACCTACACTGTCCCTACAGAACCTCTCCACCGTTTGTCAGGTTCAGTGTGGCGCTGTCAGGATTGTATTCTGCGTATCCGTCTCCCGGTCCTCTGTCCGGCTCGCTGTACCGGAAGTTCGGGGTAGCGTGTTTCCGGCTCACGCTACCGGCTTCCAATGCGTTTCGAGCGGGTCACTCTTTGTCAAGGACATGGCTACCTGTTTATCACTCTCCACTTTATCACTTTTTGAAGGCTATGATATACATTTTGCCACTTGCCCACTGATATGGACAGGAAATAACAAACTATTAATTATAAAGAGTGGAAATTGTCATCAGTGAGGAGCCATTAACCTGTAATTGAACTTGAAGTAGAATTTTACATCTTCATTTTTAATTATCAGTAATCTCTCCCCAGAGGGCGAAGGAATAAGGTTTAGCACCAGAACAGCGAAACAAATATGAAAACAACCAAGTAACACTGATACAGCTCAGTGATTGGCTGATTTGGGTGAAATGTGCAAAGAATCAATAATAATTACATTATTTAAAAATGAATAACATATGGACATGTTCATTCCCACTCAAGCATAGCTAGGTGCATATGTCTAGTCTGTGTCAGCATTTTGTAAGTACATTCTATATGCATACTGTAGGTGCTTTAGTATTTTTTTAATTCATCTTTAGATGGTGTTGCCATGGTGTGCAGGAAATCATGGTATGATATTTATTAATAAAATTATGTCACTTACCTTGGGTGATCATTTTTGTTTCTCCCCCATTTTAAACAAAACCTTGTAACATGATTAAATTATTAATAATAAAAGATAAAGGAAATCGCATCCAGCATAAAGACTCAAATGTGTGTAATTGTCCATCCATAATGTTTTACAATGTGTAAGTGTCCTATGGAAAAGATATTATCATTGTGACCACTGGCCGAAATATTTGCAGTTCAAGCGAACAGTTGATGGCGGTATTTGTTAGTTCCAACTTACACTACTTCAATATTGCGGCCCAAGTAATGCCCAATTAATGCAAAGCTAGCTCTTCAAAAGATCCATCAGCTTAGGCAGAGCTAGGCAGAAATGTTCTGTATCCTAAACCTCACCATTTGCATCCAACGTCTGCACATTCATATATTAGATAACGGTGCTCCACCTCTTCCCATCTCTCCCCTCATGCATTAGATAACAGTGCCCCGCCTCTTCCCAGTTTTCCCCTCATGTATTAGATAACAGTGCCCCTCCCCTCATGTATTAGATAACAGTGCCCCTCCCCTCATGTATTAGATAAGTGCCCCGCCACTTCCCAGCCCTCCCCTCATGTATTAGATAACAGTGCCCCGCCACTTCCCAGCCCTCCCCTCATGTATTAGATAACAGTGCCCCGCCACTTCCCAGCCCTCCCCTCATGTATTAGATAACAGTGCCCCTCTCCTCATGTATTAGATAACAGTGCCCCTCCCCTCATGTATTAGATAACAGTGCCCCGCCACTTTCCAGCCCTCTCCTCATGTATTAGATAACAGTGCCCCTCCCCTCATGTATTAGATAACAGTGCCCCACCACTTCCCAGCCCTCCCCTCATGTATTAGATAACAGTGCCCCTCCCCTCATGTATTAGATAAAAGTGTCCTTCCCCTCATGTATTAGATAATAGTGCCCCTCCCCTCATGTATTAGATAACAGTGCCCCGCCTCTTCACAGCCCTCCCCTCATGTATTAGATAACAGTGCCCTGCCACTTCCCATCTCTCCACTCATGTATTAGATAACAGTGCCCCGCTTCTTCACAGTTCTCCCCTCATGTATTGGATAACAGTGCCCCTCTCCTCATGTATTAGATAACAGTGCCCCTCCGCTCATGTATTAGATAACAGTGCCCCTCTCCTCATGTATTAGATAACAGTGCCCCTCCCCTCATGTATTAGATAACAGTGCCCCTCCCCTTATGTATTAGATAACAGTGCCCCACCTCTTCCCAGCCCTCCCATGTATTACAATAAATGACAAAAGGCTGATATGCTGGGTTGAACAATAAATATGAGTATGCTGAGTGGGTGAATTGTGTGCTGTGGTACTTAAAATCTTACATACAAAATATTGTAGCATTTTGATATAATAATTCCAAATTTGTGCTGTTTTTAATTCCAGCCGCCACAAGCTTCACAAATGAAGAGCAATCTACCCAAAATACAATTTTACCATCAAAGGAGATCCCCAAGGGTACGACTAGGACAGTCCTGGAAGTGTGTAGCAGCACAAACGTTCCCCGCAGGAGTTTACTTCCAGCGAAGAAAACAAGCACATCACCTGCTGGTAAGCAATTCCACTCCAGATAACGTCCCTGACATAACTCTCCATCTGCATTATCCCACTAGGAGGAAAACTATTTCTCATTATGTTAAATGAATCAGGGGTTGTTTTTTTTGCCTGTTAAAATAGCAAAACAAAGATATTCCGTCTGTCTATTGGGATTTTGATGCCTAGAAGGTAATGTAAGTGTCAGACACAAAAATGTAAACTGAGGGTATTTTGTGATTTGCATAGAAAAACATAATCTTGGATATTCTACGCTATGTGGTGAATACATTCTCCTACTAAGATTTCAAAATTGTCATGTCAAAACAATTATGGGTTTTATTTTTCTGAGTCATTAAAAAAAAAAATAGTTTTTCACCCTACAGAGACAAATGTGGTGGGCGGTTGCTGGTGGTTCCCCACGGGTACAAACTGAACATCACCAGCATCACACACATTGAACTGATTACTTGGTGTAATTGCACATGGACATGCAATCAGGCAGGCCCGCCATCAGGAATTTTGGGGCCCGAGACTAATTTCCAGTCCGGGCCCCTCCCCCTCCTCATTTGATTTACCCTAACCTGGCTCCTGCTCCGCCATCTTCTCTTCCACTGAGCTGCAGCCCAGAGGTCCTGGGCGGCAGGCTTCTTCAACTCAGGATGCCGGCGGCCAATTAAAATGCAGCACCAGCTGGTGAGCCAATCAGTGCTCTGATTGGCTGCCGGTACGCGAGCTCTGATTGACTCAAAAGCCGGTGCAGCATTTTAACTGGTAGGCGGCGTCCTGGGTTAAACAAGCCTGCGCTCCAGGACCTGCTTTGTTCAGCGCAGCGGAGGCAGTCGGTGGGGGAAGGGGGGGTTGTGGTGGGCAAAATGAGCTGCCCATGCCCTTCCAGAGGCCACTTTGCTGCTGCCAGAAAAACTGTGTGTGTGTGGGATGGGGTTCGTAAATATATATATATATAGACCACCCATACTTCTGCAGTGTGTTTTCACACTTATCAGATACCCCTGTGCCAGGTTGGGAAATCGGTGGTATTCATTGGGTTTAAAGATCTTGATTCTCCAATTCCAACCTGAAAATGGTCAAGATCAATTGCGGTTCAAGAGGTAAAATAAGGCTTTAAGGTTTGGCAGTGTTTGGAGTGGCAGTTGGTGTGTCCCCCTATTTGAATTTTGGACTGTGCTACAGCCCTCTGGTGCCGCCACTGGTCAGGATTGGCAAAGCAGGTATTTTTAAGATGAAGAATTTTTTGGAATGTTAATCACCGTTGGCCACAGTTCCAATTGGCAGTTCTTGGCGGGTAAGGGGATTTTTGGAAATAATGGTCAGATGTTCAGTATGGGGGCCTTCAGCCAAAACCTGAAACAAACAACACCAACTTTAAAAGAATCCACACCTCTTTACTCAGAGACAAACCCCCTTATGATAATGAACTGTCAGGCTAGCATAAGACAACTTTCTTTCTTTCTCTCTTTCTCTCTCTCTCTCTCTCTCTCTCTCTCTCTCTCTCCCTCCCTCCCTCTTTCTCTTTCTCTCTCCTGCTCTCTTTCTTTCTCTCTGTAAAGAAATATATTTATATATCTCTGCTGAATCTTTGCCATGTTTGCCTGGTCCTGGCATGATGGTGTCCGAAACGTTGACCCACTACATGTTAATATAATCTACCATTAAAAGGATTTGTACGTATACACGTTTAATAAAAGCCTGGTGAGTGCTCTTTTGAAATTTTTTATGGATTTTTTTTTACATCAGGTATAAAAGAAAAACCCAGTGCTAAATGTCTAGTTACGCCCCTGTAAGGATAGATAGATAGATAGATACTGTATTATATTATTATTATTATTATTATTATTATTATTATTTACAAATGTGTTTGTTTCTATGTAATTTAGACAATAGGATTTTTTATGGATTTTCTTTTATGTAAGGTATAAAAAAAAAACAGTGCTAAATTAGTTTTCACAGATTAAACAATTCGTTACCGACCTTCAATTTTATAGCATTTTTTTCAAAATCACAGCACATGCTACTCTGCTACCCATAATAGCGCTGGCCAAATTATACATCCGCTGCGCTGAGCAAATTTCAAGGTCATTAACAGCTGTGTGCTGGGATTATACGCCCTCTGCGAGAGCTATAGCACTGGGTCCAGGATATCATAGAAATAATAGAGGTTGATGCTTTAAATCAGCAGAATATCTAAATTCTGGCATCAGTTTCCATACATTTCATCAATATGATTTGTGTTATTGAGAGATAAACTTGACCCAAAGATATAGCTACATCTTGTGTCAATAGTAAATACTGTGTTATTCAATCACCGGCAGGAGAAGAGCAGTTGGAGTCAGTGATGAAAATTGACATTGGCACATGGAGCACATCCATGTACGGCAAATGAATGTTCTCCGTCTGCCAGTGTCACATTTTTTCACAGGCATGAACCGTAGGAAATGGATTTGTTCCACAAATTGACTCAATATATTTATTTATATGGGCATAGTAATTATGTATACAAACAGGCAGGCAGATGGATCGAGCGAGCAGATAGCTGTTTCTATCTTTTGAAATAACCATATAATTCACCAAACACCTTCTGCTATACTTTGTTGAACATTAAGGTGGTTTCAATGTTACAGGTAGACCAGGACGGCGCCACCACTAGGCAGCTTTAGGCATTTGCCATTGTAGGGCGGCGCTTGGGAGCAGGTCAGCGGCAGCTGAAACCAAGGGTGCCAGATTATCAGTGGTCTACCTGCAGGTCCGGTGAAAAGGATCTCAGCCCCCCCCCCATTGAGCAGGTGAGTGGTGGGGAGCTGAGATGGCTTGCACTGGCCCTGCAGGTACACCACTGATACTCTGGCACCCTTGATTCCAGCACTGTGGATATTGGTAGTATGTCTCAACCGATTTCCCCCCACGACTACCTAAACCGTATTCTCCCACAGCCTGACCAATCATCCTGCAGCCTACTTGTGCCCTCCCACAGCCTAACTCCTACCTCCCCGCAGCACCTAAACGTCCCACAGCCTGACTACCCCCCACAGCCTATCTACCCCTATAGACTAACTGAGCCCTCCTGCAGCCTAATTGTGTCCTCTTGAAGCCTATCTGAGCCCTCCTGCCGCCTAACTCCCCCCTGCCACTGGATTAATAGAAGTGACGGATATTCGGTGGAGCACCTGTATTTATATGCCTGACAGACAATGGGCAGTATTCAATGAGGCTGATTCGCCATGTTTTATGGCGATTTTGTGCTATTTTCGTGCTGTGCGGCGATTTTTTTTTTGACTAAAACGGTGATTCACCCTATTCAATGACCAGATGGCGAATACATTTCAAGGTTTTTATCCTTCGCTATCTTTTTATGGTGAAGTGGAATGTGAACTTTTAAAATAAAGTGTTTTGTTTTTTACATTTGGTGTCAAAAAATCAGGAATTTTATTCTGAGGAGGGGCATGCTATTTTTATTCATGTGCTGTAAGCACATGAATATATATTTAATAAAAAAAAATATATATATATATTTTTTTTTTTACACAGCAGCCAGCAGGGGGCCGGGAGCCAAGCCGCTCATTAGATATTCATATATTCACTGCACCCGATCATTACATATGCACGATCGGGTGTAGTGAATACCTGGTCCCCTGTTGGCTCGCCCGGGGGGCAGCCTGTGCTGCCTGGCTCCCGGGGAGCCCACCTCCCCCCCCCCACAAACGTTCTGGGGCAGGCAGGGAGACTTCCATCTCCCTGCCTGCCGCCGTCCTCAGGCTCCCTGCGGCATCGCCGCAGGAGATAAAATTCGCCGGTCAGGGGCAGCGAGCCCCTGACTCGTTGAATACTGGAGCCGGCGAGGCTCCGGAACGCGGCGGGCAGTGGCGAATGTGCAGGGAATCCTAAACAGGATTCACTGCACATCGCCAAAATTCTCATTGAATACCGCCCAATGTCTAGGTCCACAGTCAACATGCACAAGGTCGACCTTGACAAAAGGTTGACATGAACTTGCCCGACACATGAAAAGGCCAACATGCATTTTTTTCCACATGGGGACTTGTTTTATACTTTGAATGGTAAAGTGTGCCTGTGTGCAGTCATAGCAAAGCAAGGCACCTGGCCCGGAGTATGGCGAGCATACGCGGTCCACTATTTGTGGGTCCAAGTGCTCAGGTGTCAATATTGATCAGCAATCACTGGCTGCTCTGCAGAGCAGCGGTGATGTCTGTCTCGTGCCAATTGCCCCCCTCCCACCCAGGGGGCACTGCCACTCACAGGAGGGATAGTGGGACAGTCTCCGGTTAGTGGGACTGTCCCTCTGTAATCAGGACAGCCAGGAGGTATGCCCTCCCCCCCTACTCACCGATTGTCACTGTCATAGTCACTGACTGAGGGGTGTAATAATGGGAAATATAAAATGCTGTCAGTGAGTGATGGGGATATAATGATAAGTATTCAATGCGGCCGGCGAGGGGGTTAAACGGCGGGGATCACCGAAAAGAAGCAGCGACCCTCGCCATTAACCTCCGCACCAGTCGCTCACCATATTCAACATTCCATGGGGGATCCTCCCTATCAGAGGACAGCGAGGATTCCCCCAAACAGCGAGGCTTGAGGCTAATGCATGAGCCTTGCAGTTTTAGTGGCCACACACGCTGTTTCCACATCGCTGGGTTTTTTGCAGTGTGCGCAGAGGGTCAGTTGAATACTGACCGTGCGAGCTGTGACAGCTCGCAAAAAGCATTGAATGCACCCCAATTAGTATTTTAGGCAATGGGGCTTGCTACAGTCAGTAAGCCTGGGTCACTCATATACAATGCAGTCCATAAATGCTGGAGTAATAATGGGGTGTGGGGTCCGTCTTCATTCAAAAAATGTAGTATTGATCTAAAATGCTGTAAATGAGTTGTGGAACAATGGAAATTAGAGGTGAGGGGACATGGTGCAATTAGTGCTGGGGAAAGTAATATAGTAATAAGTATATAAGAAGGGAAAAACAACAAATAACGTAAGGGGCGTAAATCAGGAATGAATACATAGTCCTGTGGATTGTTTGAGGGAGGGGGCAATAAATTGGTATTGTTACAGTAAGATAGAACGAGGACTGCATAGGCTCAAGTGCATTTAAGAGCCTGTGAATTTAGTGATTGTTTAAATAGTTATTGAGAGCAGATCATTTAGGAAAAGCTCAGGTAGCGAGTGGCAGGTGTGTTTAAATTTTAGCAAAAGAGAAAAAAAAGATTGTCTTTTAACGGTGCACCTATATGATCATTTAAAATGTAACCTTTATTTCAGTGGTTAAAATTAGCGAAATATGACAAACACACATAAAGACATAAAGTACTTAGTGATGACAAGGGAAGGATAAGATGTGTTTTAAAAAAAACAGTGGCTTCCTGATTGTGCATTGTGTTATTATAAATCAATTAATAAACCAGGTTTCTTGTTTGGACACTTTGTATTAAATATATACAAAGATAAATCTGTATCATAGTGGCCCTTATTCTGAATGGTGCGGATATTCCCGCATTCTTACGGAGCGGTCCGCACGCCACGGTGTTTTGCCGCGTGCGGCCATCGTCCGTAGAAACGCCCACGGGTCCTCCGCATTCGGACGGACTCACTCTTTAAGAACAGGGCGTGTTTACGGACGACATACAAACCATGCGTGTGCGGGAGAAACACTCCGATTCTGCACGGTATTACAGAGTATTACAGAGTATGCTCGGAAATACCGCATCCGAACGGGAGCCAAGCGGTGCTACCGCCCGTAAGCGGAGTATTTACGCCAAACAACCCACTATTATGTATCTTCTGCAATACATCACATGACCCACTTATTCAATTACCTATCCTCATTGGTCATTGCATCACAGTGGCATTGACTGTGACATGTATAGAAATAAATTTGTTTACTTTACCAAAAATGTGTGGTTTCATGAGTACATGTCGAATACACATGTGTATTGCTAGTATTAATATTCAGTCATGTCCATTGTTAGCAGTTTTAAAGTGTGTGACAAGTACAGCATATGTGGGGGATTAGTACGGTTTCCTTGAAGCAGCAATGGTTTCAATTAAAGCACTGACAAGCGTCCTATTAGTGAGTAATGAGTAAAGGAGTCGATTCTATTGGGTTCAGGTGTTAATGCTTGTAGTCATTAGGCGGTCCGTTCGCCTACCGCATGAACGAGTGGTGTCCGCAAAGCAATAGTACACTTGTGGACACCGCACATTTCTTCCCTTTTTGATCGCGTGCATTCGGAGTGGTATCCGAATGTACGCCCCCCAACATAAGTGTACTCCCCCGTGTCCGCCCATGTTTCCGCCCCGTTTTGCCCACTTTGAAACTACGCCCATGTGTCATTCCGCATGACGCCCATAATACGCCCATATTTCCCGACTGATTGCGGGGAACAGTTTGGGAAGGGATTTGGCCGAACTGGTACGGAGTCAAGGCCTGGCACATGCGCGTTGCGTTCTCCACGCATGCGCAGACGCCGTAAAGACGCCATCCGAAAGTATGCGGTAAAGTACGCGTCAATCAGAATAAGGGCCAGTGTCTTTAACAATACTGTCTATCTCCTTGGGGTAAGATACTGTCAGAAGGAAGTACTCAGACTTATTAAGGTGCCCACACACTAGAAAGATCTGCGATCGTAAGATGTGCGCATAAATTAGCATTGAAATCTTTTGTCCGTCCTGGACGAAAGATTTCAGGCAAGCGCACATCTTTACCAAAGATTTTTCTTAAGATCCCGTGTGCATTCCTATGGATCTTTTGTTAAATCCTCTGATCTTTCGTGCAGCACGTAAGATATCAGAAGATTCAGCTAAAGATCCACGGGAGCGCGCATCGGACCGATAAAGGCAATCACCCTTTACGACCCATGTGTGTACATCCAAAGATATTATATAACCAAACCTACTGGGGTTAATCACAAAGTCAAGGAATTGTATCCTCTTTCCTGCTGCCTTTTGTCAAAGTAACAGAAGAAACTACTTTTGACGCAGAAGATGAAGCATCGGGGCTGCAGGGCTGTCAGCAATTATGTGTCCAGCCTAACATGCTGCTCTTAATGTTTGTATTTAATGCTGATAGGTCTGATTCAACCTTGTAGGCTGGTCCAATTCAGTCACAGCTGTCCGATAGTTTCTTTATGCATTGGTGCTGGAAAATGCCTCTGCTGCGATGGTGCTGCGGTTCCAGACACAGCCTAGGGAAAGTGTTTGGTGGTGGTAAGGGAGTGTGTTTTAGAAAACAGCAGTGTGTGACCCTATTTATGGGGCATGCAGATGCCAGTGACTGCATTGTTGGACGTAGTTTTATTGGGATTGGCGGCTGGACACTGTGAGCAAGATTAGAGTTGATGTAGATGCAGAAATGGTCATTCCTGCGGTGAACTTTGAATCAGGCCCTCCGAGCTCAGAAATAAAAGTGGAAATCTGCCTCTTCAGAAGTGATAACCTGGAGAGTGATAAACAACCATCCAATCAGCTCCTGCCTGACATGTTTCATACACAGTCTGTGACATGGTAGGCAGGAGCTGATTGGCTGGCTGTTTATCACACTCCATTTTATCATTTTTTTTATCACCTAGATGAGCCAATGGTTCTTATCTACCATCATATCTATGTTTCTATGACACATCTGTATCCTTTCTATTAAAATATCACTGGAGAGATCACCAAATCTAAGCTTTTTCAGCAAACTGGTGCTTAGTAAATTTCCCCTCTAGATGTTTTTATTTTTTCAGTCCACTATGTTGAAATATTTGAACTCTGCTGTTGTCCTTGCTTTCGTTGTTTCCGTTGTTTTGATTTGATCCATTTGTAGCTACAAGACACTGATTTGATAGCGAATCTGCTCAGGCAAAAGAGCCATAGAGCATGACCTCTATAATACCCCCAGAGACCTGCAAATCCAGTCCCACTGCAATCTGAACTGAACTAGAAGCTGTAGCTATCGAGGAAGGTACGAAGCTGTAGGTAGTGTTATTTTATTTAACCCCTCAATTCTATATATATATACGTATAATATTATACAGAAGGGACGTTTCATACGTCAATTCCAAAATGGATGACTGTCGGAGAACGCATTTAGCTGAACAAAACATAAAAGACTAATGATCATAATAGAAAACAATAATAGCAATAATAGCAGCAGCAAATAAATGTGCCAAGAAGAACAATTTGAGGAAGCCGTGGTTTGCCGAGCAGCTGATGAAGACACCAGTATGAACATAATCGCAGGGGCCACTCACAGTGACAACAATTTCTGTCTGCCTGGGTTAGACTGGGGACAGCGTATCCCCACTGTAATAAGTAAACATCTAGTGCCTCATTTCTTTTGTGTAACCTTTGATAACTTGTTTCTCAGCCCCATTAAAAATGTAATTTTGTTCTGGAGTTTTTTTAAATTTATCACTTAACAAATGTCACAAACTGACAAGAGATTTGTAACAATATTAGAGAAATGTCGAGAAGGAAGCAAGCGGGAGGTAGAACTATTTCTTCACTTGTGCTTCACTTCAATCCGGCTATTCTACTGGGAACTTCTGACCAAGACCGCGAACAGCGCGCACCGAGGACGCTACAAGACAAGTTCCGAGAAAGCTCAGCCGATGAAGAGTTAATTATTTTAGCTTTCAAATACTGGTTTTCCTTGTATATGTTCCAGTCTTCAGGCAGCTGAAAAATATAAGAATTTTGTAAAAGAATATTGTAAATTCTGCACAATTTTAGGGGAAGATGTACAGTATGAAGCAGTGATAAGGGAGGAGAGCTGAGCCAGAGGACAAGTGGCCCATGGCAACCAATCAGCTGCTCTGTATAATTTTATATTATGCAAATTATAGCTGTTTAGATAGTGGTAGATGCTCAATTAGCTTAGTAATACCATTCAGGTGCATGAGAGGGAGGGGTATTACTGAGTAACAATCCATGGTTTCCCTCAGCTCACTGAATGGTATTAGTAACCAGTCTTGAACACTACATGATAATAGAATTTAGAGATATTGGTTACATATATTTGCGCAAATGTATGATTTAAGCCCCCATGCAGTCGTCAAGGCTTCTCTGTATATTGGGGGTCCCTAGCGCTACTGTATATCTAGGTGCGGGATGCGGTACCCTCCAAAAAACAGCATAAACTAGAAAGCCCACAGCAGCACACCAGTGAAAATACTATAGTGTAAATAAATATTATAAATTATTATTATTACTATTATTATTATTATTATAATATTAATATTATAAATAAATAACCTGAGTAACCCCCTGAGTCAACAGCAGATATTGGAACTTATACCAAAACGCATCATCAAATAGTCTATGGGCAACTTTACACAAAATATCTCAGAAAGGGATCTACAGGATCCCCTTCCATTACTAAAGGTGGCCGTACACTTGCAGATTTATCTTCAGATCTGGCTGGTTGGAACAAAAATATGGTTATGGATGAGAGCAAATGACAATTGATCATTTGCTTGGAAATGCTGGAAAACTGACAAACTGTCATTCAGAAATTACCAGATTTTTGTTCCAACCAGCCAGATCTGAAGATAAATCTGTAGGTGTATGGTCACCTTAAGCTCAATACACACTTCAACAACTGGGTCTGAAAGCTAGCAGTAGCTGCACCACCGGGAAAGCTCTGTATCGGAAGAGCTAAATGATGGCGGATCTTCTCACATGTAACTACAGTAGGTGATGGTGTCTGCTACATCTCGCCTATAGTGAAATGCTCTGCCCTGTACTGTACTAATGTTCTCTCTGCTCTTTGTACAGGGCTGTGTA
The DNA here is from genome assembly GCF_055691185.1 of Crinia signifera. Classification (NCBI taxonomy): domain Eukaryota; kingdom Metazoa; phylum Chordata; class Amphibia; order Anura; family Myobatrachidae; genus Crinia; species Crinia signifera. Next base: position 358,186,947 of record NC_139218.1, on the reverse strand, counting down.
ACCTTTATGGTGTCTTATTAGTGATAACAATGCTTAAACAGCAAAAATGTCTTAATTTGCAACTACTGACCCTTTAGAGCTCATGGTTCTCTCCAAATCCCCAAGCAGTGTCCTAGGGTTGTCCTTAAAATAAACTTTTTTGTCCATTACCTCATAGACTCTAGTACAGTTTATATGTGCAATAAATGCAGTGGTTCCCAAACTGTGTGCCGTGGCTCCCAGGGGTGCCGCGGAGCACTTGCAGGGGTGCCCTGGGTTGGTGGTCCAGGACAAATTCAAATTATATATCGCAGTGATACTGTACAGTATATTGATTATTAGAAACTGGTAAGCCCGCTTGAAGCAAATGCTTTGAAAGCTAGTCTGCTACCTTGTGATTGCCTCTATGTTTGTGCATGTGTGAGAGAGAAAGAAATGTAATTTCACTCGCTGCCAACAGATGGCAGTATTTTGGAGACACACATTCAGACACTAGACCTATATATAGATAATAATGCGTGTTCTGAAAGCCTTGTTAGCTTTATTTTGCTTGTATCTGGATTCTTTTCTTCAATTACTTTTATCTTACAAGGAAAGGAGTTGGGTTTTCATTTTTTTTTGTTTATTTTGACTATGCAAACAATGCATAAAAAAATCAAGTGGTTTTACCCAACATCTGTTAATTCCAGTGTGGAAACTTTCCTCAGGCTTTCTGAGAAGTTAATTATGGATGATGTCAGTTACCATTATCCTTACGGCAATTTGACATAAAAGCAAAAAGACGCTATGGACTTTAAAAAATAAAAGTCAAATTGTCATTCGACTCAATTGTTGTACTAAATTATACCAATTATGATAGAGACATTGTGGAACAATTAGTTGATAATGTAGCATATACAGATGGAACTATGAAGTACCTTCATAGTTAGAACTATTGATTACACCTTGCCATCCCTGTCTAAGAGAGGCAGGCGGCTGAACAGAGTGCCAAGTGGCTGAGCTCCCTGGCCAGCCCAGTCTCTCTTGGTGGCCAGTTCGGCCCGTCGGGCCTTCTTTCCTTGATGATCCCCAGACAGACACCAGCTGCCCACATGGTTGGCCATAAATCATAAGTATTAAAATGTCATTCCTATTTGACATATTTAGGCAAATTTAAAAACTTTCATATATGTAGGGAGACACTGGGGCTTATTTTGATAAATGTGATTGGTTAACACTGAACACAGCTGCAGCCTCATTATAAAAAGGTAAGCACACTAATACAACCCATCGGGCAGAAAAATATAGAGAAGAAACTCAAACAATATATCCTATGCAATCCTAGCCAGCGGGAAGCCCGGGAAAGGCATGCGATACCTCGGCTTATCATATGGACACTCGTTGTCCACCTGAATTATGTTCTGTGTACGATGTTGCTGATCTTGTCATACATTATTGTTAGTGTATATGTTGTATATTCAGCATTCAGGCTCTGAGCAGGATTTACAACATAATTCACATACAGTAACATAGACACTTAACAGGATATCTCCCTTTAGTACATTTATAATGCATACATCACTAATACCCCTTTTCCACTCGCCTAAATATCCCGGGATTTTGCACGGGAGCGCACAAAACCCGTGATTTTAGGCATTTCTACCCAGCTAGCGACCAGGGTTGAACACGGGTTCAACCTGGGTCACTGTGTAGTGTAAACAGGTAACCAGGGTCGATGCGACCCGGGTCCCGTTCACTGCAGTGCAAAAGCCGGCGCTGGGAGATGCTCTCATCTCCCAGCGCCTCCCCGGCCCCACCTCCCGATGATGTCACCCGCCTGGCATTATGCCGGGTGGGGACTCTAGTGTGAATGGGTTTGCAAGCCGGGTCGCACCCAGGTTGTAGCCGGGTACAAAATCCCGGGTGCGACCCGGTTTGCAGATGGAAAAGGGGTATAAGTTCTATTAATATTTTTTCCTGGTCGTCACCGCTCTCTGAAATGAACAACTGGGAAACGATCTGTGAATATGCAGTGGGTGAGCACAAGTCAGCTGTAACAGTGAATTACAATCAATGCTTGTACTGGGGAGATCAGTCTTCAGGCTATTCCCTGTTGGTAGACAGTAGTATCTATAGAAAGATCACTGAGACATGCTGTATTTGATATGGAGAATGAAATCATTGATCATTTCATAATAACAATTCAGATAGTCCAGTTCACCCCTTCATGCTATGAGAATAGGTATTAAAGCACCTTGTGTGTTTTGCTTGTACAGCAAATTGAGGAAAGCATACAGTAAGCGGAATGATATAGAAAAAAAGGGGGATATATCAGCACTTAATATAATTTGATAATATGCTATGTACCAATTGGACTGATTTTACAGATAAAAACTGTTTATTTACCCTAAATATAATTTTCACATAGACAAATGAATAATATACACGTGTTTAGATATTAAATGCATAGACAACAATACGAAAATCACTTTTGGTAAAGGGGAGGGAAAATAGCGGGTGGCCATCGGGAACCCGGCTGTCGGTGTTTTGACGGTCGGGATCCTGACGTCGGGTGAATGCCTGTCGGGATCCCAACTGTCGGGATCCCAACCCCGTCCGGCACCCGTCCATTCCTAGTATGCCCTAAAATCCAACAATAATGGAAATAAATTGAGTTACCGTCCACCTTGAGATGTGCAGTCCCGCGCTTTTGTTTACCTCCTGGGCAGGTGTTTGAAGCTGGTCCAAAGCAAGGTCCAGTCCACCGATGGAGAATAGCAGACGGTGCTTGTGCTTGGTCTGCAGACTCTTGTGCTGTGTACTGTGGAAGGTCCAAGTAAACAGGGCTGGTTCGGATCAGTCCATGGGTAGGAAGTGGATAAAATACATAGTTACATAGTAGGTAAGGCTGAAAAAAGACTTGCGTCCATCTAGTTCAACCTAGTATAGATTATCCATTACTGATTTGGTATCCATTGCTGATTTGGTAGGTTCTGATATTTTACAGACAGAATATATTTCTTATTTGTACCCATGGATGTTTTTATCCAGTAAATGTTTGTCCAACTTTGCCTTGAACGCATTTATTGAGCCAGCCGTTACCACCTCTCCGGGAAGAGAGTTCCAGAGTTTGATTGTTCTGACCGTAAAGAAATTCTACTAGCTGAATGAAATCTTTTTTCTTCTAATCTATACTCATGCCCTCGCGTCCTAGATTCCTTTCTAGTAAAAAAGAGGGTGTGTGACAGTTCCTTATATTGGCCCTTGATATACTTGTACATGTTGAGCATGTCCCCCTTAAACGTCTCTTTTCCAATGTAAATAGTCCCAAATTGCTTAATCTCTCCTCGTAGCTTAAATTCTCCATTCCCCTAATAAGCTTTGTTGCTCGCCTTTGGATTTTTTCTAATTCTATGATGTCCTTTTTATAGTGCGGGGCCCAGAACTGCACTCCGTATTCGAGGTGAGGTCTCACCAATGCTTTATACAGTGGCATAATTGCCCTTGAGTCCCTAGTTTCCATTCCCCTCTTAATACATGCCAAGATGGTGTAGGAATAAAAAGGCTCCTTGAAACAGTGGCAAATACAACACCCATATGTAATGAGACATGGGGTGACATTCTATGGCAGTGTTTTTCAACCAGTGTGCCGTGGCACACTAGTGTGCCTTGAGCTGTTCTCAAGTGTGCCCCCAGATCTAGAGATGCCCAAACCCATTTACAGCCACCACCAGTTTAAATGTTATTTACTGGTCTCTTCTTTTCATGTAAAGGGCCAATGTATTTTATTTTTGTTACCTGTGGGGACCAGTGTGATTGTTTTTAATGTGGGGGCCAATAGGTTTGTTTTTCTCCTGTGGTGGCCAATGTGTTTTGCCCTGTGGGGATCTCATGGTGTGCCTTGGCAATTTTAAAGTCTTATTTAGTGTGCCGCAAGGTAAAAAGGTTGAAAATCACTGTTCTATGGGATGAGATAAATGCGCATTTTTTTTATCGCACCACTTCGCCCTTTTTAAAATCGCAAGATTGGGCAGTTTTTCGCATATTTAATGAGATGCGAAAAACGGGCCAAATAGTGCGAATAGGTGCGAGGTGGTGTGGTGTCTTTAGTCCTGAAAATGTGCGATTTTCATGTCTGAAAATCGCACGTTTGCAGGAAAGCGCAAATTAAAATAAAAAAAAACCAGCGCAGGGTCCCCCGCCCGAGCATAACCAGCCTCGGGCTCATTGAGCCAGTGCTGGTGACATAAAATCAGGGTCCCCGACAAATAGGGGTCCCCTTGATTTAATGAAACCAGCACCAGGCTCAAGGTCCGGCACTGGTTCCCAAAATACGGGGGACAAAATGACTAGGGGTCCCCCGTATTTTAAGAACCAGCACCAGACCCAACCAGCCAGCAGGGTAATGCCACAGCCGGGGGACACTTATTATATAAGGTCCCGCAGCCAAAGCATTAACCCCCTGGCTGGTCAGCATGGGCAGGGGTCCTGGGGAAGAGGGGACCCCCCCAAAGAAGGGGACCCCCCCCTCCAGGACTTACCAGCCCATGCTGAAAGTCCGGGGCTGTCCTGGGCGGTGGGCATCGGGCTGATGTAAAGTGTAAAAAAAAAGAATATAAACTATTGTTTTCTACTGTAGAACTATGAGTCCCAGCAAGCCTACCCCGCATGCTGGGACTTGGAGAACCACAAGTCCCAGCATGCGGGGCATTAAAGGGCCCGCTGGCACTTGTAGTTCTACAGTACAAAAAATAGTTAAATAAAACACACTGACACCCTGAAAAATAAAAGTTTAATACACACAAAACACACACACACTGATACTTACCTACCTTGAGCCCGTAGGTCGGTCCCTGGATCCTGGGTCCGGGCTCCGGGGCTCCAGGGCAGAAGAGTCCGGTTCCGGGGCCTTGGTTATTTTTTGTAATTTTTTTTATTTTTTGTAATTCCAGCAGGATTTTTATTCCATACTAAAGATTTTCACCACAGACAAACAGTCAGGTCGACGTTTCGGCCACAGAACGTGGTCTTAATCATGACCACCTCTTACAGGACACAAAAACTATATATGGAGAGATTGTGAAAAGAGATTGTGAACGTGGCACCTAGACGCGTGGGTGTGTACTGCGACATCTGATAGGAATCTTTTATAATGACTTATACCCAAATGTAGATGAGCCCCAAAGCAGTTAGTAAGAGCTACTATACTTGGTAAAGTGCTGGGAAATGGTGCTGATGACTCTGATGATGTAAATGTATCTGTCTCTCATTCCATTTCTCCCCAAAAATGTAACAGGATAATGTGGGCTAGGAGGGAGAGCGTTGGTGATGTTACTGGGCTGGGCACACCCAGCCAATTTTCATGGAGATTGCTAGATTCTTCAGTTAGTCAGCAAGACATTATTTCAGGGAGTTGGCATGTATGGATTGTATGTACTCTGCGTGTCCGTGTTTGCATGGGTGTCTGAGAGGGCTTTGGTTTCCTCTCACACTCAAAAACATTCCGTACAACTCCTAGGTGAATTGTAGCCTGACAAAATAAACACAACACTGTATATAATGGTGGCATGACATAAAAAATAATAACAAATACAAACTACAACAACAAAATACAATTACTACTACTACTATTATTATTATAATAGCTATTGGCAAACACCTACTCCCCAACGTTACGAAGGACAATAAATGGGATAAACTTATAAATTCCCAAATCAGTCCATTATGTCCCTGATCCAGCCAAATTTTTTGTGATCACACCTTCAGGTTGACCAAAGTCAGTATCCCTCTTTTTCATGTAATCAGTGGTAGAGGGATTCTGCACATATATGATATACAGTAGAAAGACTTTAGTACAGGGGGCTTTGCGAACTGATATTGTGTCCTAGAAAAATCATTGTGTCATTTACATTGAAACAAAGGTACAGTAATGTATATTCCCGACAGACTATCATTAATAATCTTAATTACAACGATTTCTTTTCACCACCTTCGTCAGACAGTACAGTATGTTTGCAAACAAAAGTCATTAAAGGTATTATTGGGAATCAATAGAAACTTTCAAGGCTCTGACCTTGAATAGTACGGTAAATAATCTGCCAGACAATTTAGATAACTGTATTCTTTAAATTGAGCAATTGGGAAATGATTTCTTCAATGTACTCTATTGCATCTGTTTTCTATATGCTGATACATTGGCAGTGGCTCCTTTTTAATTACTTTTCATTTTGTATCCAATTGGCAACGATAATTCATTGCATTGGTAAAAACAGACTAGTACTGTGGGGCTTTCCAATTATAGCCTGGGAACTTATGGAGCCTACACACTTAGCAACGTGTGACAGCGATCTGAGCGATGTTATATCGCTCGGATTGCTCAGCAGGATCACTCAGCATGCAGCGATGACTAGTGGTGTGTCAGCGATGTAGACTCAGCGATCTAACAGGGCCAGTGTTCTCCGATGAGAACTCTAGCAATCTAACTAGATTTGTACTGCATACAGTATAAATCTAGATGGCCGATGACGCCGCAAGTGGCCGCGGATTGCTATCGTTGTGGCCCCTACACACGGAGCGGTTTGGGGTATTTTCTAAGCGATCTATTCAGATTGCTCCAAAAATTACCCCAAATCACTCTGTGTGTAGGGGCCTTAAGTCCAGTATAAGTTCCTGGAACCATTGGGCCATAATAAATGCGACCGGCGGGATTTCCCGGAATTGCCCAGAGAATGTGCAAATCTAATGCCAAGCAGCGCTAAGAGACCACCCCAGACGCTGCACAGCTGCTTCTGATCGTGGCGCACTGCTGTGCACAGTGTGACCTGATAGCAGAGGTCACGCTGTGCAGCGTGCCTGCCGATCCACGTCTACCAGCCACACCACCGCCCAGCACCCGACCTCCTCACCTCCGCCCGGCACCCGACCTCCTCACCTCCGCCTGGCACCCGACCTCCTCACCGCCGCCCGGGCCTCCCGGACACTGTCGCCCAGGCAGGGTTGGCGGTGTGTGGGGGAGGGCCTGCGGGCCCAGACGGGGGGAGGCAGCGGTGGGCTTCGACAGAACGGGGTGCGCGAGCGTCTCGTACACCCACGCACCCTACTGTAAGATGGTGGGTCCTGGCAATTGCTGATTGAATCTCCAGGACTCGCTCTAATATGAGGTGCTCCATCTGTAGCTTATCCATCATTTTATACATATTTATATATAATAGAAAAACATAATTACACTGTATGTAATATCATTATATATTTAATACATTTTATAATCTAATATATTTGAGCTCTACGGGAAAACTGACAACTCTACGTTATGTTACATTTTAGTCCATCAGCGCACCTGAATTTTCCCTTATTCCTTAGATTTCATACAATTGGTTGTTTGATAGCGTTCCAGAGCCTACTGTCCAACACCAGCAGAAACTTCTTTATAATTCAAAATTAATTTGGGATTGAAGTGCGAGTAGTTTTTTTTAATGCAGAGGAAACCTCACAGCTTAGTTCAGCTGGGTGAGCAAAGATTATTTTATTGTTGAACAAACTCTGCAGTCTGCAGGAAATGACTGTTCTATACTATGTATACAGTCAGCTTGGAGTGATTCTATCTGGATGAGAAAAGGTAACATTTGTTCTTCCTGGTTGGTTTTAAAAATTGCAACTCAAGCTCAAATCTACGGAACCTTTCAAGCCTAGATGTATTTTTATGGTTGCTGAAGATATTTAACTGTCTAGTTTGTCTATGTCCTTCTTACAGGTTGGAACACACTGTACAGTAGTATAGTACTTATTGCAAATCTATACGTTTTATTTTTATACCGTATATATATATAGAGAGAGAGAGAGAGAGAGAGAGAGAGAGAGAGAGAGAGAGAGAGAGAGAGAGAGAGAGAGAGAGAGAGTAGTTTGTAGGACCGGCACTCCACGCTGAGTAGGTTACCTTCGCCGGTGCCTTCACAGCTTCACAGCTTAGTGAAGCAATTGTAGCAAAAGGTGTGAGGTGCGGCACTCGGCTATGATGACAAAATAACAACAGTACAGTGTTGATTAGAAGATCAAAAAAACATAACTAAATAAATCATTTATAGACCAAAACACCTTGGAGCTCAGAAATGATCAATGTACATTTTACAGCTGACTTAACCATTCAATAGGTTATAATAGGGGCATTTATGACGTCACCCTGTTGCTCCTGAGGGTCCATATACATTTTTTTCAAAATCAGCAATGCCTGTACAAAGGATGCAGTAAGCATTCACCGTGTATTCCAAATAACTGGGTTATGAGGGTTATTCAGTCCTGATTGCTGAGCTGCTAATTTGCAGACCCAGGAGATCCGGTAATTGCTGCCCAGCCAGAGTGAAATCCCACCTCGTGCAAGACTGCAAATTGCTGTGCAAATCTTGCGAGTGGCTTGAAAAAATTACTCAGCAACAGGAGGAGCAGGCAGCTTGATGTTGGTCACTCTAATGTAAGGGCCTCCCGATCTGTGCAGCTACCATTGAGCCAGAGAACTTGCCCGTGGAAGTCCTGTCTAGCAGAGAATTGGTACATGGAGAAATCGTAGCTGTAAGTGGACTAGGAGTATGTCACAGTGCAGAAGCCAGCACCATGTGGACAGTGGACAGTCGGGAGTGCAGTGCAGTGCAGCCAACTGCCCTCTGCTCCCACAGCTCCTCTCAACCATTTCATTTGGAAGCACAGATAGCTCGGTTAAGCATAGTTCTGCCAACTTTAGAGATGGAGACACAGATGTCAAAGTCTCCAACTCAAAAAAAAACATGGCCTGTCGCTGGAACGGTGATGGGGTTGGGTACTCAGACACCCCCCCCCCCCCTCACCTGTGTGAGCCATTGCCAAGGGAAGAAAAGCATGACTGCTGGAACCAAAGAAAGAATAGTGTAAAGTTACTGTTCAATACAAAAGAAGTTCTCTATTTCTTGGAATTTTCTTTATTAAATCCTCTGTTTTGGTACCTTTTATATGTTTGAATTCCTAAATAGCGCTCCCTTCACCTCCATATTGATAAATGGCTTATTTGGTCACAGGACTGGAATGACTTCACTTTACATACCTGCCAAGGCTACCCACTGTCTCCTTTATTGTTCAGCCTAGTCCTAGACACTAGTGTGGACTGTGCTGTAGAAGAACTGATGGGCTGAAGGGCATCAGTATGGGAAATAGAGAGCTGAAGATTGATGTCTTTTCTAATGATATCTTGATTTCCATTGTTTAATCTGAAGGAGGTCTTGACACTACTGCTCTCCGAATACATCAACGTTTTTATGTTTTCTGTGTTCACAATGAATCTACTGCACTGTATTTGACAGAGAATCTAATGTATCTGCACTAAGCCAGTTATTTGGGGCATACCAAGGCCAACTCGGGGGGGGGGGGGGGGCAGAGTCACATGCAATTTGCATGTAATGAAGATGTTTAGATAGTTTAGGGACTGTCTCCAACAGTGCATGCACAAAGACTTCTGAAATCCCCTGACACACACATTACACGATATCAGAAATATTATGGAAAAATCATGGACAACCCCACCTTGACTAACCACAATTGATACCCCATGCCCCCATAATGCTATTATTTGCTGGGTTTATTTTGTCTCTGCCCCTCCCATACATCTGCGAATCACAGCATTATGCCAGAGGCGCACGTCTAATTTATCTAGCCCCATGCCAAACAAGAACTGCGTCTTTTGTATACAAGGGAAGGACTTTGTAGCGGCATGTGCATAAAGACAAAGATAGGTGACACTGTTCCGTGCACTTTTGCATATGGCTAAGAATTCGGACCTCTTTATTGAGCCAAACATCTCCCTACAAATACTGGATTGTAGGGGTAAATTTACTAAAATGGTAGTACTAGTGAAGATGGGATTTTGCCCATAGCAATGGGTAACGGGCAACATCCCATTTTTAAAATAACTTCCATCTCCGTAAATTTACTGTACATTGTCTAAGCATCCACAGTATATACAATAGCATTTTTCATCTCTTTAATGGAGAAGGCTTGGAGCTGTTTGTGAGCGTTGTAAGCTATAGTACCGATCCACTACCACCCCCAAAGGACACACACTATTTTTATATGAGACTACGTAATAGATAGGATCTGAAAGAATATGTTAGCAGCAGTCACTGCAGGGTAGGTATAATTATGGGGCAGTACGATCATAGTTTGTTACATTTATAAATTCTTTTGATTTGTTTAAAAGATACTGAATGATTTAGAAGAGATCTTCATTATATATCGGGTGTGGAGAATGCTACAGAAATGCGAGGCAAAGAATGGAGCTTGGCTCAATCAAGTGATTATTGGAAATTTGATATTTGCTGTTAAAATGTATGGTACTTATGTAATATCTGGGCTCCCGTTCTTCTTATGAGACCGTGTCCCCTCGCGGGGCTCGCTGCGCTCGCCACGCTTCGGGCACGGTGGCTCGCTGCGCTCGCCACACTATATAAAATCAACTCCAAGCGTAGTTGGATAGTAGGGGTATGAAAAAATGGGGTGCATTTAACATGGGAGCCCAGATAATACATAAGTACCAAATGTATTAAAATGGATGACTTTTCTTTCTGAAGACCCTTGTAACTGCTGAGCGAACAGAGATGGAGCCCCCACGGTCTGCAATAGTACTGACTTACTGTATATAAATGAATAGCAGCGGTGGATCCAGAGAGAGGGCTGCAGTTTAAAATTCAAATAGGGGAACCTCTCAAACTGCCACCAACTGCCGTTCCTAACAGAATCACTGGCAGTGGGTGTGGTTCCCCTTTTTGAATTTTGAACTACTGTATGCTGCAGCCCCAACTCTGGTGCCACCGCTAATTAGTAGTAACTGGTGTTAGTGATGTTCTCCTAAAATCTAAAGTGTTCAACCCCATAAATATTCAACAACTCGCTATAAAAGAAATATAACAATTTTGTAAAAGTTACAAAATCAATTTTAGAATAAGTGAATGCCTATTATAGTACTGTTTGTTATAGAGTATATATGAAGGAGGTTCAATAAGTAAGGTAACAAGAACTCTCGTTTGTATAATATTGTCTATTTCATTCAAATGTCTCACCGGAGCAGAGCAGATAGACCACTGCTTCCTCACAGCCAATGGACTGTGCCTCATATCAGTCATACTGCCCCAACATTAGATAAACCCTGCAGATTAGATAATGGCCTGAGCCTCAGAGTGATAATCCTATCCAGGGGTGTAGTAACTCCCGATGGAGCCCATATACATCGGCCCCTTCTTTTAAGATAGTGCTTTGTATTAAAGCCTATTGCATACTTGCCTACTTTTGAAAACTAGTTCCAGGGAGATTATAGTTGGTAGTAGAATTTTGCACAGTGCCTCATATAGGGGGCGTCTCATGCTCCACCCAAAGGGCGTGTCTAGTTCCATATATGGAGAGATTGTGAAAAGAGCTTGTGAACGTGGCACCTAGAAGCGTGGGTGTGTACTGCTACATCTGAGAGGAATCTTTTATAATGACTTATATCCAAAGGTAGATGAGCCCCAGAGCAGTTAGTAAGAGCTACTTTACTTGGTAAAGTGCTGGGAAATGGTACTGATGAGTCAATGTACATGTATCTCTCATTCCTTTTTCTTAAAAAATGTAACAGTGTAATGTGGGCTAGGTGAGATGAGGGAGATTGCTACACTAATTAGGGAGAGAGGGAGATTGCTGCTATTTCAGGGAGTCTCCTGCAGAATACAGGAGGGTAGGCAGCTATGGAATATTGTTTATAATATAATTGTGACCGAATGTTCTCTTGCAACCTATTTTCCTGTATACTGTATAAACAAATTCTTGTCTGCAAAGTGACCGTTAATTGATGTGCTTATGGGAGGTTCTGTCTCTTAAAGCCTATGAGACCTCAATCCATGATAAATGCTTAGTTTATTTACAAAATATGTATTATTATGCAAAATTCTCAGATTGTTGCCGAGATTGGCCAGAAGGGAAGGCCGTGACAGGGTCAGGGTTGGCCAATGTGACAAATAATTGCAATACAATATTGTAATATTGTGGAACAAACATTCCCTAAATTTAAATGAAATACAGCCTGAAGTGTAATTAGGTGAGTGTAGAACATGTATAGGTCTGAAAGTGATATTATTGTATACAATATTGTATACAATATCACATCTCATTGCATTGCGTAGGTTTTGTAATGCAATGAGATATGATATTTAAGTGCCAGTATCCCCAATAAGATGTCTAGCTGGTAAATGGATAAGGTTGCAAATCGATAGCAATAAGGTCGGCAGGCCATAGGTCCACATGACATACCTTAGCTTGACCTGGTCAAACGGAGGACTCAAGCAAACTGTCGACATGAAAAAGGCGAACTGAGAGATTTTCACCTTTTTTTTTTAAAGTGTTTTTTTTTTATACTTTTTTTATACTTTAACATCCATGTGGACATAGAGTTAGCTTATAATAGTGTACCGAGTGTAGTGAGGCACTGAGCGTAGTGAGGCACCGCGCCCGAGCATGGCGAGCAAAGCAATACACTTATACAGTGTCCAGGTTGACCTATGTTGACAGAGATACCAAAACTATCCACTTGGAATTTTTTTTATTTTTTTTCAATATGTGTTTTATTGAAAATTCACACATTAGACACAAAATACACAATACAAGTTGAAACATCCTCAATCATTAAAATAAAGGTTGCATTATCCAGGTGATATATGACATTGAAGAAGTTTCATTATAAATTGTGACAATATAATCTCAGTAAAGACGTGTTTTATATTTTTCTAGAAAGATCACTTTAAAAAACACATGTTGACTTTTTTCATGATGATCTTTTCCATGTCAACCTATTGCTTTTGTCGGCCTTTTGACTATGTCAAACTAAGGTATATCAACCATTTTCATATGTGGATTTATGGCACCTCAACCAAGAGTGGTTCACCTCTTGACTTTCGACCCTATGATCCAGGGGTGGCCAAACCGGTCCTCGAGATCTACCAACGGTCCACGTTTTCCAGATCACCTAGCTGCTGCTGCACAGCTGTAGTCATTACTAACTGTCACATTTTTAAACCTGCTGCATTCATTCCTACTATAGATCCACAGGTTGCTTGGAAAACATGCACCGTTGGTAGACCTTGAGAACAGGTTTGGCCACCCCTGCTATTATCCATACTCGCTGGTTAAAGCCAAGATTAGAGCACAAGGAAATCTTTATCCATGAATTGTATTACTAAGGGACAAACCCTGAGTCTTTCAGTCTTCAACTGATTTACACGTTTATTTATAACATGGACTACTATATCAGTCTTGTTGTTGATAAAATATATTACATTAATTAGCAGCTGCTAATTACTTAACAAGCTCAGAACAATTCTATAATTAGAGATGTCATTCTACTTGAATGAATAACTCAGTATGTATGAGACTAGCAATAAGGTTGGTTATTCCCATTCTCATTTCAGTCATTATTATCGGACAGTAATGTCTGAACACAGATTTTGGTGCTGAGTTCTTACTTACACCCTGGGCAGCGTAAAAGCAATTTCTATGGTGGCTGCATGTGTCCAAGTCCTAATTAAAGGAAAAGGCGTTCTGAAATCCTCCTTCAGCGGGGGACCAAGGGGAACTGATGACGCAAATCGCATCATCATGACCCTGTCCCCAGTTATGAAATGCCTGTAATACCTGCATTTCACAAGGGGGGCATGGACACGATGATGCAATCTCAATGACCACGCCCCCAAAACACATCTCACCTTATTAGCCACGCCTCTGGCTCTGACCCTTACTTGACACGACCACCGGCCCCGCCCCCTGTTTGATCTAGCAGCCTAAAGGTAGGCAACCTTGGTTTAAAAATGACAGTTATTGTACAGTAGTAGCTGGCTGATTGGTACTTTGGGGCCTATATTCAATGAGTGATAAAACTTATGATAAATGGTGCTCCAGCCAATTATCTCCCAACTGTAATTTTTTAAATACATGGCAGTTAGGGGCTGAACACATGATATTTAGGAGCTGATTGGCTGGAGCACCACTGATAATATGCAGCAAGTTTTAGCATTCACACCAAGGGGGTGATTCAGGTTGGTTTGCAACGCACATTTGATTTGCTGATGGACAAAACCATGTGCACTGCAGATGGGGCAGATGTAACATGTGCAGAGAGAGTTAGATTTGGGTGAGTTATTTTCTTTCTTTGCAGGGTAAATACTGGCTGCTTTATTTCTCCACTGCAATTTACAGTAGATATCAGTTTGAAGTACAAATCCCATGCAAATCTAATGGTCTCTGCACATGTTACATCTACCCCACCTGCAGTGCAGCATGGTTTTGTCCATTAGCAAACCAAATGTGCTTTGCAAACCAACCTGAATCACCAATCAAATTTTATCACTGAGGGGCAGATGTATTAAGCCTGGTGAAGTGATAAAGTGTCCGGTGATAACGCAGCAGACAATCATCTCCTCATTGTCATTCTTCAAGCCCAGCCTGTAACTTGACAAGTAGGAGTTGATTGGCTGCTGCATTATCACCGGCTACTATATTACTTCACCAAGCTTAATACATCTGCCCCTTAGAGTCCCTTCACCCCTCTCACTTTATTACTCTCCAAAGTTTAGTAAATAACGTCATTAGATTGATGCCTGCTTTGTTTAGAGTCTGCTGTTGTATGTAATATACAGTATTTATGTGTTTATCTGTGTATGGAATTGAGACTTTAATTAAACAGTGGGTTGTCAAAGCCACCGACCAATAAAACTAATCGCTTCATCAGTTATGCTTAACATTTATTTTTATTTCCATTTCAAATCTTTGGGTAAAAGTTGTTGATAAAATCAGTAGCACTGACAACCCGCTGGTTAGTAAGTATACCCCATCATTTGTTTTTATTGCTATATGGTAGTCCCTGTTTACACAAATGTGCCCCACATTACTATTACACATTAGGACCTTATTCAGGTCAGGTCGCATGGCCAATGTTTGCTCTTTGCGCATTGTGCAAACTGTTCGCTGGGTTCACGCACCTATCTTTGCGGGGGGTAGGCTGCACCATTAGCATATGGGAACGCCCAGCTAAAAACCCAAAGTGCACTTTATATTCCCCCCAACCTGTCTGAGGAACCACTTCCCCAAGCCAGCGCTATCTGCAGGGATTCTGATGGTGCTGGTAAGGGGCTCTGCAGCAATCACGGTAATGTGTGAGGTCTACTGAGGATTCCACTCACTGACAGTCAGGTTGGCAGGAGGGAGCGAGATCCCTTGCAGGCGAGTCTTGGCTTCTAATATTCTGGTAGTAAGAAAAAAATATATTTTTCTTGATGGCTTAGCTGTGATAATGGGCACTTGCAAAAGTTCCCCTCAGGCATCGCTTTATTAACCCTGGTCTCCAGACTGTTTAAAGCCATGAATTTCTTATATCTGTATCAATTAATATTCAATGTACAACACCAAAGAGACAGCCACCATTTATTATCCTGCGTCTGAATTATGTATTTTCTTTTTTTCACCACAATTTCTTTTTTTTCTGTTTCTATTTTCAGGGTTAAAGAAAGAAATCCCAAAAGATCAGGAAGTAATTAAGCCAGCAGTTTCATCACCCAAAAAACAAGTCACCAGGCTGCACTCACCAGGTGGAGTATATATATATATATAACAGTTCTTACTACACTGTTGTAAAATGTTGAGTTTTATATTTTTTATGTATGTTCTGTTTATGTTTATTGAAAG
Organism: Crinia signifera; assembly: GCF_055691185.1. Classification (NCBI taxonomy): domain Eukaryota; kingdom Metazoa; phylum Chordata; class Amphibia; order Anura; family Myobatrachidae; genus Crinia; species Crinia signifera. Next base: position 358,171,269 of record NC_139218.1, on the reverse strand, counting down.
ACCTCATACACACAGCACGGCTTTAAAATCACACACACACGCATTGGGGTAATTCAGCCCTGCTCGCTAGGCTGCGTATATTCTCTGCCCCGATGAATGCATGCCCCCCCTCTGCCACCCGAATCCCCACGTTATGCTGCAAACCCATGTGTACGCGTACTCACAATCTAAGGATTATTCCTCTGTTCATAAAGAAAAGTAAGCCAGGACTTTTCATTTGAAAGCTTCCTGACGAATTGGGGGCGGGCGCCAATATCATGTGACATCAGTTGCTCGCCCCGAGCAGGCAGGGGCACATCTTCCTTTCCGACAGGCCCGTCTAGCATTTCTATGGGCGCACCCACCGTTTTTGTGAGCACGTCCATAAAACACCGGGTGCCCACCCCGGAACGCCCCTGCTTGTCAGTCAGACAGTGAGTTCCCTGGTGAGTGAAATGTTCTCCCAAGGCGCTTGCTGCAGGGGGTTTGCAAATGCGCATTATCGCGCATGCGCAGACCCCCCACCATCGGGGATGGGGACGAATTCGGACATGTGCAAACAGTTCTGAATCGGCCCATTATGCAGTATACGAATATCGGGACACAGTAATGAAGGAGCTCTCAATGCTCTGCTGAAAACAAGAACATTTATTTCCCCTAGTTTACTATGACAAATATATATCTATGTAGATAATGGATACGGATAAACTAAACTGTTCTGCAAATTGCCTGATTCTATGGGGTACATTTACTAAGATGGGAGTTCTATTGAAGATGGGATGTTGCCCATAGCAACCAATCAGATTCTACTTCTTATTTATTTTCCCCACTCTAGAAGATCATAGATAGAATCTGATTGGTTGCTATGGGCAACAATAAATATTCAATTGATCTCGCATCTTAGTAAATTTACCCCTATGAAACTCCGCATTTCACAATTGGCCAATTACTTTCCCGAATTGGAGCTTACATTTTATCGTTCCTGCTCTATTACAGCAACAAATTCAAAAAAGAAGAAAAAAAAGGTACTCTTTACCTAGAAGGGCGCCCATCGCGGCCATCGGGGGCATCGCATGCACTAAAAAATCGCATGCGATGCGACCGACGCGATGCCCGCGATTTCCCATAGGGAACAATGTTAAATGTCCCAATTGACCCGATTTTCCTGATCAATGTCTCAATTGACCCGATTTTTCCATAGGAAACAATGTTAAATGGGCCACAGAGGCCAAATAGGCACCCTGAAGTGTGAAATGGCCCCCACAATTGTTAACGCCACCCCACGATCAACGTGAACCCGAAGCGTGGGTTGATAGTGGGGTGGCGTTAACAATTGTGGGGGCCATTTCACACTTCAGGGTGCCTATTTGGCCTCTGTGGCCCATTTAACATTGTTTCCTATGGGAAAATCGGGTCAATTGAGACATTGATCAGGAAAATCGGGTCAATTGGGACATTTAACATTGTTCCCTAAGGGAAATCGCGGGCATCGCGTCGGTCGCATCGCATGCGATTTTTTTGGTCGCATGCGATGCGACCGACGCAATTTTTTTTGATGCCCACGATCAAAATCGTGGGCGCCCTTCTAGGTAAAGAGTACCGAAAAAAAAGTGAAAGTGGAAATCTCTTTATTTGCTATTTTTGTTTGATCAATAATACGGTAGAAGATTGATGTTTCGTGGTGTTCAAAATACTGTAGAATGGCCAATATAGAAAATTATTCAGGGAACAAAACCACGGGTATCCGGATGGATGACATACCGGGGGGGGGGGGGGGGGGGGATTTACTAGGATGAGATATTGAGAAAGTAAAAAGGTCTCCAATTTTTTCAAGGCGGCAATCATTTACACTAAAAAACCAGTGTGGTTTTGCAGTGTAAATGATTGCCGCTTTAAAAAAAAAAACCTGGAGATTTCTCAACAAATCTCTCACTTTCTGAACCTCTCATACTATTACATTTCACCCACAATGTCTAGGTTGGCAGCCAATAGGTTGAGAACATATGGTCGACATGGTCAAAAGGTTGACACAAGCAATAGGTCAACATGTTTATGGTCGTCACATTAAAATGTTGACATGAGTTTTTGGGGCCTTTGTTTTTAGTTTTTTTTACTTTTTCAGCACCTAGACCAAAGCATAGTGATTGAAGAGAGCCATATGAGGGGATGTGGTACACTTAATGGGGGTTCACTTGTTCAGGTGTCGACATTGACATCACAAGAAGTGAGAAAATCAAATTGACCTTTTCAGGTGTCAACCTTTTCTGTCTTTTTTACTTATGGGTCAACCTAGGCACTCTCAACCTGCTATAACACACATAGGCCCTTATTCTAGTTCACTCTTTCTGACAAAATCCTTCTTAGATGGACAAAACCATGTGCACTGCAGGGGGGCAGATGTTACTTGTGCCGAGAGAATTAGATTTGGGTGGGGTTTTACTTCAAAGTGAGATCTATATTGCAGTGTAAAAATAAAACAGTCAGTATTTACCCTGCACAGAAACAAAATAACTCACCCAAATCTAATTCTCTCTGCACATTTTACATCTGCCCCCCTGCAGTGCACATGGTTTTGTCCATCTAAGAAGGATTTAGTCAGAAAGAGTGAACTAGAATAAGGCCCATAATCCACAAGAGCAGGCACGTCCAAACTGTGGCCCTCCAGCTGTTGTGAAACCACACATCCCAGCATGCCTTGCCATAGTTTTAGCATTTCCCAATAGCAAAACTGTGGCAAGGCATGATGGGAATTTTAGTTTCACAACAGCTGGAGGGCCATAGTTTGGACATGCCCGCACTAGAGATTTTCAAAAGGATTAGGACAGATGTTGCCTAGTATGTGAATTTAACATCTATAAAACAGAGAACATTGTTCTACAAATAAATCATGATTAAAAAAAAAACATAATAACTAGACCAGAGCAATTTTGTCCTAAATTGTTAAATTATTGTGTAAAATGTAAAAATTTCAAAAATTCTGAGTTGATCGGGAAAACTAATTTTTTATTTTTTTATTTTTTTTAAATGTCTAGGTTACACCTAGGTATAACTGGACAGTATTATAATGTTGAAATAAATAAAAGCAACAATGTGGTTGTACTGTACATCAGAAATGTATAATACGCATTTTTTTCTCTCAAACATTTGTATAATAATTGTGGATGTTTTTTTCTACATAAATCAGTAAAATCATTTTCACCAGGTTTCCTAATGATATTTTAGTGCTGAATGTAAATATAGATTTTCCGGAACGGGTTCACTGAGCCTCTCTAGCCAAACCTATGCAACAGCAGTTGGGGAAAAACACTAGAATGGAATCAAAGGGACATGAGTTTTATCTGCACTGAAGTTTCCCTATTAAAAATTTACAAAGACAATTTAAGTGTGACACTTAGCATAACGGATGCGACCCCAAACAAACAAACCCAAGAGCATATGTGCCACTGTCAGGCTGTTCAGTGTGGCAGATGTTCTAATCTACCTGGCAACTGCAGATACATCACACAGCGAGACTGTAACTTTCTTCCTTCTCACTCTCTCCAGTGGGTGTTAAATATTCAAAATGATTAGAAAGATTCTGAAATAGATTCTGAATATGCATGTTCCTGCAAAGTGGCTCTTTATTGCTGTGAAATGTGGACCCATTGCATCACATTTAACCTAAAACAATGAGCCTTAAATCTCATCTGCATTTTATTTTGTTATTATTCTTTAATCTGATCTTTGGGGGTCATACGAGCACGGGGGACCGATGGTAAGCCTCTGTGCATGCGTATATGCATGTGCAGGGCTTCTGTGCGGGCGCCCTCGCCAGCCTGCACAGTCGGTGTGGCGCTCGCACAGGGGCTGGGGGTTTGCCGGCGATGGGGCATTCCCAAGAAAATGCATTGTGCCGGCGGCAGGTGGCTGCCATCACATAACGTCAGATATCGACCCTGTCTTCGTCCCAGAGCCCGCAATTATAAGGCAGTCTTCACTGACTTATATTTGCAAGCCTAGGGGAAATCTCTCCTGCTCTAGGCACGGTGGATGTGTTTTCATACGGCAGCCGTGGTGGGGGGGTGTGGCCTCTCTGGGACATTTGCAGTAGGGCTGCGTTCGCAAGGGGACCGATGTTTTTGTACTGCGTATGCGCATGTCAAGATGGTCACCTTGTTGCACATAAAACTTCTGGCATGTCGACTCATCAGGTTTGAGAAACTATTGTCCCCAGGGGCAGCTTTAGAGAGGAGGGGACCCTTGTGCAGACTCCTATTGTGGAACCCTCATCTCTGCTGCACTGTGACTCTATGCATGTGAAGATCTCTGGAAACATGCTTGGGCCTTCAAAAACATGGTGCCCACTGTGTTCCTGAAGACAAATCTTTATTGTGCTTGCATGAATCACCTGGAAAATGGCCACAGTTCCATTCTCCAGTGATTTTTTTTCAGCAACAGCAGTGCCAAAGTGGGACTCTGGTGAGGTAAGTACATACCATAAATATGGGTGCAGGTTGATCGGTGTGGGCTGGACCCAGGTGCCTATGTGCACCAGTTATTTTCCCCTTGTACTTGTCGACATTGTGAAGCGTGAGAAGCCGATGCTCCCAGGGTGAAGATGGCATTAGTATGTCATAAAATAATATAAAAGGGTCTTTGATGAGAGTATTGCTAACGAAGTGCCAATCTGGGTGGTACAAGACATTATAAAGGTAGGGGTTATTAGCTTATACCCTGTTGTAAGGCACTTGTAAGGCATTTGAGCAAATAACCAAAATAGACTGCCTCTTCCTGCCACAGATTCCTAGCTCATTGGGAACCTCCCTTACTATTATCCATGACCAATCACACACTATTGAGGATGTATGATTTGAGGAGGAGCTGTAATAGGCACTTGAGTCTTTGGCATTTGGAAACCTTCATACAGATGTGTCCACGCACATCTAGCCTCCTTTCATGTTAAACAGCCCTGCGCAACTCAGTGGTGCCAGGCATCTTTTAAGTTACTTTTTTATGCATCTTATACACTGAACAGAGTGAATGCACATGCAGCTGCTGCTGATTAAAATATACTGTTATTCTGTGTGCTGCTGCTGTGAAATGCTGAAGTACAACACTGTAACATTCCATTTTATATGCAGATACAGCTGTAGTTGAACACTGGATATAGATATGCATATCATACCAGACATGCATATCATTTTAATCAGCAAAAGCTGCTAAGGTTCATGTAAATGCAGAAAGTCGCACGCAAAGACTCTCATCTCTACAGATTCACACAGAGCTTATGCATTATGTGTTATGCATCTTGTAGTGCATGGAGGATAGATATATGTGGACACATCTATATCAGTCACTAACCTCAATTCTAGATCTAAAGACCCGTACACACTGGGGGTTATTGTGGTTCACTCGCAAAGGCAAATTCACTCTCAGATGGACAAAACCATATGCACTGCAGGTGGGGCTGATGTAATAGTTGCAGAGAGAGTTACATTTGGGTGGGGTATGTTCAAACTGCTATCTGTATTGCAGTGTAAAAATAAAGCAGTCAGTATTTACCCTGCACAGAAACAAAATAACTCACCCAAATCTAATTCTCTCTCTCTGCACCTGTTACATCAGCCCCATCTGCAGTGCATATGGTTTTGTCCATCTGAGAGTGAATTTGCCTTTGAAAGTGAACCAGAATAACCCCCACTATGTAAAAACATGTGAACAAACGATTTGTACTTAAAACACTGAATGATCTCATGTACATCATATCATCATCGTACATATTGTTAACGAAAAATGCATAGTGTGTACCCAGATTAAGTCTAACCCTAGCCTTCAGTCCATTACCCAAATCCCCTTGTCCCATTCTCCAGTTCAAAGTCCATTATCTAAAAATACTGAATAATACAGTATGGCAAAAATCAAGCCTAAATGACATGTAGCAAATTGATGTCAAATTGATGGAGACCAAATAGGATGAAGACCAGATGGCAGAATATAAGTGTTGGCGCCAAAATAAGTTGCTCCACTTACGCATTTGAAATATGTTACTATAGTTCTGATGCTTGTTAGTAGATAAAATAAAACCTGTTTGGGTTTCTTTGACCCATCAGAGAATTCATATCGGTTTGCTGTGAATGGCTGGCTGCATATCTTCCCCCGTGCTGTCTCCAGTGCTGCCAACTCATTCCAATATTCCCACCCCACAAATGCAAATTCAATTGTTCTATGTAAATGTCAAACTTCGAGGTCTTGTGCCACTGCTCAGTACTGACTGTCCTCCAATATATAATTATAGTTCTACTGCAAGTTACATTCCAAGGTTTCAACAGCATTCTAATTGGTTGCTATAGACAACTTATCAACTTGCCCTTTTTATAGGCGGGATCCTCTGCCACACATCGCCGGCATTCGCATTCTTAATAATCGCATATGCACTAACATATGCGACTATTAACGCAAAGGTCAGCTCTTGCATTAAGAGCTGTCCTTTGTGGCCGGTGATGTGCAGCGTGTCCCCCTCCCTCCCCGGACCCTTACCTGGCTGCTGCTGCTCGGCCGGGGCTCTGCTTCCTCCTCCCTGCACCTCTTCCGGGTCACTGGTCCGGGCAGCACAGCAGGAGGCTGCGCGGACATAAGTGAGAGGGGGCGATGGGGGGCGCAGAGGGAAGGCCATAGGCTTCTATGCGGTAACGCCATCTAGAACTGGTATAACCCCCTGCAGCGAAGCCCCAGAGGTGGGGCTTTCCTGCATATAAAAATGCAGTAAAAACCCCAAAACTGGGTTTTTATAGCATTTTGCCCTATGAGTCTGACGGCCAAGCTGACTAGAACACCATACACAGTATATTGGGTATGGATAGGGATCCGCATGATAGGTCGAAAGTGTCTGAGATGAGCGGCAATAGGGTGACACCAAAAGGTTGACAAGCACTAGGTCAATATTGACAAATGGTCAAAAGAATCAAAAGGTCGACATGTCAATGGACAACGCATGAAAAGGTCAACATGAGTTTTTCAAAAAATTTCCAATTTTTGGGGACTTTTTCATACTTTAAATTCCACATGAAGTGTGGCCTGGCCCAAGTATGGTGAGCAAAGCTACACTAATTGGGGGTCCTTGACACGAAAAACTTGAAAAACTCACCTTGACCATTCCATGTGTCGACATTTTCCATGTCGACCCTTTGCTTGCTTTTTGACCTTTTGATGTCAACCTATTGACTGTAGATCTAGACACTGTCTATCATTTGATCCACATCCTTATAAACCATAGGGTCTACAGTTATTAGGTCAACCAAAAAAGGTTGACATGTATAAGGTCGACATGGGAAAGAGATCAACACAAGCAAAATGTTGACAGGTATATGGTTAAAACATGAAAACCTCGTCATATGTTTTTCACTTTTTTTGGTGTCAATTTGTAGATTTCAGAACATGGCCCCCATGTACCGCGTACTCCTGCGTGACTCCCTTATCTCACCGTGCTCCAGTATGATGCCTCACTCACTTACTGTATCACTGCGATCTGCTCACTGTTCCACGTGGTCCACGTGGATTGTAAAGTACAGTACGGAAAAGTTCAAAAGATGATAAAAAAAATCATGTCGGCCTTTTCCTTGTATTGACAATTACCATGTCGACGTTTTGCTTGTGTTAACCTATTGTCCATGTAGATCTACTTTCTGCATTGTCGACCCTTAAGTCCAGATCCCCAGTATACCTCGGAGCTTGCAACTTTTACTTGAAGGAGCATTTTATCCTTGTTTGGCCCAATAAGACCTTACAATACATAGAATTCCACATTGCAAAAGGATATGCAAGCTGAAGGCAATAGATGTTAGCCTACCATGTTTGTATACCCCACTGAAGAGAAGTGACAGGTGAGTCCCATGTGAGCACTGAGAATAGATCCTGGAAGTGGCGCTTCTGTTATTCACTTTACAATGTCACTTCTTCAGTAATCCGCCGACACAGGGGAGCGACCTGGTGTGAGCTCTATCGGCACCTCAGCTGTTAGCCAATTCTAACCTCCTAACAAAGGACAGCACACTAAGGGGTACATTGACTAAAGCAGGGGTTCTCAAACTCGGTCCCCAGGACCCCACACAATTCACGTTTTCCAGGTCCCCCGGCAGGTGCATAGGTGCACTCATTACTGACACACATTTTAAAAGATCCACAGGTGTGAGGAGACCTGCAAAACAGGCACTGTGCGGTCTCCTGAGGACCGAAATTGAGAACCTGTGTACTAAAGCTTCTAAAAATGAAACTAGGGCATGTTCTTTAGCATTGCATTTGTTTCTGCTGTGGACAGGGCATCCTTGTGGTGTATGGCTCATAGGATAGACATGAACTAGGCCGACAAGCATTAGGTTGTCACCACTAGGTTAACATGCATGAAGGTCCACTTGACTGAAGGTCGACATGCAGGAAGGTTGACATGGGTTAGCTCCACAGGGTCATTAGGTTGACACAAGCATTATGTCGACATGGGGAGGTCAACAGTTAAAATGTCGACATAGGGGTTTCACTTTTTTGGCCTGAATGTCGACACCGTCGCCATGGACACTGAGACGTAGAACCGCATCCCTTCGCATGGCTCACTACGCTTGGCACACTATTTTATTCTCCCACCATGCCCTAGTGAATGGCAGGGCATGAAATACCACTTGTCGGCACATGTTGGCTCAAAGAAAAAGTGAAAAATCCCATGTCAACCTTTTGACTGTTGACCTTCCCCATGTCGACCAAATGCTTGTGTCGACTTACTGACTTTGTCGACCTAACCCATGTTGACCTTACTGCCTGTCGACCTTCAGTCATGACAACCTTCATGCATTTAGAGCTAGTGACCCTATCCCGTCTTGTGGTGCCTCTGCGTACACTGCACTGTTCTGTGGGGGTAATTCAGACCTGATCGCTGGGCTGCGAGATTTCGCAGCCCAGCGATCAGGTAAGCTCCACCTTGCCACCGCACCGACCGCATTCCCCCGCCAATGTGCAGGGTTGCAAATGCAATGGCAGCCATTCATATGAGGCAGAAACCAGTAAGAACACTCACCACGGAATGGTATTCCCCACTTTTTTAGGAACACTCCCGTAAAACACTGCATTACTCCACCAAACACACGCAGGTTGTCAATCACCCTGCCGGCAGCCTGCAATGGCTAGCCATGTCAGGCTCCCTTCGTACAAACATCTCGCTGCATTCCAATCTGAATTGGGCCCTGGTTACCATTTAGTAGGTTTAGAGCAGGCATGTCCAAACTGTGGTGAAACTACACATCCCAGCATGCCTTGCCATAGTTTTAGCATTCAGCAACACTGTGACAAGGCATTGTGACAAGGCAGCTCAACAGCTGGAGGGTCATAGTTTGGACATGCCTGGTATAGAGGGATTCTCTAGTCTGATTTCAGCACCATGTGCTTGGACAGAGCTGCACAAACTCCCTCCCGCTGGATGTACCAGGCTGCAGCAGCTAAGCGTGCTGCTGGCAGTGTTACTGCTAACAAACTTCTATACAGCTTTCCTGCTCCCTGGCTAATCTTACACTAATCCGGCTGTAATTTCATTAACGCAAAATGAGCCTTACCGATCCTATTGGGTTTACAGAGAACGAATCCCGGTGTCCATCAAAGCACTTAGCTCACGGAACACAGCAATGTAACTGTGCACATTTGTAAAACCAACAGTGAATGTACAGCAGGATGTGCTGCAGCTATGCAACATCCAAACTGTGGCCCATATTCAGATCTGAGTGCAGTACAAATTTGTTCTCAAAATGGGCAAAACCATGTGCACTGCAGGTGGGGCAGATGTAACATGTATAGAGAGAGTTACATTTGGGGGGGTTATTTTGTTTCTGTGCAGGGTAAATACTGGCTGCATTTTTTTTACACTGCAATTTAGATTTCAGTTTCAACTCACTCCACCCCAATTTAACTCTCTCTGCACATGTTACATCCGCCCCACCTGCAGTGCACATGTTTTGCCCATTTTGAGAACAAATTTGTACTGCGATCAGATCTGAATAAGGTCCTGTGTGTGAAAAAATAATAAAGATAGATACAAACCAGGTAGAGGATAATATTAGATACAATCAAAGAGGATAATAATACCCTTATGTCTAGAGGCAAATACATTTAATAGTACAGAAAATGTGAAAATAGTTCAGTACAGTACATACACCATACTTGCCGAATTTTGTTTTCTCCTCTCCGGGAGATGCCTGGAGAGGAGACCCGATAGTAGTATGTCAGGGGGACGGGGCGAGGCGGACATCATCAAGCTGGCAAACAATGCAATTCACGGGTCTGCGGATTGGGGGGGCTAAAATGAGACAAAATTTTTAAATTTGCATAATTGTAGCCCCGCCCTTTGCCACGGAAAACGGTATTTAGTGCAGCACGGAAGGGGTGGTGCAGGGGGCTGTGTGGCCAATGCGGGAGGATTGCCCACCTTCCCGGGGGGGCCATGAGGGGGACCCGATTTTCGTGAGTCTCCCGGCAATTCCAGGAGGGAAGGCAAGAAATAATATTACTCATGGGGCCTGATTCAGACCTGTTTGCTAGGCTGCATATGCCGCCCGCATCCCCTCGCTAGCATGTGAAGGGATGTGTATGAGAACACATCTCCTCGCATGCGGCCAAAGGGGAGAGAAAACCTTCGATGGTCCCTCAATCTGAACTGACTTTTATTTCTGCCACTGATTACCAAATACGGGATGGGCAATGACGTCATGTGATGTCAGTTGCCCGCCCCTGAGCAGACAACGTCTGTGTTCCCATGGGAACACCCAGTGTTGTCATAGGGATGCCCATAAAAGCTGTCCCCGCCCCTCCCACTCCCTCCCCTGCATGTGCAAACGTCTTGGCTAGTGTGATACTCGCCGAATGCGTTAGCACAGGGTGTCTGCGCATTCACAGACCCCCCCATCATCGGGAAACATGCAGACCTGCACAAAAGAGTCTGAATCTGCTCTGTGATGTCTAAATGCTAAATACTAACTACTTAAAAACTAAACTACCTAAACTAAAATAAAATGATGGCGCAGATAAGTAAATACAGGTTGTATAATTGTTCCTTATTATTTATTTATTGTATTGCTGTCTGCCTGAGGAAGGGGAGTTGTTTCCCCGAAACTGTTGCACATTAAATTACTTTTCATCACAAGTCCTGGAGTGCCGCGTTGGTGACTGTCTCTCTCAGGAGCTTCCATCACCCATCTGTGTTATTATTTATTTATATATTTTTGTTCTTCAAACGTTAGTATTTGAAAGTTGGTTACTTTTCTGCGATTGTTACTTTTTTAAGTGTTAGCACAAGCACTTGTAGCAGTCCAATGTCTGCTCTTCCCTGGTGACCTCTACTTCCTTACCAATGACCTCTACTGCGCAGTTGAGTGCTCAAGACATAGACATCACCAATAATAAGGTGGAAAATAATTGTATTAAGCTTCTTAAAAGGACACTGCTCATTTAAATTTCTGGTTGCCTGATAATATCTATTAGAAAATGGGGGTTACCGAAATATTTTTCTGACCTACAACTTGTAATTATATATTTGCCTTCCAGGACACCCCAAGCTGAAACCGACCGTTGCAAAGAATGGCTACGCAGCCAAGTCAGAGGTACAGAGCCGGGACGCCGATCGGCAGGTTGTACACCGACTGAAGGAGAAATATGAGGAACAGACTAAGGAACTTGTATGCGTCCGAGAGGAACTCAAGAAAGCGAGTTGTGGGTTTGTCGTCTTTGCCGTCACAACGCAATATTTCTTTAACAAGGTAAGAAAGGAACCTGATTTAAAACACCCGTGTGCAGCTTCATGTTTGTGGCTATTGCAAAAATGTACTAAAGCTTCTAAAAATGAAAAGCTGATATTGCCCATAGCAACCAAATGCAGTAGATAAATGAGAGACAGAATCTGATTGGTTGCTATGGGCAATATCAGCTCTTTTCAGTTTTAGGGGGTATTCAATGTCGGAATATTGGCTAATCCAATATCAATGGCCCTTATTCTGGTTGGTGCGGTAATATCCGCGTGCGTTCGTGCCGCCGATGTTTTGTGTCTGCGCATGTGCAGAGGCGTCTCTGCGCATGTGCGAGCGGGGCGTACGGCCAAATCCCGCATGAAATGTAAACACTCCGACCAGGGGGTGGAGAGGGGTGTGAAGGGCTATTTGGGCTCATTACCATATGCATACGCCCCGCGTTTCATGGGCGTTCCCATGCAAACGCTGGGCGTACGTATGGTAATGCAGCCGTGACGCTCGTGTAGGGGGCGGACATATGACATCGCCGGATGTCAGCTGCCCGCCCAGATCCCTGCTTTTGCATGGAAAAATGTCCGTGTGGTCTGAGGTTGCGGGAGCTGGTGGACCACTCGGTCCTGCATTCGATGGTCTGCGACCATCGAATGATGGGGGAGGTTCCCTGAGATGGAGGAGGCGTATTCCATGAAAAATACACGTGCGGTCCGTTTGGCCAGCTTGTTACCGCGTACGGACGGAGTTGGCGATCCGTATGGAAGGCGGGGTTTTGCACGCACGGTCCTGGCCGCATATTCGGATCCGGCCGCACCGATCAGAATAAGGGCCAATATGACAGTCAAAATTCAATCTTATAACTTTTGGAACAATTGTCGAATCCATGTGTATTTTGTCTAAAATGGCCGCAGATTTGCCAATCCAGCGGCTTTTTTGGACAATGCAGATTTTATTTTTTAAAAAGTCAGATCTGCATGGGCTTCAGTGTGGTCAGAGACAGCCGCATTGGATAGATGTGTACCGAAATTTCTGATTGTCGGAAATATCGGAACACGTTAAATAGTAGGGAGTTCAATTATTTTGAATGTCCGATTGGAGCTATCCAATCATGGCTTTGGGCACAAGTGCCATAGATGGCCATTATTTCCGCCTGCTAACTCCTGTGGTGGCACGTAGAAATCTGCAGATTAGGACCTTTGATGAGCCAAACTTCCATTTTGGCAGCGACCAATACTTTGCAGGAGTTTAGCACTTGACTTGGTGCATTTGGGAGCGACAAGTGTGATAAATAAAATAATGGGCACCAATGGCACTCGCAGGACAATTGAATATCGTCAGGCACCCATTAGAGGGATCCAAAAATAATTGAATTCCTCTCAGGTTGGAAATTACAGGTCATAATACTTTTTTCCAATCTCCCATTAATACAATATTTCTGTGACTGATATAGCTGCACAGTGGAGATCGCCTTTAAATACATGCTGAGAACTTTAGGAAGACATTATTAGCAAGTGGGAGTGTGTGATATCAATACTGACAGTGCAGCTTGCTGCTTGCTGCGTCTCTAACAAGAGGTGGAACAGAATGCCAGAGGATAATTTATATTGTGAAGTGGAAGAGAAATTGAAGCAGACACAACTGTTCCAGAATCAGGAAACACAATGACAGACAGGAGACAGACCTGTGTGCACATGCTGACATGTATTAGTGTGTATGAAGTCTTACTCTTTCTTCATAAATGTGAGGACAGACTGTATAAAATGTAGCATGCATCTGGCACCTACGCAATAATACATGTATCCAATGCTTTGGTTTTTACCAATCTACACCTCAGTCAGGGCCGGCGCTACCACTAGGCAGCTTAAGGCATTTGCCTAGGGCGCCGGCCACTGGAAGGCTGCAGGAACCAGGAGGAGCAGCAGCAGGAACAGGTAGGGTCCTGTGGCGCCGAGGGGAGCAGGTGAATGATTCCACCCCCGCCCCTAGAGCCCGCATCTCCCTCCAACACCAGCCACCCCCGTGGTGCGTGACACTTGGTGATATGCTTTTAATGTTTGAATTTATGTGAGTGCATTCTTGGACTAAATTTGTTTTTTACCTATAAACAATATTGCACTATGTCCGTCTATGTTTTGAGCTCTTTCTAGTGCCTTTACATATGGTGATCCTCTAAAGAGAAAGAAAGATCAAGGCTATCCATCTTTTAAGTGGATCTATATGCTTTACCCTCTTAGAGGAAATGTGAGTGGAATATTAAAAATATTAAAGGATTTATGGTGTTTAAACAGTGTTACACTATGATCTTTTCTGTTGGAGTTATTTTCAGGTATAAAGCTTTGTGATTGGCAAGGATTCATATCATATCTCAAGGAAAGTTTTCATTTATTTTCACTTGACTATTGGTGAAAGACAACTACTGGTGGCGCTTTTGAAAAGACACTATCCCATGCATGTATATTTTACTTTCTTTGGAGTTTTTCGTGAAGGCTCCGTGTGTTGAGTACGGCAGCCACAGTTTTCTGATTTCTTGCGCACAGATAAAAACAGGACTTCCTTTGCAATGGGCTTAAAACACTTTGCAGCGCAGCTTGTGAACCAGAATAAGGTCCAATGTTTGTAGATGCACTCAATGGTGATCTTTGACCCCTACCATAGTTTTTTCTGTTACGCCCATGTGCCCCAGTGAAAGTCGGTCTGAATACTGCCACTGTTGCACGGTATCTAATTTGCACAAAGGTTTTTCCAAACGGGTATTTTCACTTTCAGAATGCCGCTATCAGATTTCGAAGCTCTCTCTTTTTATAACGCACAGTTCTCCATAATGGTCTTAAGCATACACTGGAGGGCACTTATTGTTAAGTATAATTCAATAAAGATTAATGATGTTTTTTTTTTACCTAATGTCTGAGGTCTTTGGCGATTGCAGTGAAACGTGTGTAAAAGGTCAAATACACTGTGAGATCAGTAATTAGTGAGGAAGCATAAATCCTCTCACATTCTCATTACACACATTTGCCATCATTTTATTCAAATATACAGAAAGTAATATCATCATTTATTTATATGTCACCACAGAGTACTCGGTGCTGTGTAGCCAAAGTACAAGAATGCAGTAAATAAATGATGAATCTATATAATTATGGGATGTCCAGACAGGGGCGGATTGGCCATTATAATTACCGGGAACTTTCCCGGGAGGCCGATGCTACTGAGGCCGAATTTAACATTGCATGCAGCAAGGGCAGCAGTGAGCACACAGTGACAGCATAGCGTACAGCTGAGCTCACCTCAGGCTCTGCCGCTGAGGCTGAGCTACTAGTGTCAGCCGGCTCAGCCCAGTAGTAAGTATAGTCACCATGTGCCAGGCCCTCCGACTGTCACTGGTCTGGCACTACTGGTGACTCCTCCCACCCACTGTTCTCTCTGAGAGCCTGTGCCTGACTCTCTCCGTTCGGCGCTAGCCCCGCCTCCCCGGGGGGGGGGGGGTGCCGCAGGAGGATCAAAGAGCCCAGTGGACTCGGAGTCAGAAGCGCAGGAGCAGAGAGGAGCCCCCCCCCCCCCCCCCCCCCCCCCCCCTTCCCTGTTGTTGCTGCTGCTGCTGCTGCTGTCTTCAGTGGCTGCTGCTGCCTGTCACACTGACTACAGGCAGCAGCGCCAGCTTCCTGAAGCTCTTTCCAAGCTCCCATGTCCAACCCCCCTTTAACTACATCAGTGTCAGGCCAGCAGACACTGAACAGGGGGCGGAGCTACACGGACGGATGGGCGGAGCCAAACGGGACGAGGGGGCGGAGCTACATCGGAGCACAGCAGGGCTGATGAAAGGAGAGGCTGAGCTGACACCGATTTTAAGGTAAAAAAAAAAGTGTGCGAAAAAGTACTGTCACCAAACTATGTCCAGATGGAGCCATCCTCATTGTACCTGTCCCCCGCACACCAATCATCGCGGTGCGCTGGGGATTCTGCCATGTGTGCGTCTCTGATGCTTGCCCGCCCCATACCCGGCCCATGGACATGCGAGCGTCCAAGACGTTGTGTGTCCATGTATGCTGGCTGGCCGCCCGCCAGATCGGAGAATCTGGCACGCCAGCAGCAACAATGAGGCTGGCTCCATCTGTAAAAGCAGCGTAGGAATGTCGGCAGCTGGTGTGGGCGTTACGTATAGGCAGCTATACTACTGTCGGTATTTGGTGTGGGCATTAGGTATAAGAAGCGCTACTACTGTCTGCATCTGGTGTGGGCATTGGTATAAGAAGCGCTACTACTGTCTGCATCTGCTGTGGGCATTAGGTATAAGAAGCGCTACTACTGTCTGCATCTGGTGTGGGCATTAGGTATAAGAAGCGCTACTACTGTCTGCATCTGCTGTGGGCATTAGGTATAAGAAGCGCTACTACTGTCTGCATCTGCTGTGGGCATTAGGTATAAGAAGCGCTACTACTGTCTGCATCTGGTGTGGGCATTGGTATAAGAAGCGCTACTACTGTCTGCATCTGCTGTGGGCATTAGGTATAAGAAGCGCTACTACTGTCTGCATCTGGTGTGGGCATTAGGTATAAGAAGCGCTACTACTGTCTGCATCTGGTGTGGGCATTGGTATAAGAAGCGCTACTACTGTCTGTATCTGGTGTGGGCATTGGTATAAGAAGCGCTACTACTGTCTGCATCTGGTGTGGGCATTGGTATAAGAAGCGCTACTACTGTCTGCATCTGGTGTGGGCATTGGTATAAGAAGCGCTACTACTGTCTGCATCTGGTGTGGGCATTGGTATAAGAAGCGCTACTACTGTCTGCATCTGGTGTGGGCATTGGTATAGGAAGCGCTACTACTGTCTGCATCTGGTGTGGGCATTAGGTATAAGAAGCGCTACTACTGTCTGCATCTGGTGTGGGCATTAGGTATAAGAAGCGCTACTACTGTCTGCATCTGCTGTGGGCATTGGTATAAGAAGCGCTACTACTGTCTGCATCTGGTGTGGGCATTGGTATAAGAAGCGCTACTACTGTCAGCAACTGGTGTGGGCATTGGTATAAGAAGCGCTACTACTGTCTGCATCTGGTGTGGGCATTAGGTATAAGAAGCGTTACTACTGTCTGCATCTGGTGTGAGCATTGGTATAAAAAGCGCTACTACTGTCTGCATCTGGCGTGGGCATTAGGTATAAGAAGCGCTACTACTGTCTGCATCTGGTGTGGGCATTAGGTATAAGAAGCGCTACTACTGTCTGCATCTGGTGTGGGCATTAGGTATAAGAAGCGCTACTACTGTCTGCATCTGGTGTGGGCATTAGGTATAAGAAGCGCTGCTACTGTCAGCAACTGGTGTTTGCATTAGGTATAAGAAGCGCTACTACTGTCTGCATCTGGTGTGGGCATTAGGTATAAGAAGCGATACTACTGTCTGCATCTGGTGTGGGCATTAGGTATAAGAAGCGCTACTACTGTCTGCATCTGCTGTGGGCATTAGGTATAAGAAGCGCTACTACTGTCTGCATCTGGTGTGGGCATTAGGTATAAGAAGCGCTACTACTGTCTGCATCTGGTGTGGGCATTGGTATAAGAAGCGCTACTACTGTCTGCATCTGGTGTGGGCATTGGTATAAGAAGCGCTACTACTGTCTGCATCTGGTGTGGGCATTGGTATAAGAAGCGCTACTACTGTCTGCATCTGGTGTGGGCATTGGTATAAGAAGCGCTACTACTGTCTGCATCTGGTGTGGGCATTGGTATAAGAAGCGCTACTACTGTCTGCATCTGGTGTGGGCATTGGTATAGGAAGCGCTACTACTGTCTGCATCTGGTGTGGGCATTAGGTATAAGAAGCGCTACTACTGTCTGCATCTGGTGTGGGCATTAGGTATAAGAAGTGCTACTACTGTCTGCATCTGCTGTGGGCATTGGTATAAGAAGCGCTACTACTGTCTGCATCTGGTGTGGGCATTGGTATAAGAAGCGCTACTACTGTCTGCATCTGGTGTGGGCATTGGTATAAGAAGCGCTACTACTGTCTGCATCTGGTGTGGGCATTAGGTATAAGAAGCGTTACTACTGTCTGCATCTGGTGTGAGCATTGGTATAAAAAGCGTTACTACTGTCGGCAACTGGCATGGGTATTAGGTATAAGAAGCGCTACTACTGTCTGCATCTGGCGTGGGCATTAGGTATAAGAAGCGCTACTACTGTCTGCATCTGGTGTGGGCATTAGGTATAAGAAGCGCTACTACTGTCTGCATCTGGTGTGGGCATTAGGTATAAGAAGCGCTGCTACTGTCAGCAACTGGTGTTTGCATTAGGTATAAGAAGCGCTACTACTGTCTGCATCTGGTGTGGGCATTAGGTATAAGAAGCGATACTACTGTCTGCATCTGGTGTGGGCATTAGGTATAAGAAGCGCTACTACTGTCTGCATCTGGTGTGGGCATTAGGTATAAGAAGCGCTACTACTGTCTGCATCTGCTGTGGACATTGGTATAAGAAGCGCTACTACTGTCAGCAACTGGTGTGGGCATTGGTATAAGAAGCGCTACTACTGTCTGCATCTGGTGTGGGCATTAGGTATAAGAAGCGTTACTACTGTCTGCATCTGGTGTGAGCATTGGTATAAAAAGCGTTACTACTGTCGGCAACTGGCATGGGTATTAGGTATAAGAAGCGCTACTACTGTCTGCATCTGGCGTGGGCATTAGGTATAAGAAGCGCTACTACTGTCTGCATCTGGTGTGGGCATTAGGTATAAGAAGCGCTACTACTGTCTGCATCTGGTGTGGGCATTAGGTATAAGAAGCGCTACTACTGTCTGCATCTGGTGTGGGCATTAGGTATAAGAAGCGCTGCTACTGTCAGCAACTGGTGTTTGCATTAGGTATAAGAAGCGCTACTACTGTCTGCATCTGGTGTGGGCATTAGGTATAAGAAGCGATACTACTGTCTGCATCTGGTGTGGGCATTAGGTATAAGAAGCGCTACTACTGTCTGCATCTGGTGTGGGCATTGGTATAAGAAGCGCTACTACTGTCTGCATCTGGTGTGGGCATTAGGTATAAGAAGCGCTACTACTGTCTGCATCTGCTGTGGGCATTGGTATAAGAAGCGCTACTACTGTCAGCAACTGGTGTGGGCATTGGTATAAGAAGCGCTACTACTGTCTGCATCTGGTGTGGGCATTAGGTATAAGAAGCGTTACTACTGTCTGCATCTGGTGTGAGCATTGGTATAAAAAGCGTTACTACTGTCGGCAACTGGCATGGGTATTAGGTATAAGAAGCGCTACTACTGTCTGCATCTGGCGTGGGCATTAGGTATAAGAAGCGCTACTACTGTCTGCATCTGGTGTGGGCATTAGGTATAAGAAGCGCTACTACTGTCTGCATCTGGTGTGGGCATTAGGTATAAGAAGCGCTACTACTGTCTGCATCTGGTGTGGGCATTAGGTATAAGAAGCGCTGCTACTGTCAGCAACCGGTGTTTGCATTAGGTATAAGAAGCGCTACTACTGTCTGCATCTGGTGTGGGCATTAGGTATAAGAAGCGATACTACTGTCTGCATCTGGTGTGGGCATTGGTATAAGAAGCGCTACTACTGTCTGCATCTGCTGTGGGCATTAGGTATAAGAAGCGATACTACTGTCTGCATCTGGTGTGGGCATTAGGTATAAGAAGCGCTACTACTGTCTGCATCTGCTGTGGGCATTAGGTATAAGAAGCGCTACTACTGTCTGCATCTGGTGTGGGCATTAGGTATAGGAAGCGCTACTACTGTCTGCATCTGGTGTGGGCATTGGTATAAGAAGCGCTACTACTGTCTGCATCTGGTGTGGGCATTAGGTATAGGAAGCGCTACTACTGTCTGCATCTGGTGTGGGCATTGGTATAAGAAGCGCTACTACTGTCTGCATCTGCTGTGGGCATTAGGTATAGGAAGCGCTACTACTGTCTGCTTCTGGTGTGGGCATTGGTATAAGAAGCACTACTACTGTCGGGATCTGGTGTGGGCTTTGGTATAAGAAGCGCTACTACTGTCGGCATCTGGTGTGGGTATTAGATATAAGAAGCGCTACTACTGTCTGCAACTGGTGTGGGCATTAGGTATAACAAGCGCTACTACTGTCTGCATCTGGTGTGGGCATTAGCTAAAATCAGCGCTACTACTGTTGTCAACTGGTGTGGGCATTAAGCATAATCAGGGCTACTACTGTCGGCAACTGGTGTGGGTGTTACGTATAACCAGCGCTAAGACTTTCAGCAACTGGTGTGGGTGTTACGTATAGTCAGCGCTAAGCCTTTCAGCAACTGGTGTGGGCGTCACGTATAGTCAGAGATACTACTGAGGACAATAGTGGGCATTATGTATAAGCAACACTACTACTGTGGACATTTTGTGTAATGGGCACTTATGTGAAGCGTAATGTGAATAAGGGGCACTAGGTGCTGTGCAGGGCAATAACTAGGTGTGTGCCAGTGGTGCCTTCCCCTTTTGCACTGTGGGTACATCATGTGGTCCAGCAGCTGCAGTTATTGATTGGCTGTTGGACTGAGAGCTCTGATTGATTTTCAAATATGGTACCAGCTTTTGAGCCAATTCAGTGCCTCTGCAGGCTCTGCTGGGCTCAGGGCTGGACAGGACCTAATGCATTGGGCACTTTTCTGGCCATTGTGTAAGGGACACTACTGGTGGCATTATGTGTATAAGCAGGAGTACTTGGGGCATTACACATAGCATAATGTCATATGGGCATTAAAGTGTGCAGCATATTGTATAAGGGGAATTACCTTGTGTGGCATAATGTGTAAGCGCATCACAATGTGTGGCATAATGTGAAATAGGCAGTACTGTGTGGCAGTACCATGTGTGCCATAAAGTGTAATGGGCATTACGGTGTTATTTTTAC
Organism: Crinia signifera; assembly: GCF_055691185.1. Classification (NCBI taxonomy): domain Eukaryota; kingdom Metazoa; phylum Chordata; class Amphibia; order Anura; family Myobatrachidae; genus Crinia; species Crinia signifera. The sequence continues at coordinate 358,150,658 of NC_139218.1, read as the reverse complement.
TGTCACGTTGCCACGCCCCTTCTCCCAGTTCTCGCTGTGGTAGTGGGGCAGTCACAAATTCACTTTCTGGCACAGGGCAACAAAATGTCTAATTATGGCACTGGTGCTATATAATGTGAATAAGTTGGTGTACTGTGTGGTGTAATTTTAAATGAGTGTACTATTGTGTGGCTACGTCCCTTCCTTGTGAGACCACACATCTTTTTTTGTGTGCGTGGTCCCTTTGTAAAGTATGAGAGGGTGCAAATGTAAAGTTTGCAGGAGGGCACCGAACACCCTAGCATCGGCCCTGACCACAAATGTTTTTTCTAATGCATTCCATCCCAGAATCGTAGAGCCGTGCTGCCCCCTCTCCACACAGCATTTTACCACGATTCGATGGCCTGTGAGGTGATGGCAAAGCCGACATAATGCAATTGTAATTTAATATGGCTCCTCCTCCCCACAGGCCCAAGAATCGCGGTAATGGAGGGGACTAATTATGTCTAGTCACAACACTGAGCAACCACAAATACTGCTGCTGCTTTGCTGCTTTTCAGGCTCTGAGTCCCAATAATTTGATGAATAATTTGTATGAGGCAGCATTTGTAGCTACAGATGGTGCCGTTTTCATCCAGCCCAGCAACACGTCAAGATGGGGACACGCTAGCATCTCACATGCTTGCATGCCCCATTGCCGCAAATGTGGTGCGTAAGTGTAACGAATGCGTATTTCAGCTAATGGTGCGTCAAGACGGGCAGACATGCCGCATAGTTGGGTTGAATGAAAATGGCTCCAACTGTACTTAAAATAAATAAGTATATAGTAGGTTTAGTAAAGTTGTGGCAAGCGAAGGTGATCTAGTCAGATATCTTAGAAAAGGGTCTGAAATCACCCCATTTGTATGCCCCTTAAGGCTTTAGGAGGTGAGCTCATAAACATGTTCCCCCTCCCTGAGAGGTGCTCTCCCTCCTCCCATTGTTCAGAATTATACATGGGCTGAATACTTCATATACATATGTTTAAGTGTATGTATTCAAAGTAATCAGCCCTGTTTCCTGCAGTGTCCGCGGCCAAATTGTTTGGTTCTGTGCAACACCCGTGACTAGGTAGAAACCTGTGCATCTTTCAGCTTCAAGTTCGCAGGTATACTGATGTAGTAACCCCGCCTACTGTTATGCTGGCCCTGCCCATTTTGATTTGGTGCTGCCCACATGAGGCCACTTCCAGAAATTTTCCAGGGCCACTTTTGGTCCCCAATCCGCCCCTGTGTCCAGAGATGGACATGTGCACTATCCGCTCATGATCTCACCTTGGGGTGTGAGGGTGAGAGAGAAGACTAACGTGCTGAGGTAAGTGGGATGGGGGTGGGCTGAGGTGACCATTTTATTCACACAATAGTCATCCATAAAACAATATTGTTACATTAACCACATAAATAATACATAAACCACACTCTGTCATACATAAACACAACAAATCATACATAAACCACACACTGTCATACATAAACCACACAAATCATATATAAACCATATAAAGCATACATAAACTACACACAGTTATACATAAAACACACAAATGATACATAAACCACACAAATCATACATAAACCACACACTGTCATACATAAACCACACAAATCATATATAAACCATATAAAGCATACATAAACTACACACAGTTATGCATAAAACACACAAATGATACATAAACCACACAAATCATATATAAACCATATAAAGCATATGTAAACTACACACAGTTATACATAAAACACACAAATGATACACAAACCACACATCATATATATAAACCATATAAAGCATACGTAAACTACACACAGTTATACATAAAACACACAAATGATACAGTACATAAACCACACAAAATCATATATAAACCATATAAAGCATACGTAAACTACATACAGTTATACATAAACCACACAAATGATACATAAACCACACAAAATCATATATAAACCATATAAAGCATACGTAAACTACACACAGTTATACATAAATCACACAAATGATAGATAAACCACACAAAATAATGTTAACCACAAAAATAATTTAAGAACCATACAAATGATACTCAAACCACCCACGCTCATACATACAACACTGTATATGTATGAGCAGACTGAAGTAGGTAAGTCCTTTTACTAAAAAACGGGATGCAGTTATAATGCCGGCGTCGGGACTTCAACATGGATGAGGATGCTGACATCTAAATCCGACAGCCGGCATCCCAAACATAAGTATGCCTAGGTGGGGTAAGGTCAGGCTGGGGTTTGGTTTATGCACTAGGGGGAACATACTCTTATGGCCCATACATACTAGGCGATGCTGGCCACGGGCAGTATAGTTTAGAATATCGGCAGCAGGTCACCAATATTGAGTGTACACACTGAACGATATCAATATCAATAAACGATATCGCTCAGTGATGTCACCGCTAAACATGTTATATAGCCAAATTGACATGTTTAGTCCACGGCAGAGGTCATTAACAATGGATGGATGGGTTAGGGCAGGGGTTCCCAAACTGTGCGCCGTGGCTCCCTGGGGTGCCTCGGGACACATGCAGGGGTGCCCTGGGTTGGTAGTCCAGGACCAACTCAAATTATTAATGGTTAATTATTTATAAGCAAAACCAGTGCTGGTGGCTGCCAATCATAAAATGTGTACAAACAGAAGCAATTCCTGCACTTTTACCTATAACTGACCCTAAGAATCGCATATAAATCCAATCTAATTAAAATAATTTTGGCCTAGGGGTGCCGCAAAAAAAATTCTTATACTCTAGGGTGCTGTGATTAAAAAAAGTTTGGGAACCCCTGGGTTAGGGGAAGGGAGTGTGGTTTAGATCACTCACAGTGCCCCTGTTGGGATTCTTTGTATTGGGATCCCGGGGTTGTTCTTTTGACTGCCAGCATCCCCACCAGAGGAATATCGTATGTATTCCATTAAAAAAAAAAAAAAATGACTAATTTAATTTAAAACAGCAAGAGGTGCATGCAAAGCACAATACCCGGGCCCTCCTACCTCTATGTCAGTTTGTTAAAACCCAGTTTGTTTTATCACTGTTGTTTCCAATTGTAAAGCGGAACGGAATATGCTGCGCTATATAAGAAACTGTGAATAGATAAATAGTAGTAATAGCAGCAGTTATATCATACTGTACCTGCCTACTTTTTTACATTCCTCTCCAGGAGAAGCCCGAAGAGGAGTGAAAGGGGTCAGAACAAGGCTACATGTCGTGGGGGCGGGACGAGTCAAATGTCACCAAGCCCAGCCCCCATGACAGGCAGTTGTGGCAATTCGCCGGTCGGTGGATTGGGGGTGGGGCTAAAATGACGCAATATGACGTGATTCGCATCATTTTAGCCCCTCCCTATGGACCCGCAAAATTCGGAACCTGATGCAGCGGGTAAGGGGGGGGGGAGGGGGAGCAGGGGCTGCGGGGCAATGTGGGAGACTTGCCCACCTTCAGAGGGGGCCGGGAGGGGAACCCAATTTTCGGGAGCCTCACAGCCATTCCAGGAGGGTAGGCAAGTATGAGTTATATTAGTAGTAGTTTGAGTTGCAGTTTTGGCCCATCAGCCAATTATTTCTTAAGAAATGTGCCCAAAAGCAGAATTATATGGACAGTCAGGCATATTTAGTACAGTAACACATGTTTGGATAAATTATTATTATTATTATTATTATTATGGTGTTCCTTTCTCCAGATCTGAAGAAATAATAAGGCAGCTCTGATCAGTTAAGCCCTGTACACATGCTTAGATTTGCTTTAGATTTGATGTTAGATTTGATTTTCTATTAGATCTGGCATTAGATCATCCCATTCGATTTGGCATTAGATCTGTACTTTTGCATTCGATTTCGATTTCACAATGCATGCACAATGTACTCATTCGATTTACTGGATCGAATTCGAGATTTCCTTGGCTGCACCGTAGATTTTTCTATTCGATTTTGAGAAAACGGGAGCGCACATCGAATCGAATACAGGTCGAAAGTGTCCTAAAAACCATTCGATGTGGGTTCGATTTTGCTTCTATAAGCAAAATCGAATCGAAAACAGGGAAAAATCTAAGCATGTGTACACAGCTTTAGATGGGCCTCCCCAGGTCTCTTGTTGCACTGCCCTCTGCTGGGGAATCCTCTCAATAACCTCACTGGATTCATGTGTTAAAATGATTTATACATTTTTAGGCAATTGAAAATTTAGAGGAACCAAGTGACAAGTATTATGTGAGTGTAATAACATTTTCTATTGTACACTTAAACTGTTCCTGTTATTGCACTACAGTATGTTGGATCATATCTGTAAGACTGATGATCCCACATAACCCAAAAATTCCCCATTTGTTTTGCTGCTGCAGATTAATGTGGCTTGAAGAGAACTCTGGTGACATCTACAGGTCAATGTGCAGTACCAAACTGGTAACTGCACCTGTACTTTATAAAAGACGCACTGTACTGATTACAAATATAAACGTTTTAACGTGGTATGTAATAAGATTATTTCCCTTAAATGAAATGTTTGGGTATTATTTTTCTTTTAACACGTACAGTGGTAGCAGACATATTGCAGGCTGAGAGAGCAATGCCATTATGGATACTGAGGCAATACTGGATATAAATGTTGGTTGACCTATGATTTCATTAGTGTTTAGTGACATCATTGACACCCCATGGTCCTGGATTATTAATGGCTCATTGTGAATTGATCATTAATATTATGTTATTCCACAGGGACGTCACTTGTGTTTTAGTTAATTAAAGGCACATTAAACCTGGAGCATATTTTTATTTACAGTATATAATATAGTCATTCACTTGTCTCTTCTTCTTCCTCCTCTTCTTCTTCTCATAATAATAATAATAATAAAAATAATAATGGCCCTTATTCTGATCGGTGCGGATATTCCCGCATTCTTACGGAGCGGTCCGCACGCCACGGTGTTTTGCCGCGTGCGGCCATCGTCCGTAGAAACGCCCACGTGTCCTCCGCATTCGGACGGACTCACTCTTTAAGAACAGGGCGTGTTTACGGACGACATACAAACCATGCGTGTGCGGGAGAAACACTCCGATTCTGCACGGTATTACAGAGTAGTACAGAGTATGCTCGGGAATACCGCATCCGAACGGGAGCCAAGCGGTGCGACCGCCCGTAAGCGGAGTATTTACGCCAAACAACCCACTATGATGTATATTCTGCAATACATCACATGACCCACTTATTCAATTACCTATCCTTATAAAAAAATGCTTCTTTGGAATTGGAATCAATTAGATGCCAATATATCCTTACAAGCATGCCTAACACATGCATTGCACACATTAACCCTTACAGCAAATCAAGTGCAATGGTTTCAATTAAAGCACTGACAAGCGTCCTATTAGTGAGTAATGAGTAAAGGAGTAGATTCTATTGGGTTCAGGTGTTAATGCTTGTAGTCATTAGGCGGTCCGTTCGCCTACCGCATGAACGAGTGGTGTCCGCAAAGCAATAGTACACTTGTGGACACCGCACATTTCTGCCCTTTTTGATCGCGTGCATTCGGAGTGGTATCCGAATGTACGCCCCCCAACATAAGTGTACTCCCCCGTGTCCGCCCATGTTACCGCCCCGTTTTGCCCACTTTGAAACTACGCCCATGTGTCATTCCGCATGACGCCCATAATACGCCCATATTTCCCGACTGATTGCGGGGAACAGTTTTGGACGGGATTTGGCCGAACAGGTACGGAGTCAAGGCGTGGCACATGCGCGTTGCGTTCTCCACGCATGCGCAGACGCCGTAAAGACGCGATCCGAAAGTATGCGGTAAAGTACGCGTCAATCAGAATAAGGGCCAATGTACGGATGAAATGATGAAATCTAAAGTAACTGTCTATTTTAGACATTTGTAAATGTAATAGTTAATTTACCATCACTGATGCTATAATGCTGTGCGTATCTGTGTCAGTTGGCCATGTACATTGTAGCTGTAATATCCCGCTAGTGATTAACTGTGACATTAGCGTTTCTGTCAGTAAATGTCTTGTTTCCACAAATGAAAGCTTCCTGATGCCTCGGACGACCTCTCACCTCATGCCCACACTATAAACACATCTGATCATCTCTCCATTTAAACTAAATGAAATGGGACAATGCAGACAGGCCTTCCAGCTTCCCGGGTCCCCCAGGGTGCCATCGGCACTGGTGTCATGAGGAGGACAAGTGTCCAGAAGCCAATACAAACATTGAGAGACAGGATAAAGATAGTAGCATTTGGCAGTTACATTATCAGCGGTGCAGCAACAGTAATGAAGGGCTCTAGGGTCCTTGCTGTAACCTTAATATACCTCCCAAATGCCCCGATTTTCACCGAACAGTCTCATGTCTTTTGGGACTGTCCCACGCACACACACAGCCAGCAGTGTCCTGCAGTTGGGGGTGCAGTTCGGAGGACCCCCTTACACAGCGGTGTATACAGAGGCAGGTGGGGGTGAGGGGGAGATGTCCCAACAGTGTTCACACAGGGCATGGACATTACTGTACAGCCACTCCTCCTTTTCCCAAGCACACACCCCTTTTTGGGAGCACACGGTGGGGATGTGCACAGGAGTCCTTACCACAGCCGGGGCAATGTTGGAAAGTATGGGCAACCTGGTCGGTGCATGGGGGTATGGGCATTGGGTAGATGGGGAGTTTGGGGTGCCTAGGAAGGGTTCCGGGGGCCTAGCATAGGAGACTTGCCCACTTTTCTGGGAGGCTGGAACGGACCTCCCAATTTTTGTGAACCTTGCAGCCATTCTGGAAGAGCAGGAAATTATGCAGTAGGCTCCATGTGCCTATTTCTACTATGTAGGGAGATTTTGGGGCTGATATTGTAGGGGGTGTGCACATTCGCTTGCAGAAACAATGAAGGCTTTCACAGTGTTCAGTTTCTTTTGTGTGCCTATCTACAGCTATCCCAAATAACAATTAGGTGGTAGGGGGGGGTATACCATACAGAAGGGGGGGGGGGGTTTGGAGCTCTCCGTGATGGTGTTTTCATACTGAATACATGAAACAGACATAAATTGAAATTTGCAGGGTTAGAATCAATATAGTAAATGCTTAATTCCCTGTCCAGAGGTGGCAGGATAGTTAAAAACAAATTGCAAATAATCTTATTATCATTTGGTAGTTTTCTTTTTTTGTAATTACATTTTTATGATCATCTCCCCGGGTGACTCTCTCTTCTTCCTCTCATGTGCACACAGTATTGAGCCTGTACCATAACCCACAGGTGAGACAGATAAGGGAAAGGGAGAATGGATGAGACAGACAGCTGTAAACGAAAGCAACAAATGACTAGCATGACATATTTATAGGTTATACCGTAATATTGATTTATAGAATTGACATGTCCCTTTGGTCCAGCACAACGATCCACTTTCCTCCTGCTACTGCTTGCCTGATTCAGCTGTGAGTCTATTTTACAGGGGCATATTATTTTTCAGGGTATATATTATGGTATATATATGCAGGATATCCCCCCACCCCAAAAACCAGCAACTACTGAGGCTCCCCTGAATGTATGTATTCAAATACTATGGATCCCCTGAATGTATGTACAGTCAGGTCCATAAATATTGGGATATCAACACAAATATCATATTTTGGGCTCTATACACCACCACAATGGATTTGAAATGAACCAAACAAGATGTGCTTTAACTGCAGACTTTCAGCTTTAATTTGAGGGTATTTACATCCAAATCAGGTAAACGGTGGAGGAATTACAACAATTTGTATATTTGCCTCCCACTTTTTAAGGGACCAAAGTAATGGGACAAACTAAACAATCCTAAATCAAACTTTCATTTTTTAATACTTTATTGCAAATCGTTTGCAGTCAATTAAAGCCTAAAGTCTGGAACGCATAGACGCTGGGGGCGAGATTTAATGGTGTGCAATATTGGAGGTTATTCTGGTTGGTGCGTAAATTTCCTAATTATTTCGGAGCGGACCGCACGCCACGCTGTGCGGACATCGTATGAAGAAACGCCCACCGGTCCTCCGCATTCGGACGGACTCACACTTTAAGAAGAGGGCGTGTTTACGGACGACATCCAAACCTTGCGTGTGCGGTGGACACACACATATTCTGCACGGTCTTACAGCGTCAGAACGGACGAGAACCTGCCCGTACGCACCGATGCGGTGTATTAACGCAAAACTCACGACTATTATCTGAACTCATAAATCGGTCACATGACACACTTATGCAATTAGGCATAATAAATAAATAAAATTTTATGTTTTCCCTAACTGTAATAAATTTTTCATTTGATCCCCAAATGTGTGCTGTTATTGGTGAATTTAAAAGTGACATGTATATTTATATTAGTGATAGCAAGTTATGTCCATTGCTTGCAGTGTAAATGTGTGTAAAAAATGCTGCCGTGCTTTCAGCATAGATTTGTGTGTTTTGTAATGGTCCATTTAAGCTGCAATGGTTCCAATTGAAGCAATGACAAGAGTGTAATTAATGAGTAATGAGCAGAGGAGTGGATTGTATTGTGTTCAGCTGACATTGGTTCAGGTGCGGGCGTACTAATTGGGCGTTCCGAATGCCTAGCACATGACCGAGTGGTGTCCGCAAAGCAATACTTGCTTATGGAGACCTCATATTTTCTGCCTTTTGGTTCGTTTGCAGTTGGTGTTCAGTCCGAATGCACGCCTACCAGAATTAGTGCACTCCCTCGTGTACGCCCATGTTTACACCCAGTTTAGCCCACTTTGAAACTACGCCCCTGTGTACTTCCGAATTACGGCCATATTACGCCCATATTTCCCGAGTGAATGCGGTGCACTTTTCTGTACAGTATTAGTGAGAACGAGTACGGAGACCGTGCGTGGCACATGCGCATAGCATTGCCCACGCATGCGCAGACGGCAAAAAAACGCCATCCGAAAGAATTCAGAAAATTACGCATCGACCAGAATAAGGCCCATTGTGACATTTGTGATAATATCGCAAAAAATGGCTGAAATCGCACTTTTCCCGAAAGTCGCACATTTATAGGATGTGAATTGCGGGGAAGATTGCACTTATTGCTGCAAATTCACACATTCTGACCTGGAGATTTTTAGTCACACTTTAATTCGCATCCAGATATTTTCCCATTATAAAGTATACACCTCGCAAATTTAATGGGATGGGATTTTTGGTAAATGTTATTAAAAATCACCAAACAAATAGACCAGGTTCTGACAGGTGAATTTGACAGAACCACGCACAGATCATTGAGATGTGTAAAAAATATGTATAAATGTTAAAATTTAAAAAAAATGGGTACTTGTTTCCTAGCACTGCGCCCATTGCATACCGTATTTAGTGGTGTGCGATGCGATCTTCCAGTTAAAATAACAGGAGTGCTGGTACAATGAAATATCGAATAGCATCGCATGCCAGTAAATGGCATGGGTGCTTACAATGTTAAATGCACCCCCATTATCAACACCACCCCCACTATCAACGCCAACCCAGAGCGTGGCGAGCACAGCGACCCCGCGAGGGGCGGCAGTACCCGTCCTCTGACCTTTTCATATCCCACTATCCACGTTGGAGTGGAGCTGATTTTAGATAGTGTGGCGAGCGCAGCGAGCCACCAAGCCTAAAGCGTGTCGAGCAGACGAGGAATACATGTAAAGTAATCACTGTGCTCGCCACGCTTCGGGCGCGGTGGCTCGCTGCGCTCGCCACACTATCTAAAATCAACTCTACGCCGACGTGGATAGTGGGAGTATGAAAAGGTCGGAGGATGCGTACCACCACCCCTCGCCACGCTTCGGGTTGGCGTTGATAGTGGGGGTGGTGTTGACAGTGGGGATGCATTTAACATTATAAGCACCCATCAGGGTGCTTGTACAATTAAAAATCTAATCGCATTGCATGCCGCTATTTTGTATGCGATGCGATAAGATGCGCTTCGATCAAAATCGGGGGTGCCGTGCTAGGAAACAAGTACCAAAAAATGGTGTGGGGGTCCCCCCTCCTGAGCATAACCAGCCCCGGGCTCATTGAGCCGGACCTGGTTCCAAATATACAGGGGACTAAAATCGTAGGGGTCCCCGGTATTTCCGAAACCAGCCCGGACTCTTGGACCAGTCCTGGTTCCAATAATACGGGGGACAAAAAAGCGGGGGTCCCCCGTATTTTGTAAAAAACAACAGGCTCCAACAGCCTGCGGTGTCAAGCCACAGCCGAGGAACACCTTTTACATAAGGACCCCCGGCCTTTTCATGCTCACCGTGGCTGGTCAGCCCTGGACGGGGTACTTGGGGGAGTGGGGACCCCCCCAATAAAGGGGTCCCTCCTCAGGCTTCACCCGTCCAGGACTGAAGCCCGGGGCTGTCCCCAGTGTCCGTGGGCTGTAGATGCTCAATGAGATTCAGGTCAGGTGATTGACTTGGCCGTTGCATAACATTCCACTTACAGTATTTGCCTTATTTACAACCAACTCTTTGGTTGCTTTTGCAGTATGCTTCAGGTCATTGTTCATCTTCACTGTGATGCGCTGTCCATTGAGTTCTGAAGCATTTGACTGCAGATGAGCAGATAATATTGCCCAAAACACTTCAGAATTCATCCCGCAGTCAGCAGTCACATTATCAATAAATACAAGAGAACCAGTTCCGTTGGCAGCCATACATGCCCATGCCATGACACTACCACCATGCTTCAATGAAGAGGTGGTATGTTTTGGATCATAAGAAGTTCCTTTCCTTCTCCATACTCTTCTCTTCCCATCACTCTGGTACAAGCTGATCTTTGTCTCATCTGTCCATAGGATGTTGTTCCAGAACTGTAAAGGCTTTTTTAGATGGCAAACTCTAATCTGGTCTTCCTGTTTTTGATACTCACCAATGGTTTACATATTGTGGTGAACCCTCTATATTCACTCTTGTGAAGTCTTCTCTTGATTATTGACTTTGACACATATACACCTACCTCCTGGAGAGTGTTCTTTATCTGGCCAACTGTTGTGAAGGGGTTTTTCTTCACCAGGGAAGTAATTCTTCTGTAATCCACCACAGATGTTTTCCGTGGTCTCCTGGGTGTTTTGGTGTTGCTGAACTTTCTGGTTCGTTCTTTCTTTTTAAGAATGTTCAAAACAGTTGATTTGGCCACATCTAATGTTATTGCCAGCTCTCTGATGGGTTTGTTTTGATATTTCAGCCTAATGATGGCTTGGTTCGCTGATAGTGGCAGCTCTTTGGATCTCATATTGAGAGTAGACAGCACCAGATTCCAAATGCAAATGTCACAGATTTCAAATGCAAATGTCACACCTGGAATCAACTCCAGACCTTTTACCTGCTTTTACCTGTCCATGAAATAGCTTTTGAGTCGATTGACCAATTCCTTTTGGTCTCTTAAAAAGTGGGGGCACATACAGAAACCATTGTAATTCCTACACCGTTCACCTGATTTGGATGTAAATACCCTCAAATTACAGTTGAAAGTCTGCAATTAAAGCACATCATGGCCTTTATTCAGATCTGATCGCAGTACAAATTTGTTTGGAAAATGGGCAAAACCATGTGCACTGCAGGTGGGGCAGATGTAACATGTGCAGAGAGAGTTAGATTTGTGTGACTGTGAGGTACAGTATTTTATTTCTGTGCAGGGTAAATACTGGCTGCATTATTTTTACACTGCAATTTAGATTTCAGTTTCAACACACCCCACCCATATTTAACTCTCTCTGCACATGTTACTTCTGCCCCACCTGCAGTGCACATGGTTTTGCCCATTTTCCAAACAAATATGTACTGCAATCAGATCTGAATAAGGGCCCTTGTTTGGTTCATTTCAAATTCATTGTGGTTGTGTATAGAGCCCAAAATAGTAAAATTGTGTCAATGTCCCAATATTTATGGACCTGACTAGTGTAGTAATACTACTATAATGTAGTAAATGTCTTTTTTTTAAAACATGTGCTGGTGCCATCTTTCCATTTTCCATGAATGTACCGTATATATGCAGATACATAGGATCCTCTGAAGGTATGTATGTAAGCACATATTCAAGATCCCCTGAATGTATGTATGCAAATACTACAATCCCCTTAATGTATATATGCAAATACTACGGATATCTAATTGTATGTATGCATATACTAATGATCGCCTGAATGTACAGTATATATGCAGATACATAGGATCCTCTGAATGTATGTATGCACATACTCAGGATCCCCTGAATGTATGTATGCAAACACTACAATTCCCTGAATGTATGTATGCAGATACTAATGATCCCCTAATTGTTTACAGATGGGACTGGCTTCGTCTTTGCAGGGCTGGCGTTTTAAACGCCAGACCCGCCATCACGCCAGCCCCGCCAGGGGGGCGCGCGCGCACGTGACGCACACGCGCCCCCTGGGAAACGGAGCCTTCCTCTGGTCCCCGCCACCTCCCCGCCGTCGCCGACCATCGCCCTCGCCGCCCCGAGCGCCACCCTAACCCTGCCCGTCTCCCTGAAGCGGAGACAGGCAGGGACATGCAGCTTCCCCGCCTAGAGACTGGGACGCGCATGCGTGTGAGACACACGCGCGTCCCAGTTCAGTGAAGCCGCCGGCGCTCGCCAGCGGGGAGGGTCTGGCGAGCCCTGGCCAAGGATGGCAGGGGCTCCATCTGTATATGCAAGTACTCAAGATCCCCTGCTCTTGTACATAAGTAGGATAAATGGTGAACCATGGCCATGGTGCGATATGACTCATGCGACTGACTCTGTGCAGTACTATAGTATGATGATGTTACTGGATGAGTCAGTAGCAGTCTAGAACTCTCACATAACCATAGTATTAGTAATGGCAGGGATAAGTAATGTCACCGGTCATTTTCCAGGAACCTCTGTGATTAACTGTAAACGAGTAGGCTTGTTATCCCAAGAGACCTCTAGCAATGACTTTACTTAGGAAGATGAGTCACAGCATGACCACACTGTGATGCGGTACTTCTACCCATAGCTACAGAACAATGCCGTAAATCTGGTGTTCAGATTCTACTATTGCCTACATTATCAATTCCAAACAAACCATCAGGACCTTCTCACAGGGCCACTAACTACAGTCAATGGCGGATTAAGCACGGGGTGACAGGGGCAGTCTCCTCGGGGGCCCCCACACATTTGGGGGCCCCACACCAGCACTGCTGCCAGTGTGGGGCTCCTGTCACCCCGTGCTTGGGCAGCGCAGGTGGGCAGGGGGTCCTTGCAGCGGTCTGGGCAGTCAGTGCCGGATGGGATCCCTGCCGCGAATGGGAAGTCAGAGAAGGCGTCCATGCGGCGGGTGGAAACTAGTAGCCAATACCGCTACTAGTAGACGCTGACTTCTTATACACTGCAGGGACCCCGGCCCCGTGCTGCCGCTGACTGCCCAGACCGCTGCAGAGACCATCTTCCCACCTTACCAGGTACCGTACCAGCCTCACCTTAGTGGGGGGTTGTCTGGGGGGGAACAGGGGGGGAGTCTGTAACACAATTTTGTTGTCCAGGGCCCCCACAGACCTTAATCCGCCACTGACTACAGTACATGTGGTGCAGGGACCTGGAGGACTGGAAACAGCAAGTATATCACTGCGTGTTTCCTTCTATCATGTTGACATGTGACATACAAGGTACATGTGTGGCATGGGAACAATTATATACTGTACTTCTTGTACCGCAAAAGCAAGTACAATAAGTATGTTGAACACATCTGTCTATATTCAGCCCCAGTACCCACTATACACAGATTTATAGCCCTCCATACGCACTGCATGGTCAGTATAATAGTGTAAGCCTATAATATAGAGCCGCACCACTTACATATTTCTCAACTGTTATTTGTTTGTTTGTCTGGTATGTATTCAATGACCGTTGGACTGATTTGGACTAAACCAAACTAAGGTGGCTTGATTGGGTCCAGATTAGATTTGCTGCCACAAAGCAGGGGCCCAAAAAAGGGGTCAGGGAAGCAAGATACAAACCCAAGCAACACCGAGGAGGGGATGGAGGCAGTAGGAAGCCACATACTGAGAGTTATATAGTGGGAGAAGCAGGGTCCCCAGCAGCACAGAGTATATCAGGAGATGAGGGATGTGTAAGTGAGGACAGGGCAGCATGTGGCAGTGACATTATGTGAGGAGGGAAATGGAGGTAGCAGGAAGCAACAGACTGAGAGTTATATGGTGGGAGAAGCAGGATATCCAGCAGCACAAAGTATATCAGGAGATGAGGGATGTGTCAGTGAGGCCAGGCCTGCACATGACAGGGGCAGTGACATGATGTGAGGAGAGGAATGGTGGTAACAGGAAGCCACAGACTGAGAGTTATATATTGGGAGGAGCAGGGTCCCCAGAGCCATGATCTCTTACATATATGGTATCTGTTATCTCTTACATATTTGTTGTCTGATACTTGTCTGTTTGTATGTATGCATTCGGACACTGTTGGACCGATTTGATTTGGATGAAACCAATTCGAGGTGGCTTGATTGGGTCGAGATTAGATTCACAGCCACTAAAACCCCCCAATCCCAACACTGGCAAAATGGGGTCTGGCCAATACACAAAGTGGGTCAGGGAAGCAAGATATGGCAAAGTTGTATTACGTAAAGGGGCAAAGTACATAGGGTTTAAGACATGCAACCACTGGGTAAAATAATTAGGCACCATGGCCTGGTCTACCACTGCTATGCAGATGATACATAACTGTATTTGTCCTTTGCAATGGGCACTGAGAACCAAATTACAACCCTAAATGGCTGTCTAGCTGAGCTCCAGGAGTGGATGAGTGCCAGTTGGCTGAGACTGAATCCTGATAAATCAGAGGTCCTTAAGATAGGACCTCAACATCAAAGGACAAGACTGCAGCACAGCCACCCAACTGGACTGACACTTGGGGGTACAGAATTACAAAACTCTAATCATGTGTAGAATCTTGGCGTGGTGCTGGATGGTGGCTTGACATTGAAACATCAGATATCAGCCACAATCAAATCCTCATACTTTCATCTGAGGAACGTAGCCAGAATCAAATCATTAATCCCCTCTGAAGATTTGCCAAAAGTCATACATGCATCTGTATCATCTAGATTGGAATACTGCAATGCCCTCTACCTTGGTCTCCCAGGAAAAGAATTGCATGGATTACAGCTAGTAAAAAACACAGCTACCAGGCCCGTTCTAGCCACACTTACTGAACTTAACTTACTGAATTTCAAAGCCCTACATGACCAAGGCCCAAGGTACCTGAAGCAGCTTCTGATTCCATACTGTCCCTGCTGAGTACTGCGATCTGTAGATGAAGGACTTTTAGCAGTACCTAGGATCTCCCGTAATTCAACTGGGGGTCGAGCTTTTAGCCATGCGGCTCTGACTCTATGGAACTTACTTCCCCGCTCAGTTCAGGAGACCCCCACTCTTGTATCCTTTCAAAACAGACTCAAGACTTTCCTGTTTACTCAAGCATTTCCATAATTCCTTTACGTATAGTTTATGAACAGCCTTTCTGTATTACATTCATTCTATCTGTTAAGTGCCTTGAGTCCTTTTGGAGAAAGGCCACTATATAAATAATGTTCAGGGCCTTCCGCTGGACAAATTTGGATGAGAACTTCAGAGAGGGATGGCAAACGGTCTGGGATGCCTATTGGCCTGCACTTTCACCCAATAGGAGCCAATTGCTGGGGTGCCATCCAGAAACACCTAGCCGATGTCACAATTACACAGAGTAATAGTCCCTAAAAAGGGAAAATTAGCACTCACCAGACTTTGTGGAGAAAAGTTTAAATTATATGTGATTTATTTCATAGCTGCCGCTAATGCCGAAGTTTCTGTCCAGCATGGACCTTTCTCAAGGCTGGCAATGATCAATAACAAGATACAGGAGCCAATGGTGGGGAACCTCTGCCATCCAATGAAGATCCAAAGCATCGGAACCCCCAATATAATTCTCTGTGCAGTGGCCAGTGGCGTAGCTTTGTTTGGGGTGCCCCCCATGCCCCCTCCCCCCATTGCCGCAGGCTTACCTGTCCGCCGCGCGTCCCGGCTCCCCTCCTGGCTTCAATTAATTCTATGCAGACGGACCACGATAAAATGGCCGCCCCCATACCGCAGACAGTTTCAGAGAACAGTCTGCTTTATGGGGCGGCCATTTTATCGTGGTCCGTCTCCATAGCATTGATTGAAGCCAGGAGGGGAGCCGGGACGCGCGGACACTGGACAGGTAAGCCTGCGGGGGATGGCGGGCGGGGGGATTACTATAGCACCGCAGCCCCCCCGGCGCCCCCATATGCACAGCGCCCCCCCCCCCCCCGCGATCGTGGAGGCTGCGGTGCTATAGCTACGCCACTGGCAGCGGCACTTGAAACAGAATCACGAAACGGCAAAAGTGAATGCAACGTTTCGATGTTTTATTTCACATCATCATCATCATGAGGCAATAACACATTACAGACATAACTTTCACTTTATATGCCCTTCAGAATCCAAATCAGCTGGGAGCCACCTGTGGCTCCCATAACTTCAGCTATGGAACCATAGGGCTCAAATTAGAATCAAGGACTTCTGCACTGCTTTCTCTGCCCCTAGGTGAAAAATACCCTGATGGTGGTGCAGGGACCTATCAGAAGTCCAGAGCTTTATCATAAGTTCTATCCCTTCATATGATAATTGATACGGTAACGGTAGTGATAATAGACAATATCTAGGTCAGTGATAGCTAACCTTGACACTCCAGCTGGTGATGAACTACACATCCCAGCATGCCCTGCTACAGTTTTACTATTTGACCATGCTAAAACTGATGCAGGGCATGCTGGGATGTGTAGTTCAACTAAAGCAGGAGTGTCAATGTTAGCCCTCACTGATCTGGGTTGACAGGCACTAGTCAACCACTAATGGTCAATGGTGACAAGGTTGACATGAAAAAGGGTTGACATACCTTAAGTCGACACTGCAAAATGTCGACACAAGCTTATGACCGGCATAGGCAAGGGCGACAGTCAAAAGGTCAACATAAGTTTTTCATGATTTTTTGTTGTCTATGTAATCATACGTTGACATGGACACCGTATATATTACCGCATCCTCTCGCATGGCTTGCTTCAAGTGCACCACACTATTATATTCCCACTTTTTTTTTTTAAAGCGGCAATCATTTACACTGCAAAACCAGTTTGATTTTGCAGTATAAATGATTGCCACTTTAAAAAAACTGGAGATTTCCGACCAAATCTCTCACTTTCTGAATTTCTCATCCTATTAAATTTCACCCTTTGTGTTTAGACTTGGATCACATCCCCAATATATCTCATGACGGTAAATATTCCAGAATACTGAGAACTCCAAAATGCATCTGGTCCCAGCATTTCACATATGAGAGACTACACCTGTATAGGTAGAAGGAAATTTTAGGGCACATGCAGGGTTACCCAGAGCAATGCACAGAATTGTTAGGCAGAGTTTCCCTGCACTCAGGGCCGGCACCACCACTAGACAGCATTATGCATGTGACACACTAGCTTTCATCTCAGAAAGTTGATGAACGCTTATACTAAGGATGCCAATCCCAGGATTTGGGAATACCCGGGATTAAGGTGGTCAATGTACTGACAAACTTTAATCTCCCCTCGTGTCACTTACCAACAACATGGGGGGGTACGAAGGTCCAGAGCCAGGCACTACTGTGGGCCAGGCAGAGCAGTGCTGCGAGCCGAAGCCGTAGCAGAAGTTGTAAGCCGGGCGGAGTGATGCGGCATGCGGCAGTTGTGAGTCAGGTGGTGTGACGGTCGGGAGTGGACTGGTGCGAGTGAAGCAGCAGGTGGGCTATGCAGCTTGACCAGCGTTCACTGCCACAGAGACGCACCGCCTGTGTCAGTAGCAGCCAGGCAGCATCTAAGTGGGTGCTCAGCACTGCCCGATTTTAGATTTGCACATGCATAAACTAACCCCGGAATCCCGGAATTGGAGCTTCCAATCCCAGGATTCTGGGATTGCCAGCAAATTTGGGGCCAAATGCCAAGATCCCAAGAGATCCTGATCCCAGGATTAGCTACCCTCATGCCTACTGTAGACTAGGAATAATTCTGCTCTGTGGAGTTGCACCGACGGAAGGCACCAACCAGAACTCACTGCCAGCAAACACAAAAAGAGACATTCCTTTTCCTATTGGCAGTTTATGATGTAGGGTTGATTTACAGCTGAATCAGGGAAAGCTTTTGCATGGTGACAGCTAATTTACTCCAGTATAATCTTCCTTTACGCTGTGTTACAGCCCTTTGAAGAAGAATCCCATCAAAGATTTTTAAATGGATACATGGGAAGTCATCATTGTGGAAAGCTTTTTTAAATACAAACATCGCTGCTAGTTTGTGCTTGTTGCTGTTCGCTGAGCACATGATTGACATGAATGATAGCTCTCTAAATGCTTTATTTACAGTGGAACTAGGCTATAAACCAGACGGCTTAACAAAACACAGCATGCTAATAAATAATTCCCGAGTGCTCTGGATTGTGCTCCCTCAGAGAAAGTAATGTACATAACTCAAACACTGGTAATAGACGATCAAGACTGCATAGTAACTCATCCTTATACACAACGTAGAACTATTGCATTGTAAATGCTGAGGCTTGTAGTTCCACAGCAGCCCTCGTTTGTATGTGACATAAATAGGCCAGATTCAGTAAAGCGGGGAAAAAAAATTAAAGTAAATTTTGTGTCTGTAACAAACCATGTTGCTATGTTCTATTGTCTCTTGCATGATAAATACTGGCTGCTTTTGCATGTAGCCGCCCCGCACCGACCACCGCCGACTCGCGCCGACCCCCCCCCCCCCCCTCACCTGTGTCTGGGCAGCACAGTGCTGTGCTGCCCGGACCTGTGACCTCCTCCTCCCTGCACTGAAAATCATCTTCTGGGTGCAGAGAGGAGGAGAGCCCCCCCCCCCCCCCCCCCCCTGCAGCAGCAGCAAAATTAGCCGGTTAAGGGAGGGAGCTGCCCGGGACCCACCGCGCATCGCCGGCTCACCAAAAAAGACAGCTCTTAACACAAGAGCTGTCTTTTGCCATAATTATCTTATCTTATATTTTAGAGCATATGCAGTAATTATGTTAGCGGTAGTGGTGATGTGCTGAAATAAGGAGGCGCGGATGTAAGAGCATCCCCCCCCCCCCCCTTATTTCTGCTCCAATGGCAGTGCTGCATGGTTTTGCCCATTTTTGTGCTTTTTTGCTTTGCTAATAAAGTTGAATCAGGCCCAATATAGTTAATGTTTTTTTTTATTATTTTATGATGACCAGTGGCATAACTATGTAGTGTACAGGGGATGCAGCTGCTATGGGGCCTGGTGGGTTAGGGAGGTCCCAAAAGCAATCCCACTGCACCTTCTAAAAATTTTTTTTACATTTTTTACTTTTAATGACTGGCAGCAATATCAGTGCACTTACTGGAAAGGAGGTGGGAGGTAAAGCTGGGTTCCAGATGACTGGCCAATGGTCGGGATCCCGACGGTCAGTATACCGAAGTCAAAATCCTGACCATTTGCTCGAAATTTGGGATCCCAGCTGGCAGGGAATATTCTCCCTCATGGGGGTCCACGAACCCCATAGAGGGAAAATAGAACCCGTGGGGAGCAAAGCAAGATACCAAGCCTGCAAATGGCATTTTTTGCTAACTCCCCATGTCGGCAGCTGGGGTACCGATGTCGGTATAATGACCTTCGGATCCCGACCGCACTCAGCTAATGCAGCCCA
Organism: Crinia signifera; assembly: GCF_055691185.1. NCBI lineage: Eukaryota > Metazoa > Chordata > Amphibia > Anura > Myobatrachidae > Crinia > Crinia signifera. The sequence goes on along the minus strand of NC_139218.1, from coordinate 358,130,881 downwards.
CACACGCACCGATTCCAGCGTGCATTGTGGGCTTAACTAGCACACACAGCATTGCATCGTATGCCTTGTGCATACGATGTGCATGCGATGCGATGCTGTGCTAGAAAAAAGGGGGTACCGACAATGTTCTTGAGCGCTGATCCTATATGTGTCTTTCAGCAGGTAGGTACCCAAAACACAAAAATAAAACCACAATAGTGCATTATCGTTAGAGATATAAAACAATACACAGAATTATCCTTTTCCAAATAAAATGCAGGAGGACTCGTACCCTATATTCTGGTCTACTAATAGGTAGACCGAACAGGCTTTGGGGGGAGCGGTTCTTTTTACAGACAGATCCACAGGTGTTCAATTTCGCTTCCACATGTATATAAAAGAGAAGAAAAGCTGGTATGGTATAATACCGCTTTATTTGCAAAAAATAATAAAAACAACAGTGTGAGGGGGGGTTTTGTTTTTGTTGTTTTTATTATTTTTTGCAAATAAAGCGGTATTATACCATACCAGCTTTTCTTCTCTTTTATATACACCACTGGTTGTGAAATTTGGATGAGGCCCGACGGTGACTAACCGCTCCCCCCTAAAGCAATTGAGGTCTGCCGTGAAAAGTAGACCAAAATACACGGTACGAGGCTGCTTGTTATTGTGTATATAAGGAATTAATACATTGTATCAAAGCGATATTACACCATGCCAGTGTATTAACTGTTTTACATGTGGAAGCGAAATTGAACACCTGTGGATCTGTCGGTAAAAAGAACCGCTCCCCCCAAAGCCTGTTCGGTCTACCTATTAGTAGACCAGAATATAGGGTACGAGTCCTCCTGCATTTTATTTGGAAAAGGATAATTCTGTGTATTGTTTTATATCTCTAACGATAATGCACTATTGTGGTTTTATTTTTGTGTTTTGGGTACCTACCTGCTGAAAGACACATATAGGATCAGCGCTCAAGAACATTGTCGGTACCCCCTTTTTTACAAATTGTTTCTTGTATGTAAGGTGATACATACTATCTGACAATAATCTAGAGCAGCGATCATAGCGCAAGGTTAATCCAAAAACCATCTCTTTCTTCTGTGCTAGAAAAAGCTAGTACAAAAAGTATGTGCAACACATACTTTTTGTACTGTACGATGAGGTGCCGCGGGAGCGCGCACCCCATCGTACAGCATCGCACCGCCGGCATCGGCGCGTGTGTGGGCTGCATAAGCAGCTTGTTCTAAACAATCTGGAAGAATAGGAGGAGGAGCGGTACCAGGCCTTCACAGTTAAAGGACGCACGCTGATTGACCATGCTTGTACAGAGCGTGTCCATCAGCTGCGCTAACCCAAGTCAAATGTCCATTGTAAAGTGGATTTATATTTAAGGCAAACTTTGTATATGTACTGTATATATAAAATATGTAATATTTATTCTATTCACCACATGTAAAGTTACGCTCGTTATTTGTGCTGATGATTGGGAGATTTCATGTGTGCACAAGTCTTTATAATATATGATGCTTGTGTAGAAATGGATCTGTAATTATATGGTTGGCTAAACCCTGTATACATGAGTATATTTCCCTGCGTGGCTGTAATTGTACTGCTGCTCGCTGGAAGATGAAAGTACCGGGTGGGAGGGTGTGTTATTGTGCTGACAATACTGTACACCGCTCCTGACCTGAGTGATCTCCTATTATATTAGCCTGGGTTTTTATTGGTACAGTAGGCTATTTTACATCAGTAGGATAAGACATCACACCCATTTACCATACAGAGCATGTGTCTTAGCTAGATAGCTAGTCAGCTCTATGATAAGAACCCTGGACTGACAGGGATCAGTACAGTGTATGCAGCAGCGATAATGTTCTCAGTGACTGTTCAAGCAGAAAACTACTCAAACATTACAAATAAAATGTACAGTTTCACTAATATACTATCGTCACAATATATACAGCATGATAAAATATTGTCGTAATGTCTATAAAAAGAGCAATCAATTAAATGAAATTGCAGAAGAAAATAAACACAAATATTTTATTACATAATATTGGACACAGTAATGACAGTAATAGTATGGTGGCATGTTCTAAAGGGTAGCTTACAAAATATTTGACTGATGTGTTAAGGCGGCCATACATCAGAAAGACCGGTCTTAAGCTGGGTACACATATGTACAATTTAATTTTTCTTGCGACCGTTCGATCGACCGAATACACGTTCGGCCGTCTGAAACATACGACCGATCTGCGCGTACACATATGTACAATTTCACTTGCGACGTCCGATGTACTCCCGTCCAAACAATCGCAAGAAAAAGATTGTACCACCGTACACACTCTCCCGTTCTGGCTATTCGCACGATAAAAATGTACACAACATTATCATAATGGGCTGGATTTAAAAGAGCATACCAAAACGAGGAGTGATCACGGAACAAAGAATCGTTCGTGTAGTACAGTGAATAGAGCCGTGACTATTCAGATCATTGCTAGCTGTACTGGATATACGTACCTACGTTCGTTCGTCTATCGGTGCATTTGGGCCTTTTTAATCATGAGCTTGAGGAGAAGGAAGGCTCGTGCGTGCATTTTGGCTGCTATGGCCATTAGATTGCGGGCTATTAAAAAAAGAAAAAGGACCAAGAATCGGAGCTGCTGGACCAGAGACTGGCTTCTGAGGAGAGACACCTTCTCCCACATGCCATTGCTACAGGAGATACGGGAGAACAATCCTGATGATTTCAGGAATTATCTCCGTATGGATGACGCTACCTTTATGGAGCTGCTGACACTGGTTACCCCTTTAATAGAGAGAGAGGACACCTATTTCAGGAGGCCCATTTCTGCAGAGCAGAGACTGGTGGCAACGCTGCGTTACCTGGCAACAGGCAGGACCCTTGCCGACCTGAGATTCACCACCGCAATATCATCTCAAGCGCTGGGGTTGATAATACCAGACACCTGTGATGCCATCGTCCAAGTTCTTCAGGACAAATACATGAAGGTAAATATGGAAATTACATACATGTCCCCCATATGTATAGCTGTGCACATACCTGTACCCTATATGTATATCTTTACAATGCCTGTTGATTTAATCTTTTACACCAGTGGGTGGGGGGTCATTTTGAGGCTGCAATGGGGGAGGGCTGATGGGTCTAAAATCAACCAAACAGATTATTAATACGCATATACCTTTATATTGCAGTTTCCATCGACCAAGGAGGAGTGGCAAAATATTGCACGTGATTTCCGTGATCTATGGAATTTCCCTAATTGTGGTGGAGCTATCGATGGCAAACACGTCAGGATCATGCCCCCTGCAAAGAGTGGATCTTTTTATTATAATTATAAGGGGTTCTTCAGCATTGTTCTAATGGCCATCGCTAATGCCCGATACGAGTTTGTATTTGTGGACATTGGGAAAAATGGTAGAGTTTCAGATGGAGGAGCCCTGGAGAATACCTTTTTCCACGACCAACTGAAAAAAAATGAACTGAATCTGCCAGAGCGGACTGAAAATGAGCACGGTTTGAACTTTGTTTTTGTGGCGGATGAGGCCTTTGCATTACACCCTAATGTCCTTAAACCCTACCCACAAAGGGCACTGAACAGGGAACGACGCATTTTTAACTATCGCCTGTCACGTGCCAGGCGAGTGGTTGAAAATGCGTTTGGGATTCTGAGTAATAAATTCAGAATTTTTCACAGTCCCATCAATCTGCGCCTAGATAAGATTGACAAAGTGGTGCTGGCCTGTTGTGTGCTGCACAACTACATGCGCAGAAAAGCGGTGCACACACAACAACTGGGGGCTACAGTGGACGACAGCCAAGTTGTTGACGAGCCTATTGGTCTGACAGCTTTGGCAACTAATTTAAACACCAGAAATGCATCAACGCAAGCAAAGTTGTCAAGAGACGAGTACTTGAATTATTTCAATGGTGTTGGGGCTGTGGAGTGGCAGAATGACATGATTGCTTAAAAATGTACCTTTTTGTCATTGTAAATATATTGTTTTTTGGTGTGTAATAATCAATATTTTGCCAATAAAATTTGTATACTCACAGTTCCGCACAAGTTGTCCTCTGCGTCTTCTTGCAGCAAGGAGGGGGAGGTGGAGGCCGAATCACGGCAAGTGAGTGGTAGTACTCAGGTGCCAGGCATTCCTGGAGGGCACAATGCCACGGCACCTGGAGTGCAGACTGTACCCAGTACTGGTGTTTATGTACTAGCAAGTAGTTGCTCCACCACACCTATTTCTATGCCAATTTCTCCTGGTACTTTGTACGTATGTATATCTGTGCCCTATAGTCACCCTGCATGGTAAATGATATTTTCACACGGACACCAACTAGATTACAGAATTTTTAATTTTTATATAAATTATTAACTTATAAACTTATAAAAAATATAACATAAATAACAAGTAAATAAATAATAAAGAAATACTTAAACATAAAAATATTTAAAACAATAATGCACTTAAATAAACTATATAAAATATTTACATATGGTGGTAAACTTGTCCCACCCCATAATCCCCTGTATCCATCGGTGGTTGGGAGGGAGATGGACTTTCCAATAAACTCTGGAAGGGGCCACCAGGTGGACCTGGTGGGAGCGTATTAGCCAACGTTGCCGGTTGGTGCTGCCTTTGCCCAGTTGGTGGCTGTAAATGTTGATACTGGGGATATTGCACCGGGTGAAATACCGCTTGTTGGGGTATAGGAGCTGGGCTGATGGGTTGAAATTCAACCCTAGGCAGAGGGGTCTCATCGGTGAGACGTGTGTTCCGGGACAGAGTCCCCACACGGGCCCGGTACAGCGTCTCATAAAATATGCGGGTACTCTTTACCTAGTGCGGCGCCCGTCGCGGGCATCGCGAGTACATTAATGTATGGCCGCGACGCGACCGACGCGATGCCCGCGATTTGCCATTGAAATCAATGGAAAACATAAAAATCGTGTCGGTCGCGTCGCGGCCGGCCATAAACGTACCCGCGATGCCCGCGACGCGATGCTCACGATTTCCCATAGGGAACAATGTTAAAAGTCGCGATGGACCCGATTTTAGTGTTAAATGGCTCAATCAACCCGATTTTGCCATAGGAATCAATGTTAAATGGGCCACAGAGCCCATTAACCCTTAAATGTCCCCATAAATTTTTAACGCCACCCCACGATCCACGCGTACCCGAAGCGTGGCGAGCGCAGCGAGCCCGCGAGGGGCGGCGGTACGCGTCCTCCGACCTTTTCATGCCCTACTATCCACGTCGGCGTGGTGTGAGAATATAATAGTGTGGCGAGCGCAGCGAGCCACCGAGCCCGAAGCGTGGCGAGCGCAGCGAGCCCCGCGAGGGGACGCGGATACCTTCACAGTTATACGCGTCCCCTCGCGGGCTTCACAGGTGTCCGTGGCGACCCGGACACCTGTGAAGCCCGCGAGGGGACGCGTCTACCTGTGAAGGTATCCGCGTCCCCTCGCGGGGCTCGCTGCGCTCGCCACGCTTCGGGCTCGGTGGCTCGCTGCGCTCGCCACACTATTATATTCCCACACCACGCCGACGTGGATAGTAGGGCATGAAAAGGTCGGAGGACGCGTACCGCCGCCCCTCGCGGGCTCGCTGCGCTCGCCACGCTTCGGGTTCGCGTGGATCGTGGGGTGGCGTTAAAATTTTTTGGGGACATTTAAGGGTTAAATGGGCCTAATTCAGGGTTAATATGGCCAAATCGGGTCAATTGAGCCATTTAACATTGAAATCGCGGTCAATCAGCCTTTTTTAACATTGTTCCCTATGGGAAAATCGCGGTGATCGCGGTCATCGCGGGCATCGCGACCATCCAATTTTACCCGCGATGCCCGCGATTACCGCGATCACCGCGATTTTTACCCGCGATGACCACGATATTGATCGTGGGCGCCGTGCTAGGTAAAGAGTACCAATATGCGCTCTACCTCCACCCTTGTAGCCGGGTCCAACTTTCGCAAATTGTCAGCTAATACACTCCCCACCCGGTCCGCATCATCCTCATCCATGCTCATCAATCTGTTGGCAGACTCCAGGATCTTGGTGGTTGCCACGTCCGCAGCATCTGGAGTCTGCCTCGGCCTTTTGCGCCCTCTTCTTGATGGCGCTTCTGCTGGAGGTTGAGCGCTTGTTTGCGGTTCAGCGCTGGTCATGGCGGTTGGTGTGGGGGTGGAGCAGAGGGCCGGTGAAGGCAGCTGTGATGCCACCTCCAGCGATGCCGAAGATTCATCCTCGGCAAATAGCGATGGCTGTAACAAAACAAGATGACAATGATGTATCACTATCGATTTTTAAGACTTCCATATATTTTTATATCTACGCAGAAGAACGCAGCCCATACACCACCATGTTGCTGCCATGGATGAAAGTGAGCTAGTTGAAGAGGCGTTATGACTGGCATCTCTGGAAACTAATTATTTAGATACCAGACATACCAAATACTAATTTAAACACCAGAAATGCATCTATGCGTGCTAAATTAACAGGGATGAATACATGCAGTATTTTATTGGTGTTGGCGCTGTGGATTGGCAGAATGATATTATTCCGTTAATTTTAGACAACAAAAAATATTACAATAATCCGCGCCAGAAAGACTACAACAGTGTAGATACCAGGGATTACCAATGCCAACCAAAAGTTCCAAATACAAAAAATGTGGTAAATGCACTTGCGATGTCTGAATATTGATCACTGTGTTCTCAGGCGGATAAGAGTATAGCTCCACTACTGAGAAGAACCAGAATTAGGGCCACAGAGAAGGTCAAATTGACGATGTATAACCAAAAGGGGGGGGTATCGCCCCCTGCAACTGACCTCTCTGTTGTGCCCAACAGAGAGGTCAGTTGCAGGGGGCGATACCCACCCTTTTAATTTTACATGTTCACAATTTTTATACTGTACTTGCTGTTATATTTATCTGGTTTGAAAAAAAAATTTAAAATAAAATCCGTCTACTTACTGTGCCGCAAATGGTGTCATCAGAAACCTCTTGGTTGCACGCGGAGGTGGAGGGGGCAGGCTGGTTCCTTGAAGTGTTGCTGACCGAATCCCTGGGCAGCTCCTGGTCCACCGTGAAGGCCAGCAGGTCGTAGTACCACAGCCTGGGCACATAGACTTGGTCTGCCCCTGCCCCAGACCGCTTTGAGGACTCCACCTTATTTAGTTCCTTTTTAAATACGGTCCTCATATTAGCGATCCGAGTCCGGACCCACTCTACATTTGCTGTGGGGTAGTAGGTCTGGCTCACCCTCACCAGCTCCTCCAGAGCAGATAGCCTCTTCTGCCGATTGGAATGGTCTTTGGATTTGGTATTCCAGAGACAATTCTGATCCCTGTAGGCCTCAATGAAGTCCTTCATAAATTCGACATTTTTTTCTGCCATGGTTGAATTTCTGTTCCAAAAAATAAAATAAAAAGGCATATTATTTTCTTGATACACAAAGCACACCATAAACCATTTAATGTACAGGTGTTCAGTCTGTGGGCCACTAGATATACTGTAGCTATAGTACAGGAGTTGAAACTCTGTGGGACATAGGATACACGGTCACTACAAGCCCCAGCATACCCATGGCCCACAGATTGAAGTCCCTGTCATAGAAAACTACACATTTTGTTTTAATACTCACCGAAATAAATGTCGATACAGTCCGGAAAATTCGCTGCGCTGCTCCGATCAATCCAACAGCAACGACGGAATATTCTTTCGTGCTGAACGTGGCTTGAAACACAGTGATTGGATGAGCACACGAATCTCCGCCCCACTCACGTGCTTCGCGTCACACAGACACGGGACATCGAGGAGCCATGTCGGAGGGTCTGGCGCCACCGCATATGGGGGAGGCCAGTACAGAACCTACAGAACCTTTGTTTTCCAATTCAGCACTGATAACAACAGATAAAGAAATCGCTGACAACAAGGAGAAAAAAGTGACGCGCGCATCCGCCATGTCATCTGCAGAGGTGGAACTGATGGTCAAAATGCTGGATAGAAGGGACTACGATTGTTCGAGAAAAACATACCCCAAGACAAATTATAGAAAAGAAATTATTATGCAGCGTGTATGCAAGGAGATAAAGGAGAAGTTTGGGAAAAGAAGGTCCAAATACCAGCTCCAAAAACGGTGGTCGGACCTGAAGCACAAGGAGCAGGCCAAGCTCAAGAAAATTCGTGGAATTATTAAAAGAAGTGAGTCCAATGCCCTAGGTAGCTTTATTAATATACTGTCATGATCCATTACATTTTGTGTGTTTTGCTGACATGTTGCTTGTTTTTACTCAGAGGAAATCCATCCCAGGAGAAGACATGAGGAAGGCAGAGACAGGGCCTCCAACCTAAAAATAAAGAAGGAGAGTACAACAGGTAAGGTTTTGTACCAGCCCACCAACAGAACAACACATGTTTTATACACACAACAAGGGGTAGTAATATGTCACTTTACCTTGTCACTATAGATGATATCCAGGCTGCGCAGCCGATGGAAGGGACCGCAGAGGGCCACCAAGTGATTGCGATCACCAGCAGTGTAGATGGTGAGTGTATACTGCAAATCATCTTTATGGGATAGTGACGTATCATTTGTGGAAAGGTAAACCTTTCTTTATCTGTACTTATTATAGATATCATCGAGATTTCAGATGTCAGTGCAGAGGGGGAGAAGAACACACCATCACCTGACACATCCAGCGACGAAAGCACAATGCAAGAAAACATGACACAAGTCCATAAATGTCTACAAGAACTAAGCGGAAAAGTCCATACCGTAGCCCAAAAAATTTCAAAAATCCAAAAAGGCGTAGCAGTAGTACACTCTTTATATGAGAAAATTTACAACGGTTTGCATTGTAAAGTCAAAAAATAGTTTGTGTACTTTATTTAACTTTTTTTCTCCTTCTTGTTTATTTGGAGGCCAGAAGCATGGTGCATGTCGTGGCAAGCAGTCTCACGGCAGCAACGCATCCCATGTGAGCAGGCCGGGATGTTCCCATGTGATGCGTTGCTGCCGTGGGCCCGCTTTCCACTACATACACCACCATGTTCAAATGTGTTTTTATGTTTTTTGGGTGGGTGGGCTTTCCTGCTACACCTTCACACGTGGCACTTATGTCATGGCAAGCAGTCCCACGGCAGCAATGCATCACATGTGAGCAGGCCGGGATGTTCCCATGTGATGCGTTGCTGCCGTGGGCCCGCTTTCCACTACATACACCACCGTGTTCAAATGTGTTTTTATGTTTTTTGGGTGGGTGGGCGTTCCTGCTACACCTTAACGCAAGCACCTGTATAGAGAAAATATGTCCATTTGCACATTTAGATTTTGGCAGGTACCACAGCTGATATACTGCATGTTTTTTGGATGGGTGGGCTTTCCTGCTAAACCTTCACACGTGGCACTTATGTCATGGCAAGCAGTCCCACGGCAGCAACGCATCACATGTGAGCAGGCCGGGATGTTCCCATGTGATGCGTTGCTGCCGTGGGCCCGCTTTCCACTACATACACCACCATGTTCAAATGTGTTTTTATGTTTTTTGGGTGGGTGGGCGTTCCTGCTACACCTTAACGCAAGCACCTGTATGTGATACTCTGTTCAGGTCCGACCACCCAAATAAACAAAGTGTTCACAGTATTTTTTGTCAGTATTTCTTAATAAATGTTAAGTGTTTATGCAGAACAATGAACATCACATATCTATCTATCTATCTATCTATCTATCTATCTATCTATCTACTTCTATAACTATATCTGTCAGGAATGCACACACAACGATTATTTATTTCAAAAGGAATGCACACACAACGAATATTCTTTAACAGCATGGCGCGGAAAGTACGGGGGAGAAGACTTCCTGTTGTTTACATGCTGCGCTGATGGAGGGATGACGCAGCTAGTCAACACCCACATGGGCGTGCTGCTTTTGGGAGGAATGATCGCAGGAACGGGCTGCATATCGATCGAATGTGCGTACACATGTCACTTTTCTTTCGATATGGAGCCGTCCTGTCGGAAGAATATTAAGCAGCAAAGAACCTGCGACCGACCGACCGTGGACGGCCAAGAGCGTTTTTGGCCGTTTATCGATCGCAACGAAGGGATCGGGACAGCGTACACATATATACAATCGAACGGCCGTTCGTCCGCAGATCGGAAGAACGGCCCGACGATTGTACATATGTGTACCCAGCTTAACAGTCATGATTGTGTCCAACTTTCCCTTCAACTCTCCGGCAATCCTTGGTGGTTTTTGGACACACAATGGCCCTTATTTTGTTTCAATTGCAAAGGCAAATTCCTTCTCAAATGGACAATAACCATGTGCACTGCAGGGGGGCAGATGTAATTTGTGCAGAGAGAATTAGATTTGGGTGGGGTTTTACTTAAAAATTAGATCTATATTGCAGTGTAAAAATAAAGCAGCCAGTATTTTCCCTGCACAGAAACAAAAACCCCACCCAAATCTAACTCTCTCTGCACAAGTTACATCTGCCCCCTGCAGTGCACATGGTTTTGTCCATTTGAGAAGGAATTTGCCATTGCGAGTGATCCAGCCTATGTACTCACAATCCGTCATAGAATCCAGCTGCATAGGACCGGTCGTCTCACAATCGATTGTATGCACCTAAACTGCTTGAACAATCCCTAAGAAGAACCTTAATTTTTTGGGCTGAAGATGCAAAACTGCAGCTGCCTCCCCCCCCCCGCCCCCCCCCCGGTCTATCCTCCTGCCGGATGGCCGGTCACCAAACCCCCTCCCCCCCCCCCCACTCCTTTCTACCCGGCAGCTGTCTTCTCTCCTGGCCCTCCCCCAACCGCTCCAACTTCTACACGGTTGCTGCCCCCCCCCCCCCCCCTTCTGCCCGGCAGCTGTCTTCTCTCATACCCCCTCGTATCTAATGGTGCACCCCAGAATTTGCTGGTTTATTGCAGTGTATTAAACTGCTTCCTACGGTCCGTATAAAATTGTCTCTTACCGGATACAAGCATTATGGAGCGCACTTTTTTTTTCTCATTTCTATATTACCCCATAATGTTTAGATGTGTTTATCATCCGAATTCTAATTATAAAGTCATAAAAAAATTCTAATCAATAATTTAATAATTGTCATCCTGGAGACTACATGAATGACCTTACAGGAGAGACACTGTGGGGCAGGCGATAACCACATCCATTAAAAAGCTTTGTCTATGTAAAAGGCCAAATGATTCAGTCAGTAGAACCAATTATATTACTTATGAGACGAGATGAAGTCACCAACAAAATGGTGGGTCTTACGTACATACTGTATCATCCTGCGAGACAAAAGTGTAGGTCGTTATCGCTCTCTAGTCATAGAACCCTGTCACAATGATACAGCTCAGTCATGAGTAACATACTTTAGTGCTGCAGAGAGATAAAGTCTTATGTATTATTTTTATCATCTCTACAATGTAATCCCTGTACCATGTTTTCCAGTAAACACGGGTGTCAAATTAAAGATCATTTCAATTCTGCGTTCAAATGTGTTTCCCACGGTACAAGTCATGTGCAAATGTATTTCTCAGCATATTAATGCATTCACAGTCTGGCATATCTCATATCTACCCTAGAGGGGATTACTGTAGCAGGTGCAGCGTTGTCAGCATCCTGGGATACATTTATAGCACGAGACGCCAATCTGTGCAGGAACAGTGCGATGATCAGGCCCCTCCAGAAAATGTACACAAACATATAAAACAAATTCATTTATTTTCTTTTACTGTTATCTGATATACAGTGCAGAACTAGACTTACCATACCCAGTAGGGGCAGAGTACTGCATCGCTGGGTCTCAGGGATATGGTCTGTCCTATTGTAGCTCCTGTTCTGGGGGCCTATGTACTAAGCCATGGTGAAAGATAAAGTGGACAGAGATAACGTACCAGCCCTCCAGCTTGTAACTGTCATGGTATAGGCTGTGGGCGGGATGTTCTAACATCCGCCGCCCATCTTTGCCCCCCTCTGCGGCTACCGCATCATTACTAATTGCATATGCAAATTAGATTAGTATTGCAAAGGACAGCTCTGATCAGCAATGCGGTGCTGTCCCTGGAATTCCAGGTCTGAGAATCAGTAGTCCCTCTGTGCATGGGCTGAGTAATGGCGCTGGCCGTGGGGCATGCTGGGAGGGATCTGTGACAGATCCCTCTGACATAGCTGCGGAGAGAAGCCCATAAGCATCTAAAGGGTATCGCAAACGATTCCCTCCACAGCGCTACCCCATTGAAGGGGGTTTACAGAACAATAATCGGGGGTTTAGCGCATTTTTGTATTAGAGCATCCTGCCCTGTATTTGAAAAAGGACAGGAGCTGGTTGGCTGGTACTTTATCTTCACAACACTTTATCTCTCTCCATGGAGCAGGGGAACGCCTAGCTATTTATGGGAGTCCCCATAAAAACTGTGGGGGTTCTCCTGGGAACGCAGAAGTGGCGATGCCTACTCGGCTGCTATACTGTGAAAATTACCAAGCTCCAGACTCCAAAGCATACTAGAACTTGGCCCCGGTGCTAATTCCATATGAAGTTACCATTTTAGACTATACGCATGCGCTGTCTGATTACCACACAGGCACATTAGGCCATATGCAGTCTGGAAGCACAAAATACTCACATTAGTGATCAGTATACTTTATACATAGCAGCAGGGTCTTTTCTAGACAATTTGCAACCTCACTTTTGCAACCTGCATGTATAGACATTGGTTACCACAGGAATGGTTGCTGTCCTCCCACACTTCAGTTGGCTGGCTGAAGGCCTCACAGTGACATATAAACATGAAGAACCACAAAGTGACTCAGTAGGCCACACAGATCACGCCCCAAGCCCAAAGAGTGCCAGGCTACTTAAATCTAAGTAAACTGTTTAACCGTAATGCCTATTGCACATTATGCCACATACCATAATGTCCATTACATATGATGCCACACACCGTAATGGCCATTACACATTATACCACACCGTAATGGCCATTACACATTAAAGCAAGCGCTGTAATGCCTATTGCAAATTATACCACACGCTTTAATGCCATAATGCCCGTTACACATTATTACACAAGCTGTAATGCCTATTACATATTATGTCATGCACCATGATGGCCATTACACATAAGACCACACACCGTAATGCCCATTACACATTTTGGCACACACCATGATGCCTGTTACACATTACGCCACACCGTGATGCCCATTACACATTATGCCACACACCATGATGCCCATTACACATTATACCACATGCCATGATGCACATTACATAGTATGCCACATTAGTGCTGCTTACCTACATACTTAATGCCAGGGGTTTCAGAGCAGGTCTGCGGCTTTTGGGAAATCTCGTGCTGGCTTGCGAGCCAATCGGGATTTTCTGCCAGACCACAAGCTTCAATTGGCTCGTGAGCCAGCCCAAAATATTTAAATAGCTGCGGACCTGCACTGAGTCTGAATACAGCCAGGCAGCCCACTGCTCTCTGTCTGGCTATCACTGCTTTCTCAGAGGAAGACCCAGCAGTGAGCCGTCCACGATTTCAGACAATTACGATCATTTGGGTTGATATATGGTCTGCAAAGGGCCACATCGTTTGTGATTTCCATCCAATCCGATGAGCGGTCCCAGGAGTGTCAGATAGGAGCCCCTAGGTTGGCCGTACTGCATCTGTGATTTATCGGTATCGGTGGAATCAGATGGAATAAAGGGAGTGATTTTCTGTTCTTGCGATATATCGGTGGAAGTTTGACTGACGTTTCATGGACACACCTCTCGACGGGAGCAGCAGCAGCAGCATGAGGCAGCATGAGGGATCAAGACTGCAGAAGGAGAGAATACAGCTGATATATCGGATTGTGGCCCAGAAAAGTATGTTTTTATCACACTATCCACCAATGCGTACACTGGCCACCAATGCATACACTGGGCACCAAGGCATACACTGGCCACCAAGGCATACACTGGCCACCAATGTACATAATAATAAGCCCACTGCCCACTAATGTGTTGCTCCATAGCCACTGTTTTTTTATCTGGGCCCAATGTGTCTTTAACCCCCTATTGCTCATGTGTTTTCCTCTCCACTGTACCCCAATGCTGCACCATCTGTTTCTCTGGGCCCAATATGTCTTTAACCCCCTACTGCCCATGTGTTTTCCCAGGGCCGGTGCAAGGTTTCTCAGCACCCTAGGCAAGTCTTCTGCAATCACTCCCCCCCCCCCCACCCCCCCACAATACCCAGCCCCTCAGGTGAAAAGTGCAGTGGCATCGTCTTAGAAGGTCCACTGCCACCATCTAATAAATGTGTTAGTGCAGCATCAAAGAATACTTTCTTCACATAAAAGAACCATATGGTCATCCCATTAGGCGAATCCAGGGCTTGTGCTAAGGGGTTCGGCACCCTTCTGCAAAACCCCCTTACCGTAACCCGCCTCACAGTACCCCCTCACCCTTACCCTCCTCACAGTACCCCCTCCTCACAGGACCCTTATACCTTTATCCTCCTCACAGTACCCGCTCCTCACAGGACCCCCTCACCCTTACCCTCCTCACAGTTCCCCCTCCTCACAGGACCCCCTCACCCTTACCCTCCTTACAGGACCCCCTCCTCACAGGACCCCCTCACCCTTAGCCTCTTCACAGGACCCTCACACCCTTACCCTCCTCACAGTATCCCTTCCTCACAGGACCCTCACACACTTACCCTCCTCACAGTACCCCCTCCTCACAGGACCCCCTCACCCTTACCCTCCTCACAGTTCCCCCTCCTCACAGGACCCCCTCACCCTTACCCTCCTCACAGTACCCCCTCCTCACAGGACCCCCTCTCCCTCCTCACAGAACCCCCTCACCATTACCCTCTTCACAGTACCCCCTCCCCCTCCTCACAGGACCCCCAGCCCTCACCCTTACCATCCTCACAGATTTGAGAGTTGCCGTTTACCTCCATCCCATCCAGGGGGGGACACCTGATCCTAACTTCCGCCCTCTAGTGGCCGGTGCCCTAGTCAAATGCCTAAAGCTGCCTAGTGGTGGCGCCCTGTGTTTTCCCCACCATTGTACCCCAATGCTGTACCATTTGTTTCTGTCCCAATGCTATACTATTCATGCTTGCTTTATGAAGAAACGCAGTGATCCCGGTGATGCCAACCCCACATGTAGCGTGCAGTAGCCCGCATATTACACCAGCAGTGGGCTAACGCCGCTCCGGGACCCGGCAGGGAAGCAAAGATGTTTGCCGCATCTGTCCTGGTTCCAAAGACTTTCCGTGGGGGAGATCAACTAGGGAGAGAAGTGTATGTGCCCACCACTCCCTCTAGCCTATAGTGGTCATGAGACTAGACCAGCGGTTCTCAAACTGTGGGTCCTGACCCCAAAGTGGGTCCCGACCTTCTCAGCATGGGATCGCGACTCCATATTGCTGACCATCAGGCTGATGACTTTTCTAATCTCAGTCAGTGATTGCTGACTACACATGTGATGTGATAACCTTCTGTAGGACCTTTCTGTGGTGCTGTCATTGTTTTTATTGTCTGATGGGGTCCCAGAGCAAAATAGTTTGCGGAACCCTGGACTAGACAATACATCACCCCTGACAAGGAGAGAGATACGCCTGCCAGGAATTCGGGAGGCAGAGGTAAACTTACTTGTACCCTCTGTGCTCCATGGTGTTACACTCACTCTAGACCCAGTCACAAGAGATTGTGCTGCCAGCTCTTTCTTTATTTGTATTTCCAACATAAGGGATCACCGTTGGGGATTTCTGAAGTGTATTTTTGTCTTGTGGATTTTTTTATAGTTATTTATTTTTTCTGGACATTTACATTTTAATCTCTGTATCTGAAGTACAATAAATTGTGATTTTTATTGACATTTCTACATTCGATCCAGCGCCGAATCTACCCCTTTCTCTTCCCTTGTTTACCATTGCATTTACTGGAGGTTGTATCAGTTTTAAAAGGGTGTTTTGCAGGGCCGGGGCCAATCACCGGAGCGCCCCAGGCGGGGGGGTCTGGGGCGCCCCGACACTCACACGCTCCAGGGGGGGGGGGTGTCATGCGGCCGCTGTCGCTGCGCTTAACGGGGGGGAGAGGAGTTGGTGGCAGGAAATGCGGGGGGGGGGGCAGACGGACAGTGACGGAAAGTGACTACCGCACCCCCTCCTCACCCAGCTCCCTCCTCTGCAGCGGCGGCCAGCGGCTTCTTCCCCATTCCCTCTGCGGCGCAGTCTGACTGCAGGAGCCGCTACCAGCTGCTGCTCTCTGTCAAGGCCCTGGCTGAGCGCTACCGGCAAATCCCGGTGGTGGGAGATGCGGCGGGGGGGGGGCGACAGGGACGGTGACTATGACCAGTACAAGGGCGTGGGCTCCAAGGGGGGTCATGCAGCGGCTGCCACTGCGCTTAAGGGGGGGGGAGTTGGTTGTGGGAGATGTGGGGACAGGGACGGACGGTGACTATGACCAGCACAGGGGGCGGGCTCGTCCCACTCACCAGTGCTCCCAGCTCTTTTATTCCTGCTCTCCTTGCCGGGACTCGGAGTTTTGCTGCTGCTGCTGATGCTATTTTCTATGCTGCTCATTACCGCCCTCCAGTGGCCGGCGCCCTAGGCAAATGCCTAATGCTGCCTAGTGGTGGCGCCGGCCCTGGTGTTTTGGCTGCAGAAGAAGCGCATTTATTGGAAATGATCTCATTTCTTCCATATCTCTGTAGTGTATTACCTTAATGGGACAATTAATACTAGTCTATTTTTGAAAACTACAATCAGGGGGATTACAGTTGAATGTGGCATGCCGGAAAAGGGGCGTGTCACACTGTGCTTAAAGGGCGTGTCTAGCTCCACAAATAGGTGTTTATGTGCTTAAATGCTTGTTGTGAGATATTTTTCTACAACACTAGTAACAATATGTGTTGGGAAGTTTTGCAAGGATTGATACTAACATTGCTGTCTGCAGTATAGGGTTTCTTGTTTGCAACTATATACTCACTGTTATATTTCTTTTGTCTCACTTAGCACACATGATTAATGAATAAATGCCAAATGCTATTTGACCCTGTGTGAATTCATCCCTAAGCATATAAGTATGTTTTCGGTGTATCAAATTCTATTTCATTGTCAAAATTGAATGACTGCATCTTATAGGCAATACCTATATTGAATGGGTGTGCTCATTGTCAATATTATTCTATCATGAGCCAAATCATTATAGACACCAGATACCCTAATTATAGGACTGTGCTTAGCTACAGAAATATTACTAACAGAAATTATATTTGTAAAGCTGAGTATACACTGGCCCTTATTCTGGTTCACTCGCAAAGGCAAATTCCTTCTCAAATGGACCAAAACCAATCTAATTCTCTCTGCACAAGTTACATCTGCCCCACCTGCAGTGCACATTGTTTTGTCCATTTGAGAAGGAATCCGCCTTTGCGAGTAAACCAGAATACCCCCCCACTAGCCGATATTCTCCATGACCGATATCGCCAGTGGTTTCCCTTGAACTCTCGGGCAAAAAATATAGCATACTTGCCGACTTTGGAGCTGCCAAGAGGGCAGCCAGCTCTGTTAGGCAGAGGGGCGGGACCATTGCCAGGAGTAAAAAATAGGCGGTTCAGGGGTGGAGCCACAGAAGGCTGACCTGTTGGGGGGCGTGCCTAGAGTGGTCCCATCATTTTGCCCCCCCCCCGCCCACGTGCAATGGTTGGGGGGCGGTTTGCGGTAGATGGGGGGGTTATGCGGGAGGGTTGGCCATTCCAGGAGGGTAGGCAACCCTGCAATATAGTGCATACACACTGAATGATATCTTGGACTATATCGCTTAGTAAAGGAAGACATAGTGAATCGGATCGAGCATCGTTATCGATATTGAGAATACACACTGGACAATATTACAATCGCTTTCGCTCACAAGGGCCAAAATGAGCGATATTGTTTGTAATATCGCTTATGGTGTATACAGCTTAAGTCACAACTCATTACCAGGACAGCAGCAGCATGCAATGGATGAGTGCACACCAGCACAGATAAGGAGATCATGTGTTGCCATCTCTTTCTCCAGTCAGGGGTTCCCACAAGAGGGTATAATGAGAGTCGTCGGCAGAGACTTCTGAGCAGCAGCAGCTAGAGCAGGACTCAGGAGGGGTAAGTATTCAAGAAAAGGGTGCAGTGTGTGTGGTGTGGGCCTCTCTGGAATCAGGGGCCCGTGTGAACAGTACACACTGCACCCATTATAAATACAACAGTACTCGCTTCCAATATAATCTCCTCCATTGTGCCCAAAATCTACTCTTTGATCTGGGCATGACTTGAGTATCTCATGCTTTGGGGCTATTTCTAATATAGACTAACTATATATTAAAATTCCCCTTATCTACATGCTGAATGCAATTTTTTCATAATCTGGGTTTTATAGTATATATAAATATGACCAAAACTTTAGACTGACAAGTCAGCTGGCTTTCTGGACCTGCACAACTTCTACTGCTTGTTTTGGACTATCTGGTTACTACTGGACATTTAACTAAGGTACTGGGTGTTCACTCACCAACATTCTTGACTTATCCGGAAGGTCTTGTTTGTTGTTAAAGTGAGTCCCGTTAACACCATTCACCCACCCTTGGATTTATTCTTCAGTATACCTGTGGTTCTATTTTTTTTTAAAATTTTAAATAGTTTTTCTTGGCAATTAAAGTTTTCATGTTGAAATTTTCACCGGTGCCTATTTTCCAAGTAAAAGAAACCCAGATGTGCTTTAAAATCTCCCACAAATTGTGAGTCTATGGTACGCTTACTTAGAAAAGAAACCATTATATGTTTTACACCATCTGAATCTGAGTGAGTGGAGATGTACGGTTAAACATATTACTTAGACACCTTGGTGGATTCTGGTGAAGGCTATCAAAAATCACCATAAAACACAGACTTTTTGTGAGTGTGGTATGTCCTACCCTTGTCTCACTCTTATGTTCTTGAAATGAAATCTACAATCCTACACATTTAACCCTTCTCTTTGTTTCACATATATACCATCTGTGAGAACGGGAGAAGATATTTCAGACACAGACAGCGCATGCTGTATCATGTTAGTGCTGTACATACTGTCACTGTTACATGGTGATGTCATATCGGAGGCTGAGACAGCAGCGACCAACCTCTTACTAGTCACAATAGGCTGCTCGTCTGCAGCCAGCCCATAGGGACTGATAAATGCTCCCTCATTATGCAGCCATCGATCAGCTGCTTGTCTCCGGCTTTGGAGAACAGGGACCCTCCCATCTGCCAATGTGCTGCTCACTGACTGTACTAGCTGACTGGAGGTAACACAGGCAGACACACACTCAGAGACAGACTGGAGGCAGCAGCTTTTCTTTGGGATCTGGAACCAGCCTGAGCCTCTGAATGAAGCTACCTCTCTGCCCAGGGAGCCTGCCGGGATGGGCCAGTGCTGCTGCAAGCCCCACTGCTGCTGCTGTTGTGTGGACAAGACGGTACTTCCTTCCTATTTCTCCATATCAGGGATAAGATGAGGTTAATGTCTGTCTCCTTTATTGTCTGGCGCTGGAGCCTGTGTGTAAGAGGAAGAGCCCAACCGGTGGTTACACACATAATACATGTATACTGTAGTAAAAGGTTGACATTCTAGTGTCGGCATTATAAATGTTGAGATTGGTAACGTCGGCTGCATACCTAATAAAGGATGCTTTGTCTGGTAACAGGACTGCTGTTTAATCTGTATTATTATGAATTGCTATTTTATGTTCCATATGGCCCTGCTTGCCTTACCCTTACATTTCCTTTGGGCATGTGACCAAGGACCATTATATCACTGGCAGAAAAGTTACTTTAAGGATACACAGTAACTTTATGCTAATGGGCTGAGGTTAATACATGAATATAGAATGACAGCCAGTGCGTGTCCATGGTACAGTATACTGTATCTGTCTCTGTGCAGATTATTAGGTGATGGTTACACTCCTTAATCAATGTGATTTTCTAAATACTGGGAACACTTCTTACACCCCCCCCCCCCAGTCCCACCTGAGGCTGAATTGCACAATGTGTTGCAGAGGAAACATTACCATGGAGACCAGAGGTTTCTCATAGCATTAAATTAATGACAATTGGTGCAGGAACAGTATGTGCATTGTTCTGTGGTACAGTATGTGACTCATTAAGTAGATTCATAGGGTTTGCATTATGATTTACCATTCTGTTATACGGTAGTATACATTTACTGTAAGTGCTGTCAGTTTAGAGCTTTTGTGACTAGACCACTATGGCCCTGCATTAGTCCCCTGGCGCATGGCATCCCATGCTGTCACATACATTATACCAGTCTCCAGGGAATTTAGTGCTGATCAATTCTAGTTGTGAACTGTGACCTCTAGGAGAATGTATGAAATTTCCGCCTGACGTTAAAATATTGATTCGATTTTTTTTCCTCGACATTTTTGTTTCTAATGATGGAAGAGATTTCACACATGTGTCTTTGTTCATCCATGACTGCAAACAATGACTGAATAAAAGAGCTACAGTAGACGGTTTAAAGTTCTTTGTGGTTTGTGATCGTATCCTTACAAGAGAATTGCTCCCCCTAGTGACAGAAAAGAATGAATGCTTTTTTTTTTTAGTTATTTTCTAAATCGTACCTGTCGTGCAGTTTTGTAAAGCATGAGTAAAGTTAGATCATACTTGCCTACTTTTGAAAACTAGTTTCAGGGAGATTATAGTTGGTAGTAGAATTTTGCACAGTGGCCCATTGTGGGGGCGTGTCATGCTCCACCTAAAGGGCGTGTCTAGCTCAACATATTGGAAAGAGACTGTGAACGTGGCACCTAGAAGCGTGGGTGTGTACTGCTACATTTGAGAGGAATCTTTTATAATGCTTTATAGCCAAATGTAGATGAGCCCCAAAGCAGTTAGTAAGAGCTACTATACTTGGTAAAGTGCTGGGAAATGGCACTGATGATTCAATGTAAATGTATCTGTCTCTCATTCTTTTTCCCCAAAAAAATGTAACAGTGTAATGTGGGCTAGGTGAAATGAGGGAGATTGCTAGACCAATGATGGAGAAAGGGAGATTGCTGTTCTTTCAGGGAGTCTCCTGCAGAATGCAGGAGGGTAGGAAACTATGAGTTATATGGGTCTGTTCAAAATTTTTTAAAAGTCTCCTGTCTGGTGATCTGAGTGAACCTCCTGCCAAATGATTTAAATTAGCTGTTGGTGTTTAGAACCTCCTGTAACACTGAGCTCATGTGATCATTCAGAGCCAATGTGTTGAAAGCTGGCAAAGTGATGATGTCACAGGATTCTCATGCTCCTGCCAGTACGTGGGTTGTTATCTTTCTCAGTAATACATCTCAATATTAATAACTCCAAAGAAGGTAGCTAACATCATGCCAGGAATAGGTCTACATATTTAATACCAATTGTATAAACCTTGGGGTGGGGCCCTCTGGGTATTTCTGCCCAGGCTCCAAATAGCTTTGCACTGGGTAAGTCCTGTGCCCAGGAAGAAGAGCACTGGATGCTCGAAACGCGTTGAAAGTGACTGAGGACCTCTCCTTTGGACTTACCCAGTGCACAGCTATTTGGAGCCCAGGCAGGGTGCACGTCCGGACTGCATACCTGCTTCTTAACATCCTTGCCAGCTCCAAATACCCTTAAGGGCAGGGCTGCTGGGGGGGGGGGTTGCTCCATGGGGAGAATGGTGGGTACTTGTGAGTTATCCGGGCGTCCGATTTTTAAATCGGGTCGGATCGGGACATCGCATCGCATCGCATGCGACCATCGGATGCGATGCGATGCGATGACCCGATTTTTCCATAGGAATCAATGTTAAAATGGACTAAATGGACACGGAATACCGGCCCCTCGCGGGGCTCGCTTCGCTCGCCACGCTTCGGGCTCGGTGGCTCGCTACGCTCGCCACAGGTTTATATCCAACTCCATGCCCACTTGGATAGTAGGGGTATGAAAAGGACCCCTTTTTCCCATTGAATTCCATGTTAAAATGGACTCAGTCCATTTTAACATTGATTCCTATGGAAAAATCGGGTCATCGCATCCGATGGTCGCATGCGATGCGATATCGTATCGCATCGCATCTGATTGTATGCCTTAACTTAAGGCATACAATCAAAAAATCGGACGCCCAGATAACTCACAAGTACCGAATGGTGCCTTTTGCCTGGTGAGGCCATCGCCACCTCATCGCTCCACGGCGGGGACGGAGGGGGGCACCAGGTGAGGGGGGAGGACTAGAGATGCTGCTCACCTCCATGGCGGTCAGGTCGGGTGGGTAATACACTCGGCAGGGGGATGGTGATTTGTTGCTAAACCTGGGCACAGGCAAGACTGGGACAACTCAGTAATATGTTTTCCTTCTTGCAATGGTTAGATGTTATTAGCTAGAATAGAAATAGTTCATCTTTGTTTTACTGCGTCTAACTTTGCTGGTTTATCTGGTGTATTGAATATACATTACAGTATATGTGAAATGTATAACTTGCTTTATCTGTGCACAATTGATTGACATTTATGTGTATCCACATTGCGGGGAGTGCCCCTTCCCCTTGTTAATAGTTCAATAAAGCGGCTACAAGTTGAGGTCTTTAAATATTGCAGACTTTGCCTGTATTCCTTTTACCTCTCTGATGACCAACAAAGAATTCTCTATAGTCAGAGTTGTCACGATCACCGCGCCGAAGGAGAGTTTCTGCATTAACAACTGGTTAGTACATTTCTATACCATACTTGCCGCCTTTTTTTTTTTTTCATCAAGCCCCGCCCCCATGAAGTCAAACAATGTAACTTACAGGTCCGTGAATTGGGGGAGGGGCTAAAATGACGCAAAATGACGCAGTTTGCGTCATTTTAGCCCCACCCCTCACCGCGGACCCGCAAAAAAATGTAATTTTGTGCTGCAGGGAAGGGGTGGGGGGGTGGGTGGGTGCCGGGGCTGGCCGGCCAATGCGGGAGGATTGCT
Organism: Crinia signifera; assembly: GCF_055691185.1. NCBI lineage: Eukaryota > Metazoa > Chordata > Amphibia > Anura > Myobatrachidae > Crinia > Crinia signifera. The sequence continues at coordinate 358,107,862 of NC_139218.1, read as the reverse complement.
CACCTTCCCGGGGGGCCCGATTTTCGGGAGACTCCCGGCAATTCCGGGTGGGTAGGCAAGCCTGTTCTATACACTTAAACCATACCGTAGTCAGGCGGGTATTACTTATGTGGTCGGGTCCCCTCAACAGTGCATTGAGTATTTGATTATACCCCGTGATGTGGAACTAAAAATGTTTAAATTCTGTTTGTTTTCAAAAGTATTAACTCACAGAACTGGACTGATTCTGCCAGCTGTGGTTCTGTGCGGACTAATGGTCCCCTCCAGTGTGAGGGGCAACATGAGCATTTCTACCAGTAGGGAGAGCCAGGTCCCGGGGAAAAGCCTTCCTAGACTAACAGACATTTGCAAGACCTCCCCTGACCGCGAGCCAATGAGAATCAGGGCCTAGCCATAGGTCACAAGGAGCAGACGCTGGATCTCTACCATGGTCTCCTGCAAATCTCTCAGTCAGTTTACTTCAGACCTTGCTCTAAACCCTTAGGCCACTTACTGGAACAGCGCTCTCTTTATTATTACATGGGATTGTTACATTCTTTCACATCTTACTGCAGAGATTTCCATTTATAATCCAGGTTTGGTGCTTAAATGATACAAACTAAAGCACATTATTATTTCTATTAGAAAATTCTGAGCTTGGTAAATAAAACTATATGGCACTCTTGAAATAGCTAAATAATTCCATTACCTGCCAACAGAAATATGTTACCAGGAGAAACTACAATATCCGTAGGCAAAACTAGAAAGTTGGTAGTGGTTGGTCCCAGGTACAAGTTTCAGATTTTTAAAGAAATAAATTGGTGATTGTCCGTACTGCAAGGGGCTTGGTCTTGTAAGAAAAGATTACCTTATACCCCATACATTACTTTCACTGATGTTATTATTATGCCACTTTCAGACCGCAAAGGCAGGGTTGCACCTGGACTTCTAACAGTGCGACCCTGCATGTGCAGTCTGTTCACACCGGTTCACTTATGTCATCAGGGGGCGCGGTGGAGCGTTGGCGCACCATCGGGAGCGGGGGAGGAGGCAGCGCATAGAGCTGGCGCTGCTCCAAGCGCTGCCTCCTCCATAGTGTGAACAGGAAACAGGTCGCTTAACTCGTTTAACCCATTCACACTGCACAGCAACACGGCAAAGAACCAGTAAGAACCCTTCTTTTTTACCAGTTCGTATTGCCGTGTTGCTACCCATTTGCGGGACCCAGTAACCCATTTCACATCGCACTATATTACCAGGTCGAACCGGGAAGAAACCGGCTTGTACCTGGTAATTAGGTGCGATGTGAAAGGGTATAAATGTCACCTAGCTGGTGTGACAGAACTTACAGGAGAAGAGAAAGGGCGGGATGTTCTAACATCTGCTGCCCCTCTACACCCCGCATCGCCGGCTACCGCATCCATACAAGTCGCATATGCACTTACATATGCGAAAGTAATGCAAAGGACAGCTATTGTGATAACAGCTGTCCTTTGGGATGTGGCGCCATCCCTGGACTACGGCCGCAGGGCATACTGGGAGAGATCCTTCATAGGTCCCCACAAGGTGCCATGTAGAGTAGACTATAGGCTTCTATAGGGTATTGCCAGCAGAAGCTGGCAATTTTCTTTGCAGTGGTGCCCCAGCGGAGGGACTTTAGTGCAAATGAAAATGCGGTAAAACATTGATAATGGAGTTTTTATAGCATTTTTTTTCTTTAGAGCATCACACGGTGTATGGCATAATGTGCAATAGGCATTACAGTGTGGCATAATGTGTAATGGGTATTTTGGTGTGTGTCATAATGTGTAAATGGCATTAAGGTGTGTGGCATATTCTGTAATTGGCATTCCGGTGTGTGGCATACTGTCTAATGGGCATTACACGCTTTGCAGAGGGCCACACCCTTGCATTGAGACCACACACCCTTTTTGGTATCAGCAAGTTTTGGAATCGGCATACCATAGGTATGTGCAAACTGGTTTAAATTTACTTTCTTTGGTATTTTTACTATTTGTACTGGTAGTCAAATTGGCATGAAACAGCCCTGTTTATATTATCAGAATGCGGGTGTGTGGGGGAACGACATAGTGCCAGAAACTTTTTTTGTCAGGAGGAGCAAAATTTCTAGTTCCATCACTAATAGCATCCTATAATTTGTGTAATGCTAAGTTAATGGGCTGCAAGTTTTCGTGTTGCTTAAAATGTGGTCCTTTGCCTGTTTGTTGCTAATAGCACATTTGGGACATTATTAGCTTTTGAGTGTTCGGTTCCACTGTTGATTATCTATTAGTGGTATCTTATGCCTCCTGTGTCTTTTATCTGATGAGCTTCCTGTCACGCGCCGCCGCGGCGGTACACGGCGGGTCCTGTACTCACCCGTCCGTGTCCGCAGTCGGCTGGCGTGTGTCGGCCTCCATGTCAGGTGAGGCGGCAGGCAAAGGTCCGGCAGTGTTGGAGGGCAGCATGGAAGTCTGCAGCGTGGTCTCACTCTAGGCTATGGGTGCCGTGAGACCAGCGCCGCCATCTTGCTTAAGGGCAAACAGGGGATTGGGCCAGGTCAGAGCTGCACACCTGTTTCACTGTGATAGCCAATGGCAGCCGCCTTCTATGCATATAGAGGATCTGCCCAGGTAACTCAGTGTCAGTGCAAAGAGTCTTCTGTGCCGTGCACTTCCTGGAAGGCTCCTGACTCATTGTGTCCTTGCTGTGTCCGTCAGCTCGCTTTGGCTTCAGATCCAGTGCTCCTTTCCAGTCACGCTGGTCGCCAGCTTCTCTCTGGTACCCTTGGGTGCTTCCTCCTGGATTCCCCAAAGACCTCCTCTTCAGCTACCTCCAGCCGCAGTCACCTCCCATCTTCTTCCAGTTCCGGATCCTCTATTTGCCACCATCTTTTCATCTCTTCATCAGGATTTTCTTCATCATTGTCTTCTGGACATTCATCCTCATTGTCTTCTGGACATTCATCCTCATTGTCTTCTGGACATTTATCGTTTGCCATTTACTTTGATTCCTATTACAGTTGTTCTCAAAGAAGTATTTGAGTCCTGTATGACAGCCTTTATTAAACCTGCTCGTTTTAACCCTACTACTGCCTCCTCCTCAGTCCCTGAGCACCACACGACCTCATCAGAATCTTCGGCCGTGACAGTTTGCACTGACCCGATGGAGTCGGGTGAAAATCAGGGATCTCTGGCAAACGTATTGCAAGGCATTATGGGCCGCCTGGAAAAAGTGGAGTCTTCACAGCGGCAAGTGGCGCAATTTTTACAATCACTGACTTCCTCACAAACCACCCCTCCAGCGGCTACAGCAACATCTTCAGTATCCTCGGGAGGAGTTTCCGCCACGCCACCAGTCGGGTCCATTATTCCCCCTCAGTTACATTTGCCGACCCCCAGCAAGTACGATGGGTCTCCTAAAGGATGTCGCGGGTTTTTGAATCAGTGCGATGTGCACTTCACTCTCCAAGCCTCCAACTTTCCAACTGACAAGGCGCGTGTAGCCTACATTGTCTCCCTCCTCTCGGGATCTGCCCTAGAGTGGGTTTCGCCTCTGTGGGAGAGAGCAGATCCTCTACTAAACAACTACGATGATTTCATTGCCTCCTTCCGACGAATCTTTGACGAACCAGGTCGAGTGTCATCAGCCGCTGCAGAGATTCTGAGAATTCGACAAGGTAGCAGATCGGTGGGCCAATATGTGGTGCAGTTCCAGACACTAGCATCGGAGTTGGAGTGGAATGAAGAGGCTCTCGTCGCCGCGTTCTGGAATGGTCTTTCCAGCCGTCTCAAGGACGAACTAGCTACCCGTGACACCCCTTCCACTCTGACAGCGCTAATCTCCTTGTGCAATAAAGTTGATCTGCGGCTTCACGAGCGACAACTGGAAAGGACTCGTTCTGAACGTTTTCGACCTCGTTCTTCTTCTGTGGTTACTTCTCCTGTAAAGATTGGATCATCTACTCCTTCTGCCACAGAAGAACCAATGCAAATAAATCGGTCCCGTCTCTCTCCCGAAGAAAAGAACCGACGTCGCAGAGATAATCTCTGTATGTACTGCGCTTCATCTTCTCATCTTCTGATCTCTTGTCCTCTTCGTCCGGGAAACGACCGCTCCTAATCTCCACGAGGGAGGCTAGATTAGGAGTGTTATCGCCTGCTCCCTCCACCATAGACTCTACCATCTCAGTCACCCTGAGTACTCCTCGGGGACAAACGTCCATGCAAGCTCTACTGGACTCAGGTGCGGCTGGGAACTTCATCTCGGCCGACATGGCTGCACAACTCTCCATACCTCTCCAACCACTGGAACAACCTCTGGTCCTGACAGCCGTCGATGGCAGCCACATCTCCAGTGGCCATGTCACCTCACAGACGGTACCGATCCATCTTCAAGTTGGAGCCCTGCACCAAGAGAAGTTAGAGTTTTTGGTTCTCCCTCAGTCCTCTCACCCTGTAGTCCTAGGGATGCCGTGGCTTACCAAGCATAACCCCCATGTCGACTGGCTAACTATGGAGATTAAGGCCTGGAGTAAGGACTGCTTTTCTTCTTGCTTATCTCCTGTTATTCCTATTCTTCTGAGCAAACCTCAAGCATTTTCTCCCCAGCTTCCTGCCTCCACCATACCCGCACCATACTCGTCTTTTTCAGATGTCTTTAGTAAAGGAGGTGCCGATACATTGCCGCCCCACCGGCCATGGGATTGTCCCATTGATCTCATTCCAGGCAAGACACCACCACGGGGAAGAACGTACCCTTTATCGTTGCCTGAGACCGAGGCCATGTCGGCATACATCCAGGAGAATCTGGAGAAGGGATTTATCCGGCCATCCACCTCTCCGGCAGGAGCAGGCTTCTTCTTCGTCAAGAAGAAAGATGGCAGCCTGAGACCGTGTATCGATTATCGGGGGTTGAATGACATCACCGTTAAAAATCGCTATCCGCTGCCCCTCATCACTGAATTGTTCGACCGAGTTAAGGGGGCCACGGTCTTCACCAAACTAGACTTGAGGGGAGCATACAACCTGATCCGTATCCGCCAGGGGGACGAATGGAAAACGGCCTTCAATACCCGAGATGGACATTATGAATACCTCGTTATGCCGTTTGGTCTGTGTAATGCTCCAGCCGTTTTCCAGCAATTCGTGAATGACATCTTTCGGGACTTGTTATATATTTCCATTGTTGTCTATTTAGATGACATCCTCATCTTCTCGTCCAATCTCAGCACTCACCGGCACACCGTTCGGGAGGTGTTAAGCCGTCTTCGCCAGAACCAGCTTTTCTGTAAGCTCGAAAAGTGTGCCTTCGAAGTCTCGTCAATTCCCTTCCTGGGTCATATTCTTTCAAGTACTGGGCTGGAGATGGATCCTGAAAAAGTCCGCGCTATTCAAGATTGGACACCCCCAACCACTCTCAAAGGTTTGCAAAGATTCCTCGGCTTTTCCAACTACTACCGCCGCTTCATCCGCAATTTCTCCTCCATAGCAGCACCTCTGACGGCTCTTACCCAAAAAGGGGCCAATCCTGCCCAATGGCCGCCCGCAGCTACCAAGGCTTTCCAACTACTGAAACAGGCGTTTATCACCGCTCCAATTCTTCTTCAACCTGATGTGAACCGACCCTTCATCCTGGAGGTTGACGCCTCTTCTGACGGAGTAGGAGCAGTTCTTTCGCAAAAAGGAGAGGATGCAGAGCTTCACCCTTGCGCATACTTTTCCAAGAAATTTCTCCCGGCAGAAAAGAACTACCCTATTGGAGAACAGGAGCTGCTCGCTGTTAAGTTAGCCTTCGAGGAGTGGCGGTATCTGTTAGAGGGGGCTCGTCACCAGATCACAGTTTTTTCCGACCACAAAAATCTTTCTTTCTTAAGACAAGCACAATGTCTCACTTCACGCCAGGCTCGTTGGGCTATGTTCTTCGAACGCTTCAATTTCCAAATCAAGTATCGTCCAGGTGTTTTAAACAATAAAGCTGATGCCTTGTCTCGGTCCTTCAATCCCAGCTCAGATTCTGAACCACTTAAACAGTCCATCCTGAACCCTGTCGTTTTTGCTCATGTCTCTCCTCACCCTACACCACCTGCAGGCAAGTCCTTTGTGCCGCCCAATTTACGCAAGAAGCTGTTGACGTGGGGCCACGCCTCCCGCTTTGCTGGACATTCCGGGGTACAAAAAACTTTACAATTTCTCCTACGATCATATTGGTGGCCAACCATTCGACAGGATGTAAAACACTTTGTATCTTCATGTGTCAAGTGCGCCCAACACAAGACGTCTCGGACTCCCCCAGCTGGGGCTTTGCTACCACTGTCCATCCCAACGGAACCATGGACTCATCTGTCGATGGACTTCATTTCTGAATTACCCTCCTCTAGCGGTTACACTGTTATCTGGGTGATAGTCGACCGATTTTCCAAAATGGCCCACTTCGTGCCCCTAAAATCATTACCTTCGGCTCCAGTACTAGCCCAACTCTTCATATCCACCATCTTCAGGCTTCATGGGTTGCCCAAAGAGATCATATCCGATAGGGGTGTGCAGTTTGTCGCCAAGTTCTGGAGAGCTCTGTGTACTGCCGTTCAGGTGAAATTAAAATTCTCCACCGCCTTCCATCCTCAGACTAACGGGCAAACCGAACGTGTCAACCAAGACCTAGAGACATTTATTCGACTTTTTGTGTCCTCCTCTCAAGATGAATGGAAGGATCTATTACCCTGGGCGGAGTATGCACACAACAACTCTTATCACTCCTCTTCAGGTACTACACCCTTCTTCACAGTCTACGGCAAACATCCACGGTCCCCTGATTTCTCAAGTTTGCCGTCTCCGGAGGTTCCGGCAGCTTCCATGTCTCTTCATCGTTTCAAAAAGATATGGGCTGAAGTTCACAAAGCTCTTCTTCAAGCTTCTGCCAGATATAAGAAAGCAGCTGATAAGCGAAGAAAGGCAGTTCCACCATTTAAAGTAGGGGATCGAGTGTGGCTGTCTACCCGCAATCTTCGACTTCGTGTACCCTCGATGAAACTTGCCCCTCGTTTTATTGGTCCATTCCCCATCACCCAAGTCATCAACCCGGTGTCCTACAGATTGCAGCTTCCATCTTCTATGAAGGTATCTAATTCTTTTCATATATCTCTTCTCAAACCATTGAAATTAAGCATCTTCCAAAAGAAAGTACCCCGACCCTCAAAGGTCAATACCGAGAAGGATGCTGAGTTTGAGGTCAGACGAATCATAGACTCTCGTTATCGCAACTCTCGACATCAATTTCTGGTGGAGTGGGCTGGTTTCGGACCGGAGGAGAACTCCTGGGTGGATCAAGCTGATTTACATGCCCCAAGTCTCGTTAAGCGCTTTTTTCAGAAGAATCCTCACAAGAAGCGCAAATGTCCTGAGGTTACCCGAAAAGGGGGGGGTACTGTCACGCGCCGCCGCGGCGGTACACGGCGGGTCCTGTACTCACCCGTCCGTGTCCGCAGTCGGCTGGCGTGTGTCGGCCTCCATGTCAGGTGAGGCGGCAGGCAAAGGTCCGGCAGTGTTGGAGGGCAGCATGGAAGTCTGCAGCGTGGTCTCACTCTAGGCTATGGGTGCCGTGAGACCAGCGCCGCCATCTTGCTTAAGGGCAAACAGGGGATTGGGCCAGGTCAGAGCTGCACACCTGTTTCACTGTGATAGCCAATGGCAGCCGCCTTCTATGCATATAGAGGATCTGCCCAGGTAACTCAGTGTCAGTGCAAAGAGTCTTCTGTGCCGTGCACTTCCTGGAAGGCTCCTGACTCATTGTGTCCTTGCTGTGTCCGTCAGCTCGCTTTGGCTTCAGATCCAGTGCTCCTTTCCAGTCACGCTGGTCGCCAGCTTCTCTCTGGTACCCTTGGGTGCTTCCTCCTGGATTCCCCAAAGACCTCCTCTTCAGCTACCTCCAGCCGCAGTCACCTCCCATCTTCTTCCAGTTCCGGATCCTCTATTTGCCACCATCTTTTCATCTCTTCATCAGGATTTTCTTCATCATTGTCTTCTGGACATTCATCCTCATTGTCTTCTGGACATTCATCCTCATTGTCTTCTGGACATTTATCGTTTGCCATTTACTTTGATTCCTATTACAGTTGTTCTCAAAGAAGTATTTGAGTCCTGTATGACAGCCTTTATTAAACCTGCTCGTTTTAACCCTACTACTGCCTCCTCCTCAGTCCCTGAGCACCACACGACCTCATCAGAATCTTCGGCCGTGACACTTCCATTATCTCTGCAATCTACAATCGCTATAAATAAACTAGGTTTGTATTTTTTTAAGCTTTGGGCCTTTTAAAAAAGTAATTATGCTCTGCCAGCATCGTAGTAGAACAATGTGGGAGTAATTACCTGTAGTTTATCTGTGGACTCCATTAAAGCATGGTTGCCGGGAGAAGCCCGGAGAGGAGACTGTTTGCAGAACTGTAGGGGTCGGGCCTGATATCGGCGTCATCAAGCCCCGCCCCCAATTCGGCTGTCATTTTAGCCCTGCCCCTCCCAAAAATCCTGGAATTTAGACGCCGCGTTGCGGTATTTAAACAACAGGAGGTAGGTGAGGCCCACCCACCTCCTGTTGTTTAAATACCGCGACACAGTGTCTAAATATCGGGATTTTCGGGAGGGGCAGGGCTTGATGACGCCGATATCAGGTCCCCGCCCCCCACAGGTAAAATCCGGGAGGTTTGCCCACCTTTCCGGGGCGGGGTGGGGGTGGGAGGGGGACCTGATTTCCGGGACCCTCTCGGCCAATCCGGGAGGGTAGGTAACCCTCTATAAAAGTGATTGATTTTATTTTCATTGCAATCATGTCAAATGTAAGAAACTTTTAGGGGCATCATAACCTATAGGTAAGCCGTTCCTGACATAGCCAGAGTGCAAATTTAGCATAATAAGTCTGGGTATGGTCAGGGCCCTGGGGCTGTTTTGCTACATTGAGTATCCTCATAATGATTAAGGTGTGGCCAGATGCCCTGTGTCTGTTTTGGACCCGCTTGCCCTAAAACACTATTTCACTGCCACACACATCAGTGGCAGGTGCGTGCAGCCCCTGTACAAAGTTGTTCTGCTGTGCTATGCAGAGCAGCAATAAATGGACAAAACCATGTGCACTGCAGGGGGGCAGCTATAAAATGTGCAGAGAGAGTTAGATTTGGGTGAGTTATTTTGTTTCTGTGCAGGGTAAATACTGGCTGCTTTATTTTTACACTGCAATATAGATCTCACTTTGAAGTAAAACCCCACCCAAATCGAATTCTCTCTGCACAAGTCACATCTGCCCCACCTGCAGTGCACATGGTTTTGTCCATCTAAGAAGTATTTTGTCAGAAAGAGTGAACTAGAATAAGGCCCAATGGGACAATGCCCTCATATCTGATCTGTCCCACCAAAATCTCAATGGTTGGGAGGTATTTAGTACTGCTATATGGAGAGCCCCTATTATTAAATGGGGTGCAGCAGGTCCCTGACCTCTACCTCCGTGTAGCACTCCCTCCAAAATTCCCACAGTCATAAGACCGTGGAATCCCGATGCTCAGAATCCTAATGATACCAGAGGTTACGTACCTGGATTGGGGTTAGTATTAGGACCTATGGGGAGCATTAGGTAGTGTGGGATGGGGGAAGTTAGGCTGCAGGGATGTGGGTTGGTAAAGGTTAAACTGCCCCCCCTGTACCGCCCACTCACCTCTCTACCCCACTCATGTGATACGTCAATCCTGGCAATGTGCCAGTCCACCAGCACCCCCAACAGAGCCGTCATGGCTGCTTTCTCTTTGGTTTACAAAAGTTATGGGGCCCAAACACTTGCAATGTTTTACCCCAATCCCAGGGGATTTTTAATATACTGATTTTCCCTGGTGGATTGCCGATCATCAGCTGGTCCGGCGTTCTGGGGTCCGGACCGTTCTGAGTTTTTACCTAATCCTAATGATATATCCTCCTTTTTAGATGTCTATGCCTGGTCGCAAGGGCATAACTACCATAGGTTCAAGGGGTGCAGCTGCTACGGGGCCCAGAGCTGAAGGGGGCCCATCTTTGCTGTCTAAGTAATATGCTTACATACATTTATCACCATCAGTTGCTAAATAGGGGGCCCTTACCAACTTTGGTATGGGGCCCACGAATATCTAGGTACGCCTCTGCCTGGTCGCTGGTGCCTGTTTGTAGTTACACTATCACAGTGTTTGCACAGAAAACCGGTCATTTGCATTTCTTAAATTCCGACTTATGCAGTCTAATTAAGTGAAGCGAAAAACTGGTGTTAAAAGCATCTTCTAACCAAATGAACACATTTAGCACCATTGAAGGGGTAAGAAGCGGATTTTGGAGGATGTAGTCTTTATGTCAAATAGCAGTGATGACTTTCAGTTTATAAATGATAAATTAAACATAGAATAATGTTGCCTATGGAAATTAATTATCTCTGTGACATATATTATGATCTATATATATATGTTCTCCATTCACATGAGCCCATTATGTTGTATTTCATATTCCTATGCATATTCCACCGGGATCTTTCCTTCCATACAAGCCTACATTTTTCTTGCAAACCATTATACATAAACTTTCACATTTAGAGAGTAATTAGCAGTAATTAAGGACAAGAGGATTTAGGAGCGAAAGATTTATTCTCCTTTCAAAGAGTTGCTGAGGAGATATGAGTATTGTATGGGTGGGCAATTCAGCTGGGGGAGGGGGGACTTAACATGTTTTAGTAAAAATCTAAAACCATAGAATACATTGTTTGAGATATACAATACAACTTAAGGTACGTAGACACAAACATATATTGGACAATCTTCAATTTTTTTTGAAAAGTGGGAACATATAAATAAAAATTTATAATATTCCACCCAGAAACTATTATTATGACTTTTTATTTATATGTTCTCACTTTTCAAAAAATTTATGATTGTCCAATATATGTTTGCGTATATGTACCTTAAGTTGTATTGTATATCTCAAACCATGTATTCTATGGTTTTAGATTTACCCCTGATGGCATCTCTTGCAGACAAAACGCGTCAGGTTTGTGATATCAAATGTTTTGTATGATATGAACATCAACTACTTTGAAGCTGAAATTATATATCAACAGCCAAGTGACTTTTTATTGCTTTTAATAAATTATCATTGTAACATATTGTGTTTTTATGATACTACCTAAGTGGGAAACCTATTATAAGGTTATCCATAGGCACCCATTCACTATTGTTGCCATTCTGTTCATTGTTCATTGTGGGTCCCTTCCTTACAGGGATCTTAGTCATTTATCTTGTAAATGTGTGATGGTGATAATATTATCATATAATTCATTGATACATGTATTAAACATTTATGATACGTTATATTTGTTTGTGGATGTGTATATTGTATTGATTTGCATCCCCCATCTTTGTGACTGTAACAATCCTGTGCACATGTGCTCCACAGAATGAAGCAGGTCTTATGAAAGAAAGAGAACTATCGCTTGAACTTGCAACAATCAGAGATGAAGTGGGTGAGTAATCACTGGCGAAAATGTAATAAATGACCATGTTGGACTGAACTTTGCTTGTTTTCCAAAGACTGAGTGCCATCACTATTGTGGGAAATAGATCTAGATACTGTATGATGGACACAGACAATCTATTAAGTTATCAATGTGTTGGATGTAACTGTCAACTTATTAAAAATAATTAACAGCTTAGCAGCTATTCTACTCCCTCATGGGGTGGGTGCCCAGTGTCGTATTTGTTTTTGTAGTGTCGCCAGTAGCCCTGATATCCAGCTTTGCTTTCTGTGCAGTTTTATCATCACTTTTACATTGCGAAATGGGGTTACATTTCTCCTTCTGTCATCAATGTCGATATTCCAAGGCTTTTGTGTACACAATATATTTTGTCTTCCATTTATGTCAGTTCTTTTAGTTGACCCACCTACTCCTTGGACCCAATGTTATCACTTTGTAAAGTTTTCATTCAAATCCAACAAGTGGAACGCTCAGCACAGACTCACTGGGTCAAAGTTCTGCCTAGTGACCAATAACAGGAGGTCCAAGCAGACCTCCAACCCACTGGTAGGCCTTCTGGGATACAATGTTACCACTTTGTGCAGTTATCCTCCAAATTCACCCAATAGAAGGCCCAGAACAAGCTATCTGGGTCAAAGTTCTTCCCACCATACACCAACAGGAGGGCCAACCAGGACTTCAAACACCCTTATACCTGGCCAGGATCCAACTGGACTACCCTTTTGTTGGTTTGGGTATGGGTCATCGGGACATGAAATAGGTCAATGTGCATTAGGACGACATGGTCAAAAGATCAACAAAAGCATGAAGTCGAAATGGAAAAGGTTGACATGGAAAAGGTCAAAATGAGTTTTTCATGTATATATTTTTGTGTCTATGTTTTTGCCTTCGCCTACAGCAGTCTGATAACCGTTATCCATGACCTTGCACATTGTCTTCAACTGTTTGCCTTTGAATTATTAATCATGCAACTTGTACGGATTTGCTATTTAATTATAAGATACAATGTATACTAGTACATCAAGTAATAATATACAGAGACTTTCTTTCTATTTGTACAATCCATAAATAAAAGGCGATTATTGCTGAACACACAAATAGTATGGTCACAAAACAGAGAATACAGCTGAAGTTGGCATATTCAGCAGAGAGGGAACCAGGCTTCCGAGAACCGTCAATGCCCAGGGTGGTGGATGATAGATTAACAATGAATACTGTAGGTCCACAGTCAATAAGTCAACACAATAGGGTCGACAGTCAAAAGGTTGACCAGGTCTGCCATTCGTAAAAATGGTAATTCCGCCAAATTCATCACTTTGTAAATTTGATGATTAGTGCGAGTCCCGGTTGCAAATAGGATCGAATGGGTACAAATGGGTGCATAAAAAAATATACAAAATTCAAAATATATACTGCTTGATTCAATTATTAGCAGGACAATTAGGAAGAGCTGTGTGACCGGCACTTTACCTGACATTGCACCTTTGGTGACCAAATATGTCTGTTATCAGTTGCCACGAACAAAAACTATCTGCTTCTCGGTGTCTTGTACAACTCTAGACACAATTACGGTCAGACGGCTGCTGGCATCGACTACCTCTGTTTATATGACTACCACAGAACAGTGTCCTGGCTCTGTATTACATTGCGTATATCTGTCTGTATATGGAGACTAAATGGTCTTGGGCTATGTATTTTAGTACTGAATGGAGAATATAATCAAATAAGACACTAAAGAGGAAATTCAATTGCCAACAATGATCTCACCTGGCTGAATTTGCATGACACCCGCCGCACTTTATGGCAGCGGGATCTCGGCCAATAGGGTTCGCATAGTGTTGTATACGCAAGAGTAACATTTATTTAAGAAATGCCTGTGTGCTAATTCCATCATGGGGTATGAAAGCCATTCCAATTGCTTATTATTTACATTCCTTCAGAGATCCTGGATACTTTCTCCACACTGCACTATTGTAACCCAGATTATCTTGGTGAACCTGCCTCTGTCACATGACATTCGCTTACATTTGCAGCAGGATTATGCTTCTAATAAATTAGACCAGTGGTACCCAACTCCTGTCCTCGAGAGCTACCAACAGTTAACATTTTCCTGGTCTCCTCACAGAATCACCTGTGTATCTTTTAAAATGTGTTAGTCAGTAATGAGTGCACCTGCGCACCTGTGAGGTGAGGTGAGCTTTAAAACATGAACTGTTGGTAGCTCTCGAGGATTGGAGTTGGCTACCCCAGATCTAGACAGCTGTAACAGTTGGTGGAAGAATAAAAGGTAGATACATACAGTACAGTACATATATACTCAACGTATTCTCAAACGTTGACATTTGTAGAACCTATAGCAACATTTTGAAAGGGCCTACAAATGTTTGTTTATTGGGTGGGGCTTGTCATGTGCTTCATAATTTTCATGTCAGAAATGCCCTATATCCTAATCACCCCCCCCCCCTTCCCCTCCCATATCATCTTCCTTATTTATCCCACATATCATCATGGTCCCTCATCCTCCACATCATCCTGTTCCGATAATCCCACATATTATCATGATTAAATTATCCCTCCTTTTTATCATGGTCCCATCTTTCGTATATCATCATGGTCCCATCATCCTTCAGATAATTATGGTTCTGTTATCCTCCACATCATCCTGGTCCCATCATCCCACATATTATCATAATTATACTAACAGTATTTTCGTCATGGTCCCATCATCATGGTTTCATTATATTCGATTTTGTCACAGTCCAGTCATCCCCCATATCATCATGGTCACATCATCCCCCCTCTTAGTCATGTTGCAGGTGACAGCCATGGAATAAAACTAAGGCCTCATTTATACCATACTTTTTAGCAGGTGTGGATCGTATTTTCGACACCACTTAGGTTGACAATCATCAGGTCGACAGGTGGGAAGGTCGACAGGTGTCTAGGCCGACATGGGTGAAGGTCGACAGGTGGCAAGGTCGACATGGGACAATGTCAACATGGGTTTAGGTCGGCACAGCATTAGGTCGTCACGGGTTAGGTCGACAGGTCGGAAGACCCGGCATTTTTCCACTGGGATTTTGCTCGGTCGACTTTGCCATGACCTTGTTTCCACAGCATCATAGTCCCGGGTTTCTCGCGGGTTGTCTCCGTTTCCACTGAACCTTACTCAGGTAACGCCAGCGAAACCTATGGATGTCCTTAAAAATTTTCTCCCAGCCAGAGCCCTGGGAGGACCAATCAGTGGTGTTTGGATGTACACGTGTGCAAAAACCCGTTTCCACAGCTCGTAACCCTTGTGCTAAACCTGCTAAAAAATATGCTCGATTCCCAGGTAAAAATCCCGGGTCACTAGACCCGGGATCTTTTCCTTGTAGCCGTTTCCACTGACACAAGTCCTGGGTCGACCTGGGAAAAACTTTGGGTTCTTAGGCCAGTGGAAAAGGTATAAAACACAACAGCTTGAGTCATTGTTATTCATTACAAAGGTAGATTTAAATAGACCTCTTCAGTAAACTGATATTTTCATTCCGAATCCTTGAGTATATGTATTGGTAGATTGTAAACATCTTATTCTTCTTACATGTGCTGATTACACTTTCCTGTATTACCTATTGTTATACAGTATCATCTATAACCTCATTATGTCTATTTTGCAATGTGTTCTTTGTATTTGTTGTTGATGGGTTTTTTTTTTTGTTGTTTTTTTTTTTGTAACTGTTAGTTTGTACATTATTATTTTTCTGTCCCATCCTGGGATTTGCAAATCGTTATTCAGAAACATATCTGACCTATTAATGACAAATTATATCCCTTTCACAACAGAAGCAAATTACTAGGTTAAAACTTTTCAACCTGGGAATTTGCTGACCAGGGTCGGTCAAGACCAGGGTCAGAGTGCCAGGATTTAAAACTTGTGTTGACCCTTTCACACCACAGAAAAACACGGGTTTTTCAGCAAAGTTCCAGGTTAAAAAGCTTTAACCCAGTAATTTGTGGGTGGTGCAACCGGCAAAATGACCCGGCACTCAAAAATGCCGGGTAATTGCTGGGTGGCCGGTATGAAAGGGGTATTACAGGCCATAAATCTCTGGAGGCTCCTATAATGCAGGCCCGACATCTCTATTGATGAAAACTGCAGTCCCCTGAGGCCAAAATTAGTGGGTTTGTTGGGATTGCTGTATTTCCAACGTAGGATTTCATCCCCCTAATTTGCCAAACGTAACCACTGCAATACAGCAAGGAAACCCCAGATTTACATCTGACAGGTGGGTAGCTGGAAAGTACAGGTTCTGTAAAGAAGGTCAAAATGATCCATACTTGCCTACTCATCTGGAAATTGCGGGAGACTCTTGAGAGTCTCCCGCACCCCTGGAAGAGCAGATCTTTCACATTCTGCCCACCCATTATTTGGGCAGGATGGATAGACAAGCAACTACAATTGTGACGTGGCAATGAGGATCACATTATTTTGAGACATTTCAGCCGTGCCCCCGCTACACAGACTTGCAAATCACAGCATTTGGTGGGAATAGGGGTGGAGCATGATTACGTCAGAATTAGCACCCGCCTACCAAAGAACACAGCAGCGTCTCCTCTCTGGAATTCTCCTGGAGAGGAGAACAAAAAAGCAGGTAGGTCTGAAATGATCTATAGTTAATACTGTGCTTTTGTCTTAAATTCCACCATCAATCACATCAATCGGAATCCGGCTCCATAGGTTTCTAGTAAATTTAGCCTATGGTTTGCTTTATAATTCAGTTTCCTCCCATTGCACCGATCATGTAGCAATGTCAATTTTATGAACTTAGTCCATTTTCCTCCATTAATGTGTCTTTGTGTTGTTGTTCCAGCCTTTAACACAGCGAGGTGCGAGAAATTACAAAAAGAGAAGGAGGAGCTGGAAATTAAATTTGATAATGAAGTGAAGAAACTTGAGAAACATCAGCAAGACGAACTAGAGGCTCTGAAGGAGCGGTTACAGCTGCAGTACGATGGGGAAATTGAGCACTTGCGACAGGAACAGTGTATCCATCTGCTGGGGATCCGAGCTCAGCACCAGGAACAGGTCAGTGGCAGTGTGTGTGTGTGTGTGTGACACAGGGCCGGCGCCACCACTAGGCAGCTCTATGCATTTGGAGGGCGGCAGTTCGCCCCTCACCCCCAGCGAACTGTATAAAAAAATTGCTGCCCCGGCGTCCCTGCAGTGCTGGGGCGGTCAGAGGTGTCCGTGCCGTAGGGGTACCTGCGGCGCCGTCATGTGTATAAAGCTGGCTGCGGCCGGCGGGGTCCCTGTAGTGAATAGCAAATAACTAGCGATATGCGCGTGGTTATTTGCTATTCACTACAGGGACCCCGCCGGCCGCAGACAGCTTTATACACATGACTGCGCCGCAGGTACCCCTACGGCACGGACACCCCTGACCGCACCAGCACTGCAGGGACGCCGGGGCAGCAATTTCTTTACACAGGTACCACCCCCCCCCTCCCTCCCTCCCCCCGGCACCGGGGCGCCCCCACCCCGGCTCGCCTGGGGGCGCTCCGGTGCCTTGCACCGGCCCTGGTGTGACATAGGGCGGGATGTTATAACATCCGCGGCCCCCCTTCGCCGGACATCGCATTTTTAATAACGGCATATGCTATAACATATGCCGTTATTCATGCAAGGGACAGCTCTTGCGGTAAGAGCTGTCCCTTGCGATGCGGTTTCCCGGCACTGGACTTCCGGGTCTGTGACCCGGGAGTCCATCTGCGCATGCGCAGACCCCGGCGCCGGCCGCAGGGCACGCTGGGAGGGATCCGTGACGGATCCCTCAAACAGCGCTGCGGTAAGAAGCCCATAGGCTTCTGCAGGGATTCGCCAGCTTTAGCTGGCGATTCCCTCCGCAGCGCTGACACTGCGGAGGCGCCATATAGCATATAGAAATGCGGTAGAAACCCCGAAAACGGGGTTTTTACCGCATTTCTGCTATATAGCATCCCGCCCATGATCACAATACCAGTTATTCACAAAGTGTTTCTGTAACAAGTAACTGTAGATAATCACTAGTAGACCCTAATGCATGGAGGGGGAACCCTTTGGCACCTCCAGCTGTTGCTGAACTACACATCCCAGCATGCACTGCTACAGTTTTGCTATTTGGCCATGCTAAATCTGAAGCAAAGCATTCCGAGATGTGTAGTTCAACAACAGCTGGAGGGATGAACATCCCTGCCCTAATGCAACAGTCCTGCCCTTTAAAATATTGTGTATGGGCCATTGGGTTGACCCAATTTAGGTTGACATGCATTGGGTTAACTACTGAAGGTCGACAGGGCTTAAGATGACACCTGAAATAGGTCGACAGGGTTGGAAGGTCGACACAAGCATTACAGTAAGTCGACAAAGGCATGGTCGACAGTCAAAATGTCGACATGACTTTTTGGTACTTCTTTACTTTCACGGCGCCAGCATGGAGCCGCACGTACTTCCGGGTTACGCTCGCCACTAACTAAGTAAAATAAACTAAGTTAACGCCATGCCAACATGGATAGTTCATACCTCCACTATCCATGTTGGCATGGAGTTGATTTTAATTAGCGTGGCGAGCGTAGCGAGCCACCAAGCCCGCAGCGTGGGCGAGCGAAGTGAGCCCCGCAAGGGGACTCTGACGCGCGGCGCCATGCTGGCGCCGTGAAAGTACAGAATTACCGACTTTTTCACCCCAGCGGCCGGGCCCCATAGCAGTTGCACCCTCTATAGTTACACCACTGGGAGCAGCAGACATTTACTAACACTGTCCACACCAATATGATAGGAGGCATGTTTCGGACTGCATAACTATTGTGTTCTCTCATGCCCCCTAGTGGAAGTGATATGAAGCATGCAGTTGCTTCTGTTGACAGCAGCACTCACTGTGTGATGAGTAATTATACAGTGGGTACTGCCAGCGGCTGAACGAGTTTAGACACTGCAGGAAGACAGATGTTCCCTTCAGAACGTACTGTACCCTCCCTGAGGACCCAATAGCGAGTTGTTTATATTAGCGCACCAGAGACTCAATCCATCATTCCTACCAGAGTCTAAAAACAAAGTACAAATAGCACACAGCAGCTAACAGTATATAGACGTATAATGGACGCAAAAATGCCTAAACCAAGTAATTGGAAACCTCTGAAGGCTTGACAAAGCACAGATCTGTGTGGAATGCCTTCAGTATTAACAGTAGCAATCTATCGGCATTGTGTCTAGAGGTAAACAGAATCCAGATTATGTGCTGCTGACATAACATTGATTCGGAGGGAGTATACTGCATTACTGATGACCTACATGGAAAATGGGCCCAATTCTTCATTATGTCTGAGCTGAAGGTACCACCAACCTAAAAATGGTAGGTAAATTGGCTCCCGAAAAAAACAATAACCCTAGTATGTGTCTGCATGTACACTGGCCGACCTCTACAAGAGGGTACACATTAGTCAACAGCCAGTTATCCTACCAGTATGTTTTTTCATGTGTGGAAATTACAGTAGCTTACCCAAGCAGCTGTCAATGCAATAGGGCAGTGGTTCTTAACCTTGGTCCCCTCAACAGTTCATGTTTTACAGATCACCTGGCAGGCGCACTCATTACTCACTGTATATGTTAGAAGATCCACAGGTGGAGCTAATTATTTCACTTGTGATTCTGTGAGGAGACCTGCAAAGCATGCAGCACTGTGTGGGGTCCTGAGGACCGAGGTTGAGAAGAACCACTGCAATAGAGTATGCCCATTTTTTTAGTGTTTGATGCAAGGACAAATAAACCTTCTTCAACAATCCAGAAACGTCTCATACATTTCACAGGGTCATTAGTGGGTATGGCGGCAAGCACATACTTGCCTACCTGACCCTCTCCATGAGGGACACAATGCTCTGTTCCTGGCCTTCCCTTGTAATGCATGATTGCCAGCACCTGTGGGGAGCTAGGTCATTGATAAGAAAGGTGTTTCACCACAGGTGATGGCAATCATACATTACCAGGGAAATCCAGGAACAGAACATTTTCTCCCTGAAGGAGAGGGTCAGGTAGGCAAGTATTTGGTAGCACCTGAAGCTGCCTATATTGCCTGCTGAGTATGGGAAAACCGGTTCCCCTCTGCAAGCATGTCACTTTGTGACAAAATGTCCCTGCGCATGTGCTACATTTTACAGGAAGCATTGACAGTATTTATAAGCTAGAAAGGGTCTCCTAAAGCATGAAGAAAAAACTGAAATGTAATAAACTGTGTAGAATTCCCCAAACTCCTGCACTATTCACCTCATTCTGCCACATGGATAAAGGTTCCTTATGACTGAATTGTACTTTCCAATAAATAATATATAAGCAACTAAAAAAGGGTTAGGATAGTTCCTGGCACTATTGTACCAACATTACCGGTGCTTACAGGGAGGACAATCAGGTCCGAAAACAGTCTCAAGCAGACTGAGGGGCAGATGTATGAAGCAGTGATGAGGGAGAAGTGAGACAGAGGAGTAGTGTCGCATCGCAACCAATCAGCACTGAAGTAACATCTATAATTTGCATAATATAAAATTATAGAATATCTGATTGGTTGCCATGGGCCATTTCTCCTCTGGCTGACGTCTCCCTTATCACTGCTTCATACATCTACCCCCCTGAGACACTTCCAGTGTTCTCCAGAAACAGGAAGAGCAGAAGCTGCACAGTATAAAGTAAATGAGCACTTTTAAATGCAATTAAATGCAAATTAAATTTTTACCTTTATTATCCCCTAACTTACATTCAGTATATAAATACGTAATTTCTTCTAAATGGCTGCGATTTGGAGGGATGATCTGGGCAGACATCTAGTAAATTATTTGGACTTTACCATCAATTATCATTTATTTCCACTGACCGATTCATATTAGACGTATTTGCCCGTGGTTATTTATCCCCAGGGCTCGTTGCCCATTGTGTTACTCTCGCCGGCCAGATAAACATATGGCATTTCCTCATAGCACGGCCAAGCATATTATACTGTTCATGTTTGATTTAACAAGGCCATATGATTAGATGTGACTGAATCACACAGCGTGTACACAGCCCAATGAAAATGTTTGCTGGTCACAGTTGCAGGAACCTTGATAGATGATAGTACTCCTTTCACCAGGCCAAGTGATATCTGTGCTATGTTACCCTTAAAGGTTTCCCCTGCCTTTGCTACTATGCCCTTACTCTGATGCAGCGGGATGGGGGAGACAATGTTGTTGGTTAAAATGTTAAACGTGCTGTTAAACCTATTGATGCTTCTTTATTCTATTTCTAATGTGGTTTCAGGCAAAGCTCCCACACACATCACATTGCAAAGTTTAAATATTATGTGCTTGCATTCATTTTAGAACTAGATCACATCACATCGAGTTCTAAATGCCGCCGCTTTAGCATATCACATGCGTTATGAACTAGATGCGATGCAATCTAGACCAAAATGCATGGTGCGCATCACACCCTGTGGGGGCACGTTTAGACCAGTGGTTCCCAAACTGTAGGGTAAATTTACTAAGATGCGAGTTCTGTTTCAGATGGGATGTTGCTATGGGCAACCAATCAGAGACTATCCATTATTTTCTGGTGCTAAATAGGAAGTTGATTCCTATTGGTTGCCCATACATCTGAAACAGAACTCCGATCTTAGTAAATTTCTCCATATGCCTAGGCACCCTGGTGTGCCACAAGGCTCTTGCAGGACCAAATCAAATTATTTATGCTCACAGTGATAAGGAAATCCAGCTCTAGTGGCCAGTGCCGTTGAGAGGGTGGCAGGGTACTTTTTACCCGGGCCCGTTCAGGGAGCCAGGCAATGTGGAGTAGAGAGGACAGGCAGCTGCTGCCTCTCTCCCCAGCTCAGCACACGCTGCTCAGTGCCATGCGCTGAGCGGGGGAGAGAGGCAGCAGCAGCCTGTCCTCTCTCCCTGGTCCTCCGCATAGCACACGGCCCGCAGCCACCGTTAATTTTTTTTTCTACAGGCCACACACCTTTTTCCATTGGCCACACACCTCCCGCTGACCATGCCCCTTTTTCACTGGGGCCTGGCGGCACTGTCGGCAGCCCTGCTAGTGGCTGCCAATCATCTATCATGTGGACAATCCGAAGCACAACTGTACTCCCCCACATAACTGCCCCTAAGGATAACAGATAGGAGGCACAACTTAATTGATTAATGTTTTACAAATTTATCAATAAAATCTTTTATCCTAGGGGGTGATACTCTAGAGCAGTGGTTCCCAACAGTGGTCCTCAAGTACCCCCAACAGTGCATGTTTTGCAGGTCTCCACACAGAATCACATGCTATAATTAGCTCCACCCAGAGGTGTAACTCTGGGAGGCAATGGAGTCACCTGCCGCCGGGCTCCTGCTCCCAAGGGGGCACCTCTCCTCCCCTGCCAGTTTGAATCAGTTAATTGAAAGCCATTGTTATAGCTTCTGTGGCTGACTCCCCCTCCTAACATCATTTTTGCATGTGTCACACCCTGTATTAGAACCCATAACCTGTCTTTGAGACAAACACCTTACTAATTGAGCTACTTGGGGGGCACCAATATATATCTTGCCTCCAGGCAACTGGGACGAACTTACGCCACTGGCTCCACCTGTGGATCTTTTCAAATGTGCCTGAATAATGAGTGAACATGCCGGGTGACCTGGAAAACGTGCACTGTTGGGGGTACTTGAGGACCAGAGTTGGGAACCACTGCTCTAGAGCAAGCATTCCCAACCTTGGTCCTCAAGGCACACTAAGAGGGTATACACACGGATCGATTTTTCCTTATTTTCTAGGTGATCTGTCTAGGCTGCTTGGAAAATAAGCACACATCGCCACGCGTGTATGCCCCATAAGGCTGGCAAAGTGGGGTCCCGCGCGTCACCATCGCCAGCTCAGATCTTTAGCCCATTCAGTCAAGATCTAGATAAATCGCCTGCATGTGCATGAAGAAGACTGATTTAGCACAGATCACCCATACACACATCACTACATGTGTATGGGTGATGTAGCCACTGGGAAAATCGCCTGCCCTGCATCGCTTAGCAAATATCACTAACCAGGATCGCTACCTCTGCATGGGACTTTACAGTCCAGGTTTAAGTGATATCCAGGCTTGAGCAGAGGTGATTTCATTAGTGCCTCGGGTATTTTAATTAACCCATCTGGCTGAAGCCTAGATATCACTAAAACCTGCACTGTTAGTGTGCCATGAGTACTGAGGTTGGGCGCCGTGATTCCAGAAAGTTTTGGAGTTTATCAACACACATCACACATATGAGGTATAATATCTCCCCACCTTGTACAGTCATTAGTATGGGAAGATTAGCAGCAGGAGGGCCAGGCAATTACTATTATTAGACAGTAGTAAATGTAAACATTGTTATAGCTATGTATAACAGCTGACGGCCCTATGCTGAGATCGTGTCTCATTATACAATCTTGATTGACAGTAGACAGATCAGATCCATTCCAATAATGGCAACTATACGAATGCAGTCACTGATCTTCTCCTGCAGGGACATCAGGCTGAAGGGTAGATGTATGAAGCAGTGAGCCAGAGGAGAAGAGGCCCGTGGCAACCAGTCAGCTGCTCTGTATAATTATATATTATTCAAATTATAGATGTTACTTCAGTGCTGATTGGTTGGAATGGGCCACTTCTCCTCTGGCTCACTCACTTCATGTACCTACCCCTCAGTGACTGGGATCAGTGCATTCTTCCCTGTTGCAGGTCCACATTGTCTGCGGGTGGAAGGGGTTTCTCTGGGCAGGGCTGTATTAAACCATGGTCAGACTCTCGCCCATAAGCTTCAGCTATTTTGGCTGCCCCCTGGCACTTTAATCTCTCGGCCTACTACAAATGACAATTTGTAAGCAGAGCTAGTGCCATTATATTCACATCCAGTATTCACATAGACACCGAAACCCAGCTGAAATAAATGCTGCTGACCCATTTTGTCACAGCACAATTATTCTCCTTTCTTTTCTCAGAGTGAGACCGCAATGTCACAGCAGCAGTAAGAGATGGAGACAGCTGCCAATGCCAGCGTGTATGTAGTGTTCTACTGTCTGCTCAGTGGCCCACCAACTAGGGAAGCCAATCACGGTAACCTTATTCAACTCCGCAATTCGGGACTGAAAAATGCTCAATCCTGGGATTCCCATAATCCCACGATTGGCTTCCCTAATAAAGAAAATGCCCAGCCGCCCTGCATATTTACTTACACGGGCGGGTGGTGCGGCCATTAGCTGGGTGGGTGGACGGTGTGGCTGGGAGCCAGGTGGTGCGGCCGAGAGCAAGGCGGGAGCGGTGCGGCCAGGAGGGAGGCAGGCAATGCTGGCAATGGGACCTACACAGCATGACCTTTGACCAGGTCATACTGCACAAGCTGCACAGTCAGGAATGGGAGAAGCAGGGCCGTGTCTGATTGGAAATCCCGGCAATTTTGGTGGCAAATCCCGGGATCTCTCCACCCTACCACTAACCCTGCATATACAGTAACTGGTGGGAGGCAGGGGACCCATCATAACTGCCTTGCTCACCCCTACATTATAAAATGAGGTTCTGTGCATGCACAGAACACTACCTGTTCGGAGCTGAACTCCAATTGTAGGATTTGCGGCAGTAATGAATGACCCAGGTGTTGGTTGCCAGGTTGCTGAGGAAAGCCATTGAGGGAGACTTGCCCCATGGCATGGGCATGTGCCAGGGCAGTGGGGACTAGACAGGAGTTGTCGGTGGAAAGCAATTTTCCAATGTGTTCACAGATTGGTAAATCTGGTTAATGATTTAAAATAGAGATTTGATCATTGAAGTAAGAAAATAAAATGTGAACAATGCATACAGATGTGCTCATACACCTAGGGGTAAACTTAGTAAAGCTTCTAAATGTGAAAAGCGGTATACGTTGCCCATAGCAACCAATCAGTTTCTGTCTATAATTTCTCTTTTGCATCCTAGAAAATGTGAATTTACCTTCCAGTGTCTATATGGCATGAGTGAGAATACATTTTGGCGGTATATTTACTACTAATTCAGATGAGATGTTGCTATGGGCAACTAATCCAGATGCAAAACAGGAAGGCTGCCAAAGGATGCTTTATGTGGTAATTGAGTTATATATCTAAGTTTGCAATCACTTAGGTAAACACAGAGCCCGCCCTAGGCATAGGAGAAGCAGGCACATGCCTAGGGCATCCATCTTAAACCTAGGGCTGGTTCAGCTGACAGCGGGCAGCAGAGAAAGCGGAACGGGCTAGCGGCAGTATGGTGCGGTGTAATGTTAATAAGGAGCAGTGTAGTGTGGTGTCATGAAAATAAGGAACGATACGATGTGATGTAATGTGAATAAGGAACAATATGGTGTGGTGTAATGTGAACAAGGAGAAGCATGGTGTGGTATAATGTGATTAAGGAGCAGTACGGTGCAGTGTAATACAAATAAGGAACAATATGGGATGGGGTCATGTGAATAAGTAGCAATATGGTTTGGTGTAATGTGAATAATGGACTCTAATCTGTGACATAATGGGGAGGGGTGCTGGGTGACAGCAGAACTAGCGGCAGCCCTGTAGGGCACCAGCCAAAATCTTGTCTAGCGCAAAATGGTTAGGGCCAGCTCTGGGCAAACAGCTGGAAATACACAGATATACCTTATTTTATGTATTGAATAATGCAGTCGCTCCCTGGTAAATGAGTGGCAAGGCTGCCTGAATAATCAAAGTCACCGTAATCTCAGGGCCGGTGCAAGGCACCTGAGCGCCCCAGGCGAGTCAGGGTGGGGGCGCCCCGGTGCCGGGAGAGGGAGGGGGGGTGATACCTGTGTAAAAAAATTGCTGCCCCGGCGTCCCTGCAGTGCTGGGGCGGTCAGGGGTGTCCGTGCCGTAGCTAGTTATTTGCTATTCACTACAGGGACCCCGCCGGCCGCAGCCAGCTTTATACACATGACGGCGCCGCAGGTACCCCTACGGCACGGACACCCCTGACTGCCCCAGCACTGCAGGGACGCCGGGGCAGTAATTTTTTTACACAGTTCGCTGGGGGTGAGGGCCGTCCTCCAGGAGCCGGCGCCCTAGGCAAATGCCTAGAGCTGCCTAGTGGTGGCGCCGGCCCTGCGTAATCTGAATATGAACGTGCTACTGTATAATGTCATTGATCTTAATTTGAGTTAATCTTACTTGTATTACTGACATAAACTGCATCTGTTTACCGAAGGAAAGTCAAATACATATACCGGTGCATGCTGGGAACGGAACATAAGCAATGCCTAGCTTTCCCTGCTGTATAATAGCTGCCCAGTTAATCTGCTCCACAGATAATACAACCTCGGTTAATCCAGGTTCTACTGTATTAATGTATTTACAAATTCAAAAACCAGGCAATTAACAGAAACTAATTGGCTTACTGAACAGAGATCCTACTGGACAACCCTGTAATAAAGGGGCTATAATCTCCTTTCCTCTGAATGCTGTACTGTCCTCCATGGCATGATTCACTCCTCTGTCCGAGGACCAAGCTCAGTGCCCCGCCTGCTGTTGGCAGGCACACACATATATATAAAGCCCGTGGAGACTCCAGTATTTAGCTCTCAGCACAATCCCAAGACAAGGATTTGCTGATACTGTGCCGTGCCTCGTTCAAATTAAACCAACAAGAGCCATCTTTCATGTCTATACAAAAACTTGTGATGATATAAGAGCTGGTTATTGAGTGGATGGTGGTTGGTAGTGTTGATATATGTTCGTTACTAATAGGATTAGAATTGATTAGAATTGAAATTCTTCTCACTGCAGAACACTAGCCCTGTGCAGTGCTGTGTGCTGAGCGATCTTGCTGAGCGTTCTGAGCCGCCTAGCATCGCTCAGAACGCTCATCAGCACATCTGCATATGCTCTTTTTAGCTTCACCTCCGCCCTCATCTCCTGGTCACCGACCAGGAACGACCTCCACATTTTGCTACCGTTCGTCCGCTTTTGTTCTGCAGTGCTGTACGTACAAATCATGCAACTCAGAACACATCGCTCCATTGTTTCTGTCGCTGCGTCCGCCTGGCAGTCAGGCCCTCAGTGTTTCTGCACAAATCCAGATGCCAACATTGTTTGTATGTACAGTATACTTAAAATATGAACTATTGTATTTATTATTGGGGCTCTAAGCATATTTTATTTCTCTAGCTTCCAGATATTTTGACCCTATTAAAATAGGCGTGGAAACCTGTACTGAATTACTGCTTTATTTGTACTATCTAAGAGCATTTTGGGATCTCTGTTTCATACGCAGATTGAAGATATGGCTGCCACTCATGAGGCCACTCTGAAGGAGATAAGGAAGTGCCATTCATCCGCCATCACGGCAATCCACGACGACCACGAGAAAAGCTTTCGCAGTAATACATTTATTTACTTTTTCAAAATTGTATTCAGTCCTTAACACCTCACTTCTAGCTGATTATTGTCATCCTACAGCGGGGATGGGGAACCTTTGGCCATCCAGCTGTTGTTGAACTATGCATCCCAGCATGCCCTGCTACAGGTTTGCTATTTGGCTATGTTTTAAACTGTGGCAGGGCATGCTGGGATGCGTCGTTCAACAACAGCTGGAGGGACGAAGGTTCCCCATCCTTGTCCTACCGAATAGAAGCTTAAATTTTCAATTTAGAATGTTTTCTTGTCATTGTGTAGGTCTGTGTGTACAATTCTGCTAAACACAGCACATTTATTTTAACACTAAGGCTACACACAGAGGGCCTTATTCTAGTTCACTCTTTCTGACAAATTCCTTCTTAGATGGACAAAACCATGTGCACTGCAGGGGGGCAGATGTTACATGTGCAGATAGAATTAGATTTGGGTGGGGTTTTACTTCAAAGTGAGATCTATATTGCAGTGTAAAAATAAAGCAGTCAGTATTTACCCTGCACAGAAACAAAATAACTCACCCAAATCTAATTCGCTCTGCACATGTTACATCTGCCCCCCTGCAGTGCACATGGTTTTGTCCATCTAAGAAGGATTTTTTCAGAAAGAGTGAACTAGAATAAGGCCCAGAGTGCTTTGGATGTTCATTCTGTAAGCGGCATAATGCTGGAGAACCGGGTCACATCACCCTGTTTGCTGGCGCTGTTAATAAAAGAGTTACCAGCAACGGCTGGCTAGAATTCAGTGTCATTACTCTTGTCATATTCCACGGATTGTAGAGCGATGCTTATCCCCGGTAACACTGGGATTGTAACATATGGCGATGCAGTGACCCACTCATTGATGGGTTATATCCTCACTGTAGGATCATTTGTTTCATATTTTGTCATGTCTATCAGGAACATCATTGCTAAAGACAAGTAGCATTGATTAATACGCCAGGTCTGTGAACTGTACCCCACACCATTCCATCCATAATTACTGAGAAACTCTCTGTATTGTTCTCATCTCTTTCAAGGTATTTGGATTGTTAATTAACTACTTAACTGGCTAATATTTTTCCATATTCTCAGAATATTTTGTTTTTGATCAGTAAATTACATGAAGAACATTTATCTTATCCAACATGATTAAAAAAAGCACAGCAATCTCACCACTTTCTGTTTGCTCCTTGGCCATTTTCCCCCGGATAGAGGTTGCTGATACATCGTGTATCGCAGTGTCCTCATTACTCCTGTCCTTTCACTGGTACTGTAGATCCTGCTCCCGGATGCTAAGAAGCATTACATTAGGATGCATTGATCCAGATATTGATGTCTAGATATTGATAGGCTTAGAGGCAACAGCATAGGATTTCCTAGTTGCATTATTTTGACTTCATTTCTACGGTTTCTTATGTTGAATAATTAAATCAGGGATTTTCAACCTTTTCTCATGGAACACTGAGCAAAAGCCTTTGGCAAACCACAGCATCGGGCTTTATAAAGGAGACGTTTTATGATTGAAAACAAGTATTATTGTTTAAAAATATATATAATTATATTTATTGAAAAAAGAAAAGAATAGACCTTGGCGCAATCAATTAGCAGCTTGTTCAAATGAGGGGGTTTAGCGCCCCAATTATATATGTAATACAAGGAAAAGAAAGTAGAACAGCGCTGATGTTATACTGATGTATAAAACAATACCACGAATAGGTATAACAAAAATGTATTGATAAACAATAAAATTACATTTTGCTAGCATCCATGTTAGATAAAATGAGCCTTAAATGTATAAACAGTTAAGTGCTGATAGACTGCACCTCCACACGAGTATACTGCACCTCCACACGAGTATCCACCACCCCTCAGCTGTCTAATACCCAGCTGAGGGGTGGTGGAGTCCAGGCAGATGTTTTGTCCATATTCAAACAAACTCGATGGTGGTATTATGCAAGGGGTCCATAAGATGGAAATGGTGGAAACCTTCCCTCGCCGAGTAGGATTAAACGGTAACTGGAAATCCTCCTTATTAGCAGGCCGGAATTAGATGGAATTGTATCCTTGGTGTGCAGATTTAATGTCCAAATACAAAGTAAAGGCTCAATTTAAAAGCAGGCTCTCGAGCTTGTGAGCCTGTTTGAGCCTGGAAGATAATAGATGGAATGTAATTGTTTGCCCATAGGTAACATTCTGGGAAGTACTCATTGCCCTGGCGAGCGCACGGCAGCTTAGCCTGCTTTGGATTCTCATTACAGGGTGTGCAGTCTAGGGCCCCCCTCTTCCCATATAGTCTATATTGTGTATCCATACACACCTGAAGCCTGAGATTGCTTCTGCCTAGATTAGCAGCCCCCCCCACCACCCTCAAATGTTTTTAAGAAGGCACTAGCAATGACTGCACAACTGTGATGAAGGCATAATTTCAAGTAAGTCCTAATACTTTATAACTGTCAGTTTTCTTGGGGTAATTGACTGTCTGGGTGCTGGGCCCCCTTGGGTCTGTCTGGCTGGACCACTCCAGGGCATCGCTACTTTACACATAGACTCACAAACATATCATCATTTTTCTGTGTATGTCTTTTTTATATGTATTTTTTCATATATTTTTTCATATATTTTTTCACAAAATCGATTTTTTCTTCTCACTTTTGACACACCCTTTATCACTATTAGTTGCTTACACATACCCTACATTCTGTGACACTTTACACTCTATTACACTTCACAGCTATATTTTATTTATGTGGTGCCCTGGGGTGGTTTTGCTGGACTGGCTTGGGGGTGCCCTGCGCCCCAGGCATGAACCCCATAGTGCTAGGGACCTGCTCTAAAGAGGTGACCTTAACGTTGGTGGGCAGGTACATATCTTTGGCCAAATGTATGCTAACGTCCTCATAAATGAATTATAAAAGGAATACATGTTAGCAGTAATGATTGCATAGTGCACCTGCAAACCCCCTCTGTCTTGCATATGATATAGCTAAAAATTTCAGCAAGGTAGCACCTCTCATTACAGGGTGTGCAGTCTAGGGCCCCCTCTTCCCATAAAGAAATAAAATAAGCAAGATCCATCAAATAATAAATAAACTGACTTGTAGACAACAAATAAATGAAAAAAAAAACATACAAATTACAAATTTCAGTTCCCCTAAAAAAGATGTCGAATGCAGAACAGAGAACTTCAACAAAGGAATCAATGAACACAGTTCTCCATTTTGGCATTGAATATTCTTTCGGCAAAATATCCCCAAAAAAACCATAGAAATACAACAGATAATAGTAGCGACTATATAACGGTGAATTGGCCGGCATTCGCGGTTCGCTTTCAGTAAACAGTGATCATTGAATACGTCGAATATCATTTTTGGTGAAAAAATTTGCCTGTTCCCCCCAAAAAACGGTGAATCAAGAGCATTGAATACTACCCCCCAGGAGGGAGAAAAAGCAATAGCAGATCATCTATGTGTGCTCAGTAATCACTATAGAAGGAGAGGGGAAAAGAGACCCAGTTACGTTGCAAGGTAGATGATAGTACAAATGTCAAAAGAAAGAGTTGCAAAATATCTTAAAACAACATACAAGATCCTAAACAGCATGGATTTACTGGGGGGAGATCATGCCACACAATTCTTGTTGGCTTCCTTAACTCTGTGACTAAAAGATTAAGGGGAAAGGGTGGACTGGATGATGAGGTGGACCTCCGGTAGTAGGGCCCACTGGGGGTTTCCCCTGTAGAGGGGCAGGCAGTTCAGTAAAGCAGGGATTGGGGCTGGAGTAGGTGGATAGTGCCATCATCTGGTCCCACCACAATAGAAGGTTGCAGAAGACTTGCCCACCTTTCCAGGGGGTCAGGAAAGGCACTTGATATTCAGAAGCCTTCTGGCCATTCCGGGAGGACTAGTGCCCTGTGGACAGGGTCTGGCTGGCAACTTTCAGCCTGGGGGGCAACACAAGCAAGTGGCCCACCTCCATCGCCATAGTTTCACCACCCTACCCTCTCCCTCCTCCCCTCTAGTATGCAGCAAGGATAAAACAATTATTCACCCACGCACACCTACACCAGAAACGGGGACAGCGCATGCCGAAGGCACTTTGCAAACATTTACACTGTAATCCCCATTACACATAATGCCACACACCGTATTGCCCATTACATATAAAGCCAACACTGCAATGCCCATTACGCATAATGCCACACACTGTAATGCCCATCAAACATAATGCCACACACCATAATGTCCATTAAACATAATGCCACGCCGTAATGCCCATTGCACATAATGCCATCACCATAATGCCCATTAAACATAATGCCACACACCATAATGCCCATTAAACATAATGCCACACACCGTAATGCCTATTAAACAAAATGCCACACACCGTAATGTCCATTACACATAATAGCACGTGTAAGTCGGGATTCAGATGTCGGAGAAATGACCTTCGGAATTCCGACTGTGCACTATTTTCACAAAACTTCATGCAGCAGCTCCCTCTTGTGGTGTAAAGGGGAATTTCAGGTAGACACGAGTCTGTTACCAACATTTAAAAACGATTTTATTGAGGCACATTGCTGAGCCTTCACGCAGGATATTTACAATGCTGTCTCAGTGGACACTGCCATAGTTCATGACACGTTCTCCAAATATTACAATAGTATCCTTGCTCGAATTTTAAATAATACTTCTGGAGTTTTTACATTGAGAAAAATAGTAGGAATAATTCATCATTAGAAATGACATTCTACATGCAGGTTTATCTGTATCATGGTGTCTAGGATTTTACACTTGTATTCTTTTAATGTTGGATGAAATATCTGTAAATAACAAGAACTGCTTTTGTATTTGTACCACATCGCTTTACAGTTTGCATTTAAACATTCGATTCCTTCTATTCCCCATTAGAGACGAAGGAGAGTCATGTGTTGGAGAAGAACACGTTAGAGGATGGTTTTGAGAAGCTACGCTTGTCATTACAGGTAACTAGACTATGCAATACTGAGTCTCCTAGAGCTGTATTATGTGCACTAAGGGCCTAATTCAGGGGCCCTCGCAGATATCCAAAAATCGCTTCTCTGAGACCTGCAGACTAGCCATGGCCGCAGTTTAAGTAGCGATGGGGCTGGTGTAGACACAACAGGCAATGCGGCAGCGACCGAATGTTTTGGGGCTGTGACTGAGCATTTTGTGGGAGTGGACCAGACAACGCAGGAGTGTCTGGACCACAGGAGGGGATGACCAGGGAGGCTGTCTGATGTAACGGGGGCATCCATTAATGGGACCCGGTGGTCAGACAGACTTGATGTGCTAGACACCCCCAACACACACACACATAATTTTTTATTGATTATTAGGGTTATTATTGTGGGGGACTATATATGCGTGACCTGCAATCGGGATGCCGCTGGTCAGACCAACAATGGCATCCCAATAATGAAAATCCTGACACACTCTCTCTCCCCCTGTCCCCTAATTCTCTGTACCTAATGCCTAACCCTCTCCCCCCACAGCCTAACCCTCTCCCCTTTTGAGTTCCTAACTCTCCCTTCCTCCCCAC
This sequence comes from Crinia signifera, assembly GCF_055691185.1. NCBI lineage: Eukaryota > Metazoa > Chordata > Amphibia > Anura > Myobatrachidae > Crinia > Crinia signifera. Next base: position 358,075,384 of record NC_139218.1, on the reverse strand, counting down.
CAACCCTAACTTCCTCCTAGTACTGAAACCTAACCTGCCTGGCACGCTTACGTGGAGGATGCCGGCTGTCAGGATTCTGGCATTGGCATCTCCAATAAATCGTGCTTACCTGTCATTTTTATGTTGGGTTTTGCAGCGCAGTTTCTGTTTGGCTACATATGTTGTTATTGGCAGCCACGAGCACTAGTTTTGCTTACATAACTAACTATAAATCATTTGATTTGTGACTGACACACCACCCCGTGGCACCCTTGCGGTGCCATTGCATCCAGTTTAGTAACCAATGGTTTACAGTATGTTGTGGATGTAGTCATGCTCAGCAAATCGCTGCATAGCATAGCAACAAGTGTGCCTGGAATTGGTTGCATGCGGGTGTGAGAATGCACATGCCCATAACTATATACAAATAGCATTGGCTGGGTTAGATTAGTAGCAGACCAGTGCGCCATGCAGCATGCCCGGGCAGACACATAGCAGCAATGGTGGCTACAGTATGTACCTGTGTGCACAGAAGGTTGGGTGATACAGTGATTACAGTAATGGTTACCTCTCCCTTTATCCTGCCCCTGACAGGACCAGGTTGATACCTTGACGTTCCAGAACCATACACTGAGGGAGCGGGCAAAGATGTTTGAAGAGGCCTTAATGAGGAGCACTAATGAACAATTAGAGGTAATTCCATTCATCTTCATTACCAATAGAATCAGAATCAGAATCTTTATTTGTCATAAAATGGCCACATGCAGTGAACATTAAACGAAAATAAAAGAGCATACAGCACATATATACAGCAAAAGCGTAAAAAAGACAGTGATAACAGACAGCCAAATCGTACATGCCTACATTATTCAACCCTAAGATTTACAGTTATTTAAAATCCAAACAGCTATTGGAAAAAAGCTCTCTCTAAATCTCTTTGTCTTACATAAAACTGATCGATAACGCCTATGAGATGGTAGTAAGGAGAAAAAGTCATTATATGGGTGGGTAAAGTCACTCAGAATACATTTTGTCTTCAAAGAAAGTCGACTCAGAAAGATGTCGTGCAGGTTCGGTAGAACAACACCCACTGCCCTACCCGCAGTTGACACAACCCTCTGAAGGGACTTTCGATCCGCAGCCGAGCAGGGACCGAACCAGGCCAATAACCCATAAGTGAGGATGCTCTCAATTACACAAGAATAAAAATTAATCAGGGTCTTCTCACTCAGACCAGCCAGTCGCAGTTTCCTCAGGAAATACATGCGCTGGTTGGCCTTGGGATGGGTATCCCAAGAAAGATCGTTAGCAATATTGATACCCAATATTAGATCATGTTAATTTTTTATGAAAAGAAAAGGCAAAACATATTCACAAGATTTTACGTTTAAAATAATTTCCCCGCAACATCCAGGAACCTTATTAACTCTTTCAGTGCCGATTTGTCAAAATTGGTGTAAAAATTGGCAAGCTAACATTTTTATTCATCAAAATGACCTGTAATGTTTAACTTATATAGGAAATAGAATCTTATTTTACGCAACATTGTTTTATTTGCATTCATATAACAAATGTGAGCGACGCTGACATTTTTAGCGGAGATTTTGAACATCTCTCAAAAAGGTGTTGGCACTCAAAGGGTTAAGCAGGACTGCACGCGTATAACCGTGGGGGATCCGTGCCAGGAGCAACCATGGTTCTGACCCAGTCAGCCCTTTACTCAGGGCTGGCGCCACCACTAGGCAGCCTTAGGCATTTGCCTAGGGCGCCGGCCACTGGAGGGCGGAAGTTGGAGCAGCTGTCCCCCCCTCCACTCCTGTCGCCGCCGCATCGCCCATCACCAGGCTGGGGTGAGTCCGCAAGCAGAGCATTCCCCACCCCCGGGTAGCAGCCACCCGACAACCCCTGCCGGGTCCGACGCACGCCCGGCACCCCCCCCGCCCCCTTCCCCCTCCGTGTTCAATTTAAGCTTAACTGGGTTAGTAATAGATGAATTGCCTTTTCTGCGCAGGAAACCTGCCTATGTTAGTTTTAAGGCTGACATTCTTATATGAGTGAACCCAAATCATCAAAGTCCTAAAAATTTTGTGTAACGCAGTCGGGGGAAATCTCCAAAATCCTAATATAACTACAAAGGGACGTCCTACTTTTCAGCGCGTTTCTGATTGTGTCAGGACCCCGGGAAACCACTTGGGAAAGAAATGACAGAAATGAATAACTCTATTGTGTTACCCTGGTGTCTTATACAGCAGGGCGCTTCCCAGAGATGATGGATAGGACCATTCTGCAGAATAAGTCTCTACACTAACAGAGATGTCAGAACTGTCAAAGACCGTTTTATTATGTAGTATTGTTACATTAATGTGATAGCATGAATAATTCACACCTCCATCGCTCATCTCTCTGGGAGTTACTGAGCTCCAGATGGGAGCTGGAAGCAACAAAGGCCCATCAAAAATATCCGCTTATTCTGTGAGGCAGCACAGCAAGGGCTCGTTCTAACACAGACCAATATGTCGTTCTCTGTTTGTTCAATATATTGTGGTGTATTTGATGCTTTTTGCTCGCTGTTACAGCTCGCACTTCAGGATTCAACTGCAAACGCCGTTTCCACCTCGCTGGATTTTTACAGCAACGTGGAAATGGTGTGTGCGGCCGCTAAAACAGTGAGGCTCGCTGTTTGGGGGAATCCTCACCATCATCTGACAGCGAGGATTCCCTGGGAATGTAGAATAGGGTGAGCGGCTGGCGCGGGGGTTAAACGGAGAGGATCGCTTGTTTTCAGTAATCCCCGCCAATTAAACCCCTCGCCAGCTGCATCGAATACGGCCCATTGGATACTAGATTTTATGCGCTTTGCCAAAAAGGGGGCATGGCGTAGTGGGGGAGGGCTTGGCTTCACGTTCCATGTCCCGGAGATGCAGGGCTGTCCTCGGTGAGTGTGCCGTCCACAGTCCTCGCTCCTACACTGTGACCGGAGCCATGTGCTGCTCGTAATGTTACAGTAAAGCACCAGGCTCCTGTCAGTAATAGGAATCAGCATTTAGGTCTCACTCCCCCTCCCAGGTGTGATGCCACTGGTCACAACCAAGAGGATTTGACTTCTGTATTGTGCAAAGGGTCTCACAGCTAATTACACATTTCCCAAGTGGATATGAATTATTTCTATAAGTTTTTAGCCACATCACTGCTGAGGGTTTTCTCACCCCTGTGCTGAGGCCATGTTTCAGTACAGTGCTCAGTCACAATCCAACGTCATCAGTATCACTTTCTCTATGCCTTCCCCACACAATTATACCTTGTTTTTCAGAAAATACCATTAGTGTTTTTGTTTATTTTAGCATGTCTAAAATGTTCGTAATGGAAATTAGCGAAAATAATAATAATTTATATATATATATATATATATATATATATATATATATATATATATATATATATATATATATGTAAAACCACAAATAAATGTTTTGTGGTTATTCAGTTATGTGCAGGGAGTGCAAATTGCTGTTGTAATGGAAGATGACATAAACACATGCAATGACACCACATCGCACCCCAGATTTGTGGAATTTTATATACAGTCCCATGGGTGACTCTGCTCCTTCAAACAATGGTACCCCCCACTTTGGTACAGGTCAGAATGGGGGATATACTGGACTTAGTCGATGAAAAAACTAAAGTTGTCCATAGCACTGGATGGTATTGTTCGTTGTCACAGGTGATGACCAGACAGTAACTGCAATGGGGCCACTTGTCCTCTGCGGTGACGGTGGGAAATAAATGTGTCTTCAAGTGTAAGTCAAGATTTCAAACACAATAAACTTTGTCATAAAATGGAATGGAATGAAAAAGTGGCTGTAGGCAATGGGTAGACTAGCAGCCATAGATCTGTAAACTTGCAAACCTTCCTGGGCCATTTGATTGACTGGGATAGATTAGCATTATATTTAGTAGTGCCACACGATTTGTAGCCTTTCATCCTGTGCCTGCAGCAGCCGGTAGTAAAACGCTCTTTAATGGTTTTAACATCCTTGACAGACTATTTTTATGCAGAGAGGTCTCGGAGCCAGGCTGCATTATAGCGGTATCTGTCTGCAAACCCTTCCTGTGCAGAATCCTTTATGATACTAGACAAATACAGACACAATCATTATCCGGAGGCCATATTAGGCCACTATGTGATCCTCACTCCTATATTAGGACAGTTATTAAACTAAATAAAAGCATACAATATTATTACAAGGCCAGAAGTATCTCCTGCACCTAGCATGGATGAGGTGTAAAGGCCAGTGGTAATGATGACAGGTACTTGTACGTACGAGTAGTGGGGGATTGCATACAGTCACATTAGCAGTCTGTCCGCAGCGATGTACGTAGCTGCATTTAAATTATGCGCGAATATGACTCTCTGTATCATTATACAGGCACAGCCAGAGAGACAAGACATTGGCTGCCTTTGTATAGGCTACGAGGACATGGTACTAGAAGACCATCTGTGTAAGTTCTTCCACCTCGATGTAAATAAACATGGATGTCTTATATTACAGATTGCTCTGGCTCCATACCGGCACTTAGATGAGGACCTTATCAGCGTTAAACAAGTCTTAGAGATGAAGAACCAGTTAATCCATCAGCAGGAGAAGAGGATAATGCAGCTGGAGAAACTGGTGAGTTCTATGAGGTTTTCCATTCCCTTGGCCTATTCATGATGCACAATAAATGCAAAGTAAAAACTCTCATCGGAAATATATCATGATATTTTTTAATTAGGGATTGAGATAATGATGTCCGTTTGTATTATAAGTGTCCAGTAATTAGAGCAAAATGATTCCCTGCTATTTTGTGGAGTTGGCGTGAAGCAGTTTAGTCAATGGTTACATTTTCATCCTTGTTATCAGCAATACGGACACCTGCTGGCTGTACACGTGCAGCGGTCATCGGCCATACTGTATGTAGGCTCTGCGGCAGTATGCGGTCACCAATGGTAATGCAGGGGCACTCGATGGCTTAATAATATATATTTACAGTGCTAAATACACAATTTTGAGGAATCAGCCAGAGGCTTGGATATAAGCTGATTCCTAATCTGAATTCTATCAACATTAAAGGATACAATTTAAAAAAAAATGTAATCCTTGAAGTGATGTAATTAGGTCATCTTCCTCCCCTACCCCCTGTAATTAATGCATATTCCTTAATTGATCTGTCCTGTACTGTCCTGCAGGTGTCCCTATCACTGATCAATCCTCTATACCCACCTTGGGATCTGGCTGTGCTCCAGCCTACAAATATCCCTTCCTCAAATAAAAGGGTTGACATCTTAAGCAGTGGAAAGACCTGTAGACCAGTGGAGATATAAGAAGGCATTGCTTAAATCCACATAGTAAAATGATTAAGTTACATTCGGAAACTAAATGGGGCCAACTCAATTGGGGACAATGTAAGATCGCATGTTCCACCACTATCCATGCACCACTAATCTTTTACGGTTACATTGTACATTTTCCTCCACACTCCTATCAATCTGTGAGGTATAATACACAATAAAGGGGTGATGTAGGGTGTGGTTATTGATGTTTAAATGCCGGCACACTGGAGACAGTGGAAGTTAATGGTTCTGGAAAAAGCTATTCTGTTCTTGAGTTTAGAATGTTGACACTGTAATGTTGAACGGTTTGTAATGTCAACATGTAAAATGGTGTGTTAAGATGGAGAGGTAGGTTTATATATCATTGATACTGGAACAAGAGCTAGTAAAGCAGGACAAGTCACCTCCTCAGCACAAGAGGTATTTCCTGGTTCTAAGGTGGAGTAACATTGGATGATTCACATCAAACCACTAATGGCGCATTAAGTTGACATGGTCAATAGGTCCTCATGACAATGATCGACATGAGTTTTAAAATTCTTTGAAAAAAGGGGATGTGGTACACTAATTGGGGAGCCATGTGCTACAAGATAAAAATTGACACAATAAAAAAACAAATCTCAAACTTTTCATGCTTCAATAATTTTGATTATCGACAATTTTCCTTGTTTTGAGCTTTTTTCCTTGTTAACCTTGTGCATGTTGACCTTTTAGTAACTGCCGACACTATGCAGGGCCAGTGAAGGTTTTTTGGCACCCTAGGCAAAACTTCAGCTTGCTGCTCACACCATTACCACCAATACCACCTTTCCATAACCGCAGGTGAAAATGTGGAGGTGGTGCTCAAAAAGGGTGCCTCCCCCAGATTAGATTCTGGAGTCAGGGGCATGGCCTAATTATGGGAGGCATGGCCATGCACCCTTAGAATAAAATACAGAAAAAAATGTACTTTAAACAATTCCCTGGCCACACTGTAGCCAAGCGTTCAACAGTGTGTGTTGTAGGTGTAGTGCCCGCCCTGACTATTTGAAACACATCCCAAGGGGGAAGGGTTTAGAATGATCTGTTATGACAGCAGAGTTTGGAAGCAAAAGGCGTTGTTTAAAAGTGACGATTTGTATTCTGGGATTAGGAAGAGGGAGGTTCTAATTGATGGGGTTATACAGATGGAGCGTGGCCCATCTTTGCGGAAGATTCGCCAGCCGCCATCCTCCGAGATGCGCGCACGTCCCCTTACAACAGGGCTCCCCCGGGTCCCTGCCGCTTAGACAACAGTCACCCCGGGTCCCCGCCGCCTTGCCGCCCCCTAACCCTGTCCGTCTCCCTGAAGTGGAGACGGACAGGGTTCCCGTCCCCCCATGCATCTCAGTCAGATGGAGCGCCTCTCCGCCGGCGATCGCCAGCGCACAGATTCTGGCGCTGGCAGAGCAATAGCGAGAGGCGCTCCATCTGTATGTCCCATTAGTGGTTATCTAAACTAGGTACAGGACAGCATAAAGTACAGTACTGTAGACCCCTCTACAATATGCATGCTTAAGAAAAAGTCATCCACTTTTATGTGACTATGGGGGTTATACTGTTCACTCCTTCTGGCAAATTCCTTCTTAGATGGACAAAACCATGTGCACTGCAGGTGGGGTAGATGTTACTTGTGCAGAGAGAGTTAGATTTAGGTGGGGTTTTACTTCAAAGTAAGATCTATATTGCAGTGTAAAAATAAAGCAGTCAGTATTTTCCCTGCACAGAAACAAATAACTCACCCAAATCTAATTCTATCTGCACATGTTTTTTTTTTAGATTAGATTAGATTAGATTCATTTATTGTTATTGCCCCTATTAGGACAACAAAATTCAGTTTTTACATCCAATCGTAATCCAGCACATAGACAATACATAATACATACACAATTATACAATTCATACGTAAAAAATATAAGATAGCATACCATACACTAAGACAATACTCCCTAAAAATCCATCCTCCTAAAAACCCAGCGAGTCAAGCCCATCTAACCAACCTAGCCGCTATTCAGTGCTAAAATAGCTGAAGGGAAGAAACTATTCCTTAATCTAGCGGTCCTATTCCTAAGACATCTAAAGCGTTTGCCAGACGGCAACATCGTAAATAAGCCCTGCGCAGGGTGTGTAGGATCCCTAACGATTTTATTTGCTCGTCGCAAACATCGCTTCCTCTGGATTGCTTCCACCGATGGTAGCGTGGTCCCCACAATCCATTCTGCCATTTTAACAACCCGCTGCAACTTCTTGCGCTCCTGCATTGTGCAATTACCATACCAAACTGTAACACAGTTGGTAATGATACTTCCTATAGCACAGCGATAAAAATTCGTCAATATTCCAATTTTTGTCTCTTTAACATTCTCAGGAAAAAGAGTCGTTGATGGGCCTTCCTCACCAAGCTCACAGTATTAGTTGACCAAGAAAGATCCTCTGAGATGCTAGTACCCAAAAACTTAAAGCTTTTAACCCTCTCTACCTCCGACCCTTCTATCTGAATAGGCCTTGCATGCTCAGTCTTATTTTTCCTAAAATCAACAATAATCTCCTTCGTTTTTTTAGCATTAAGCAACAGATTATTGATATCGCACCAAGCGACAAGAGACCGTACCTCCTCCCTATATGCTGTTTCATCATTGTCAGTAATGAGACCAATTAATGTTGTATCGTCTGCAAATTTAATAATGGTATTAGACGGATGAGCTGATCTACAATCCCAAGTAAACACAGAGTACAAAAACGGACTCAATACACAGCCCTGAGGCACCCCTGTATTCAATACTAACGGTGAAGAGCTGTTTAATCCCCATCTAACAACCTGCGGTCTGTTAGTCAAAAAGTCCGCAATCCAATTGCACATACAGCTATTGATGCCCAACCCGGATAATTTATTAACCAACCTGGCTGGGATCACTGTATTAAATGCTGAACTAAAGTCTATAAACAAAAGTCTAGCATAGGTGTTCTTTTTGTCCACATGCGAAAGTACCAAGTGAAGTAACATGGAGATAGCATCCTCCGTACTCCTATTCTTACGGTATGCAAATTGATATGGATCCAATAAGGGGGAAAGACAATCTTTCAAGTGTGCCAAAACTAACCGCTCAAAAATCTTCACATAATGATTGGCGTTAGAGCCACAGGACGATAGTCATTCAACCCCTTTGGATTCCCTGTCTTAGGCAGTGGGATAATAGTAGTGCTCTTAAAGCATGACGGCACAACTGACTTTGACAACGACAAATTAAAAAGATCTGAGAAAACCCCCGCCAACTGCCCTGCACAGGCTCTAAGAACCCGCCCGGGTATACCATCAGGTCCTGCTGACTTATTCACGTCCGTCCTACCCAATGCCACGCCAACCTCCTCTGCTGACAAAACAAGGGGCTGGCCACTTACAGGCATTTTAACTACTTCCTCACAATTCTCCCTATCGAACCGTGCATAGAAGTCGTTCAGCTCGTTCAGGAACGGAACATCCGAAATTAATAAGTCAGAAGCCCCTGGCTTATAATCGCTCACAGCATGGATACCTTGCCACATACGTCGAGTGTCAGATTTTATAAAATACTCCTCTATTTTTTGCTTATAACAATGCTTCGCATTTGCAATTCCCCTTCTCAGATCAGCCCTTGCTATTTTGTAGGCTTGTGCATCCCCGCTCCTAAATGCGATGTTACGTGCCTTTAACAAGTGCCGGACCTCCCCATTCATCCACGGCTTTTGATTGGGGTACACATAGATCTGTTTCTGAGTCATGACATCATTAATGCTTGCATTGATATATTCCAATACTGTATGAGCATAATTATCGATATCAACAGTTACGCCATCATCCTCCTGGGGCCTAAAACTACCCCAATCAGTATGCTTAAACTTATGCCGCAGCACATCATCCACCCCCTTTGGCCAGACTTTAATGTTCCTCACTTCTGGTTTCTCACGCCTTACACGGGGAGAATACTTAGGAGTGAGAAACAAACATAGATGATCCGACTGCTGCAGAATAAGCTCCCGCAATATTTGTGTAAACATGATCCAGAATTTTGTCTCCCCTGGTGTTACAGGAGACATGCTGATGAAACTTTGGTAAAACAGATATTAAATTGACATGATTAAAGTCCCCAGCAATAATAAATGCAGCCTCCGGGTGTTCTGACTGCTGTTTGCTGATCAACATGTGCAGCTCTTTCAAAGCATTTTTCGCCACAGCATCCGGTGGAACATATACTGCCATGACAATAGCTGATGTGAATTCCCTAGGCAAGTAAAACGATCTACATTTAGCCGCCAGAAATTCCACGTCGGTTGAACAATGCTGTCCCACAGTCACAGAATCTGTGCACCAAGATTTATTTATGTAAATGCACAGACCACCTCCCCTTGTCTTCCCAGAGTCAGTGACGATTTGTATTCTGGGATTAGGAAGAGGGAGGTTCTAATTGATGGGGTTATACAGATGGAGCGTGGCCCATCTTTGCGGAAGATCGCCAGCCGCCATCCCCCGCCAGCCCCTTTTGTCCACCTAAGAAGGAATTTTCCAGAAGCAGTGGACCAGTATAACCCCCTATGAGCAGTGTAGGCTCCAGAGGTCAGGCTGCAGCAATGTACAAAATTCAAATAGGGGAGCCACACCCACTGCCAGTGAGTCCGTTTGGAATGGCAGTGGGAATTTTGAAATGTGCTGCAGCCCCTCACTCACGGATAATGGATATGGATAGATAGATGGAGCCGCACTCATCTGTAGCACTACCGCGCCCATCTCGGTGTGCCGGAACAGGGACATGTGACTGTCTCACATGCTTGTGCGTCCATTGCCGCGAATGGGGCACGCGAGCCTCTCGCACAAGCTGCATGGTGCGTCGAGAGCCGCTGAGATGAGAGCGACTCCATCTGTATATTTATATATCAACAAAACACAATCTTCAATATTGCGCTAATTCTATTAATAAATGGTCACTCTTAACACTGAGCTCTCTACTAGTAAGAACTCAAACAATAGTGTTCTAAGCGCCCATGAACGTCAAAAAAAGATTTTTTTTTCCTGATTTCAACCTTCACAGAATTGAACAACTTAGGAATTATAAAAACATTTATGAAAAATTATAATAAAAATACAGTTTACAAGTTCCTTGTTGCTGGATTAATTCTTTCTCAATGGCTGTTTAACATTCGTAGATGTAGCATGTACCCGACGTGTTTCGTCCCAAAAGAGGAACTTCATCAGGGATTTTTTTATCTCCATAAGGTTTTTGACCCTACGGGCTTGAATTGTATTTGAAACAATTGTACGTTCTGTAAAGCAATTTCCCAAAATGGTCAATTTTTTTTTTCAGCTTATTAAGGTGCCCATACACGCACCGATCCCGACGTGCATTCTGGGCTAAAATAGCATAGCATTGCATGCCTTGTGCATGCAATGCGATGAAAAGCAAGTACAAAAAGTATGTGCAGCACATACTTTTTGTACTGTGCGATGAGGTGTCTCGAGAGCGCGCACCTCAAAGCACAGATCGCACCGCTGGGATTGGTGCGTGTATGGGCACCTTTAGACCTTGTATCCAAAACACTGGATTTATAGTGTGCACGGTCCTTTAATTTGTTTAGTAGTGGATTAGACTTACATATGATAAAACGTCTATTGGAAATGACAGTGTAAGGTCCAAAATACCAGTTATAGTGTGGCCGGCTCCAAGACCTGTCCCAGTGATTTTTATTCCCCTCTTTATTCCCCTCTTTAGTTTATAGAAAAGGTGGAACACAAATGTTTTTCAATACAATATTCAGCTAAAACAGTGCATGTGTCCTCATGTGAATCCAGCAAGCAAGTGTGTTATATATATATATATATATATATATATATAAAACTATATATATATATATATATATATATATATATATATATATATATATATATATATATATATATATATAACAACACAGACGGGTGGCACTCCAGAAATAAGTTCAGTAGTCAAACGATCAGGTGATCCAACGTTTCAAATGTTATTGCAACATTTTTCATCAGGGGTCCAGCACAACCACAGCAAGGGGTTCCAGGTCGGGTGCCCACATAGAATGGGGATGCAGCAAACAGGATAATGTAGCACTCCAGACCTCACAGCAAATAGTTTAAAACTTAACTTTTAATTTGCAACGTTTCAATGCCCGTGCGGCATTGTCATCAGGCTAATTTAGCCTAATGACAATGCCGCATGGGCATTGAAACGTTGCAAATTAAAAGTTAAGTTTTAAACTATTTGCTGTGAGGTCTGGAGTGCTACATTATCCTGTTTGCTATATATATAAATATATAAATATATATATATATTGAATTCCGCACTCCCAGCCAGCATTGAAAAATAATATGGGGTGCTCCTTTAAGGCAACACAGTGTGTCCCAAATGTAGAGCAGGGTAGGATATGGTTAATCCAATAAGGGCACTCACCAGAGTCTCATCATGAAAGGTTTATTGGTACATTACCAGTCAAAAAAAGCGGTGTAGGTCTACGTTTCGGCCACCAGGTGGCCTTTCTCAAGACACATCAGCAGTTGACGTCTTCACAGTACAAGAGTAGGGCTGGAAAGTGGGTATTGGTGGCAGGGTGGGGGGTGGGCAGTAAGTTGAAGTTTCCCCTTGGGTGCCAAGAGTCCTTACACCGGCCCTCGCTAGGTATCTACAGAGTACAAATAACATGGAATTGTTATTCCACTGTACTCTAAATACTCTTTTAGTTAGTTATGCCCTGAGCTGCTGTAGCACCTCCTAAAATCACCTTGTTTTGTTTCTGCAGGCTGAAGTAAATGTTATCCTGGAGGAAAGGATCCAGGTTCTCCAGCAACAGAATGAAGACATGAGGGCTCGCATCGATCAAAACGTTCAGGTCACCAGGTCTGTGGTCTCCGAGGGTCATTGAACTGTAAAAAAGCAGGGTTGCTAACAAATGAAGGTTATATTGGCAATTAATATGTCACTACTGAGATGTCACTTAAAGTATTCTGTATATTCTATCCCATCTTGGGGAACAATTTAGAAAAGAGCTATAACATTGGTCAATAAATCAAATTCGGAAATAATTAAAGTTTAACATGCAGGATTTCGATCAGAGTATGAACAGAGATATAAAAATAAGAAGTTGTCATACAGTAGGTGGACAATTCAATTCTCTGTGGTCAGAAAGGCATTCTGTCTATGTACCTTCGTTCACTTTTCCTCACACTCAACAAAGATGCACAGGAAATGAGCAAAGCTGAGCGGAACATTGGGCAGTACTCAAAATAGTGTAGGACTTTTAAAAAGAAAAACACTGGTGGAACGAGAACTAGAAGGTAAGGAGGAACTTTTACACAGATATATGGGCGCATATGTAGTAGGGTCTGAGTTTTCCAGTATTGCAGGATGCCGGCCCATCTCAACTAGTTTTTTCAAAGCGGAAGTCATTTCAGCAGCACCAGAGAAAAGACCTATGAGAGTGTAAAGGAGACTAGTACAGCCAGCTGAACCCCAATAGGGAATCTCCCTACAGTGATACTGTGATGAAAATTTCCTCATGAAGGGGAACCCCATATAGGTGTGAATACAACACCAATTAAGAGAACCATCAAACCTCCCAGAACAGACCATTATAACAGCTCACTTTTCCCAACTTTCCAACACCCCCATTACCAATTTTTCCACGCTTTCTTTTACTTTTTCTTTTCTTTTTTGTCCAAATTAGTAAAGTGAAAGTTAAAGTGATACTTACCCTCAGTTTCATCATTTTACCACCACACACACAAAATACATTTTCATTTGAATACAGGCAGCGCTTATGTCCATTGTCCAAACTGTATATATTGGAATTGTAACCGGTTGGTTCTTTTATTTTTAGGCAATTATCTGTTGAAAATGCCACTCTGCATGAGAGCGTGGAAAAAGAGAGTAAGGAGAAAAAAAGACTAAGTCGAACAAATGAAGAACTGGTTTGGAAACTTCAGACTGCAGAGTCCATGAGTCCGATAAAACACCCCTCATCTCCCATTAACCGCTCGTCATCATCAAGTCCGCTGTCGCCCTCTAAAATCGGCACAGCTCAAAGATGACCTGTCAGCAGTCAGTTGACATTTTTTTCCCCCATCCGGATTCTTTCTTTTTTAAATACACTTGCCGTAAGCAGTCCTCAAAGACCACACGTCACATCCGACGTATGTTTTTCTACTCCAGATATCTTTCATACAAACTTCAAGCCAAGGAAACAAAAACATTCCACTGATTATAATTACTCAAATACAGAAACCGCATTAATACTTCAGGTACATACATACAGTCCAATATGCTGGGGTTATATAAATATATACAGCATGTGTATTGTACACATGATTGCACACACTTTACAGGTTCATTTGTACATAGTTACTAATATGTACATATGAAATGGAAAGTTTTGTTTTTCGTCTTTTTTTTATTTATTTTTTTCCTTTTTTGGATAATTGCTGATGAATTTGATCAGCTGTTTTCTAACCCGTGCCTCTGTCTTCTCTACCTAACTGGGACATGTTCTGTCCATCCTGTTTGTACTGCTTATTGTAACAAGGAATCACTAATCTTTACAGACTTTTTTTTTTTTTAAGAAAAGCGCCTTCCAAATGCTACCACACTATCACCAGCCGTATCCCGTTCTTACAGAACAACGCCGCCTACGCAATAATCCAATGCTTCGCTCGCATGTCAGGCCTTTTTCTGTGTGTGTGTTTTGTAACAAGGCCCATCGAGGCTGCTTGTCTTCTTTTGGATTTAACATTGAGGATTTCATTACCGCACGTGGCCATCGGGGGGCGCTGTGCTTTTTTTTTTTTAAACATGAGACAAGCTGGATCTCTGATGTATATAGTATAGATTTTACAGCCCTTGCAAACCTTCGTGACTCCTCTTCCAACCACGACTGGATCATTAAACAAAGATGCCATATTCCCATCAGCTTGGACCCTACTACACTGTATTTATAAAAACATTGGTGTGTTAGACCCTAGATCCTGATTAATCTTCCATGTTACTCTTTGTTTAAGAAAATACACTGTTTACACGATAGATTTTTTTTTTCCTGTAAATTTTGTAACGCACATGTGAATATAGGATTCTGCCTGCGGATGAGCACCTCGTTTATAGTTTTGATTGGGAACCTGTTTTGTTTTATAGGTCAGCGGTGCCACATGAGAATATATATAGAAGCTCGGTAGAAATATTTATTTTGGAATGTAATGGATCTTATTACGAGTTGCGTGTACTTTTGTACTTGTTTGTTATTTAATTAGCCATGTCTTTCATAGACTTGCTGACACTTGGTGTTCACCTTCTCCACTGTGAAATATGCTGCAGCCACCGTACCGTCTTTATACTGAGGTTGTAAGAATACAGCCGCCTTTAGGTTACGGCAATGATGCAAACATGGAGTGCATTAGATATGTTTTTATAATGGCTCAAAAGGAACAAGAGAAACATCATGATTATTTTAATTTAAAATTCAACAACGATACCATGAAATTTATACAGGTAATCCAACACTTTAGAAGCGCTCTACTTTGTAATGATGGAAGCTACAGGTGTAGCTGATAAAATCTTGCTGCAAAGCTCCGTCTACAGTAGGTTTGAGTAATAAAACAAAGAGGTCTTTAAAGAGAAGAGAATCTCTCTTCCCTATTGGCCAATCTCCCTGCCACCACGCCGCAGCGGCACGTTTCCATGACAATGCAGCCACTTGCTCAAAACATAGACTTCAGGCTATAAAAGCTATAGCAAAGAGTATATTGATTGGCTCGTCTCATCCGTGATGCTGAAATGATACAATGTGTGTACTTGGATTTACAGAACAATATGTGTCTCTCAGGAACTACCCATATTATTATACTCAGTAACAAGATTTAAATGAAAACTTGTATTTTTACAATATGTTCTTATTCAGTATCGAGCCCACAAATGAGCCATAATCATGTAGATTATACGATTCAGCACCCCACAGGGTGAGGAGGATGGAACGGGTTTAGCTACAGCCTCTGCTTGGGTCCGTTGTGTTACAGTGCACGGTCTGACAGACACTTGTCTGTAGAACATCATTGCCCTTCCTGTGAGAAAAGCACTCATTGAGCAGGTTGGCGACTGTGCCCTGGTCTTGCTTGACAGGATTACTCTCTGCGATGATTGGAGAACTTTGTCCGTGGCATGTTGGATGAACTGAAGGCCCAACTCTGTGATCATAGTCACATAGTGTTATTCAGCTTCTGCTAATGGGCTGCATGTGGGTCATCTGCTGCCACCCCAAACCAACTACCATTGAGTCCTGGTCAGAGATATTTAGTAGCATTTAGCATGGCAGTTGGTAGGGCTCCCATATTTGAATGTTGGACTGTGCTGCAGCTCCACCGCTGGAGCAGACACTGGTCACAAACATCATAGGCTCCATATATTTCATTGGCAATTCTGCCCTACTGCAAGAGTGGTCCTACATCCGTCTGTAGATGATCAACTCCCAAGTGAAGTGGGTAGCACCGGCGGCAACAACGCACTTCAAATTGAGGTGCAACATAATGGCCCTGGTTTACAATGCTGGAAAACAGGGCAGACATGCCGGTCTTAGAGGAACCCGCACACTTAGCCACATCATGAGCATGTGAACTGGGGACACTACAGTGTGTCTCACACATTTGTGGTGCTGGACGTATTTACACATGATAACATCATAAACATATATTGGTCGTTTCGTTACCGGGGCCCCACAAAAACCTTCATCAGGCCATGGTTACTGTGCCAGGATTTAGTAGACTAATACTACAGTGGTGTAGGGTAAGTGAAATATCTAGTATTCCTTAAAATGGTCAAGATACACTGTGATATCACATATACATCTAGATATAAAGTAATTTATTTTGTAGCCAAATAAACATACCTCTACCTGCTCATGTGCTGTAATGGCTTAGTCCAGGCATGACAAACTGTGGCCCTCCAGCTTTTATGAAACTACACATCCCAGCATGCCTTGCCATAGTTTTAGCATTCCCTAATAGAAAAAGTGTGGCAAGGCATGATGGGACATGTAGTTTCACAACAGCTGGAGAGCCATAGTTTGAACATGCCTGGCCTAGTCATTAGCAAGCAGCATCAGTCCCTATGAGATGCAGCTGTGGATAGAAAACATATGGAGATCAGTTATAAACACAGAGGACCGGAGGAGGGAATGTAATGATTACCTCTGTGCGCTCCTTCCAATAAGAACACACGGTTCGAGAACGGAAGCCATTGTGCAGCATCCCTCCAGAGATTTATCAGTTTTCAGGGCTTGGTGAATGTGCTGCAACCACATTGGTCCACCGACGATGAATAGGCGGGTTATTTAAAACATGTGAAAACTACTGTGTAATATCAATGAATTAGGCCCCTTTGTATTCTCTGCACTGTTCAGCACTTCTATCAAACAGCAACAGTGACATCTGCAGGTCATAAGTACTACAACACACAGGAGGATGAGCACAATAATAAAAAGTTGTTTTGTTTACCAAACATTAAACTCTTGACCATTGTGATAGATATTCTTGAAATAATAATTAATGCAGTGAAAATGACTTAGTCTTAGATAGAGCTTTATCTATATTTTATCTGGTGTGTGTATGTCCCTCTGGGAAGTTCTCATTAACCTTTATGTTTGTTTAACCTAGTAGGTGTCCAACTCAGCCCTCAGGATCCCAATAATGTTCACGTTTCCCAGGTCACCCAGCAGGAGCACAGGTGTAATCATTACTCACTGAAACATTTTAAAAGATCCACAGGTGGTGCTAATTAATTCACTTGTGATTCTGGGGAAGATTTACTAAGCTTAATAGAGAAACGGTGGAGAGAGATAAAGTACCAACCAATCAGCTTTTAACGGCCTTGTTACAGGCGGTTTTTTAAAAAATGACAGGAGCTGGTTGGTTGGAAGTTTTACTGTCTCTCCACTTTATCACTGTCAAAGGCTTTGTACATCTGCTCCAGGGTAGACCTGGAAACCATGAACTGTTTGAGGTCCTGAGGACAGAGTTTGACAACTTATGGTTAACCAATAACTTACTCTTCTACTTGTTACCAAAATGTAAGCAAGTATTTTCGGTACTTGTGTAGTTTCACGGCAGCAGCCTAAGCTACGTTATCAGAGTAGCCTAACGGCTGCCTTACTTGTGTGGTTTCACGGCGGCAGCCTAAGCTACGTTATCAGCGTAGCCCAACGGCTGCCTTACTTGTGTAGTTTCACGGCGGCAGCCTAAGCTACGTTATCAGAGTAGCCTAACGGCTGCCTTACTTGTGTAGTTTCACGGCGGCAGCCTAAGCTACGTTATCAGCGTAGCCCAACGGCTGCCTTACTTGTGTAGTTTCACAGCGGCAGCCTAAGCTACGTTCTCAGCGTAGCCCAACGGCTGCCTTACTTGTGTAGTTTCACGGCGGCAGCCTAAGCTACGTTATCTGCATAGCCCAACGGCTGCCTTACTTGTGTAGTTTCACGGCGGCAGCCTAAGCTACGTTATCTGCATAGCCCAACGGCTGCCTTACTTGTGTAGTTTCACGGCGGCAGCCTAAGCTACGTTATCTGCATAGCCCAACGGCTGCCTTACTTGTGTAGTTTCACGGCGGCAGCCTAAGCTACGTTATCTGCATAGCCCAACGGCTGCCTTACTTGTGTAGTTTCACGGCGGCAGCCTAAGCTACGTTCTCAGCGTAGCCCAATGGCTGCCTTACTTGTGTTGTTTCACGGCGGCAGCCTAAGCTACGTTATCAGCGTAGCCCAATGGCTGCCTTACTTGTGTAGTTTCACGGCGGCAGCCTAAGCTACGTTATCAGCGTAGCCCAACGGCTGCCTTACTTGTGTAGTTTCACGGCGGCAGCCTAAACTACGTTATCTGCATAGCCCAACGGCTGCCTTACTTGTGTAGTTTCACGGCGGCAGCCTAAGCTACGTTATCAGCGTAGCCCAACGGCTGCCTTACTTGTGTAGTTTCACGGCGGCAGCCTAAGCTACGTTATCTGCATAGCCCAACGGCTACCTTACTTGTGTAGTTTCACGGCGGCAGCCTAAGCTACGTTATCAGCGTAGCCCAACGGCTGCCTTACTTGTGTAGTTTCACGGCGGCAGCCTAAGCTACGTTATCTGCATAGCCCAACGGCTGCCTTACTTGTGTAGTTTCACGGCGGCAGCCTAAGCTACGTTATCAGCGTAGGCTGCCGGCATGAAACTACACAAGTAACTACTGTTGCCGGGAACTGCATCTCTATCCCCGGCAAGCCTGGTCAGCGCCTCCCTCACACCGGCAGCGCCAGCATCATCCCCTCTCTTTGGGATGCGTTACGCGTCCTCCCGACCTTTTCATACCCCCACTAGCCACGTCGTTGTGGAGTTGATTTTATATAGTGTGGCAAGCGCAGCGAGCCCGAAGCGTGGCGAGCGGACGCAGATTACATGTAAGGTCATCCACGTCTGCTCGCCACACTATATAAAATCAACTCCGTGGATAGTGGGGGTATGAAAAGGTCAGGAAGATGCGTAACTCGTCCGCTCGCCACGCTTCGGGTTGTCGTGGATAGTGGGGGTGTTTCAGGAACATATTCACACCTGTCATATCATACATCTGAGACAGTAATGACGACATGTGTCATATAATGTACTGCTGACTGACTACAATACCGCTGACTGACTATGCTGGATCTGGCAGGGATGCTAGCGGCCGCGGGAACACTACACTACTTCCGACTGACTACGCTACTTCTGACTACGCTGGCTGCGGGAGCACTACGCTGATTCTGACAGTGACAGCTTAACTGCCGCCGTGAAACTACACAAGTACCATATTTTCTCAGTTGCTCCAGGTTACAGCAATCTGTACACATTGCTTTTCAGAAGCGTTGGCCACAAAATGTTATTTGGACTAAATGAATGAAATAGCTGCTTTCAGCACGGAATGCTCTTTGGCTTAGCACTGCAGCTTGCAAACAAGATAGCAATAACTGTAAGGTGTGTCCGTATCCTGTGCACCCAGATCTAGCAGTTGCCACGCGTCTTGTGGTCTCCCCAGTACATATGTAACATGACTGGCTGTTTCATTAGCTGCATCTTTCTTTTTTGAGCATTGAAAGTTTGGTGATTTCCATTGTCAGCAATAAAAATAAAAACTTCCTTGAAATATATTTTGCTTCGTCTAATCATATTGGAATTCCCCACATTGCAGTATAGAAAGATATTGTATTTTTCCCATAATGGATAATGTGTGTACACTGCCTTCTGCTGCACAACAAAGGACTGATCCTTAGGGGTAAATTTACTAAGATGGGCAGTGTAGTGAAGATGGGCTGTTGCCCACAGCAACCAATCAGAATCCACTTCACATTTATTTAGCACCTTCTAGACCAGGGGTGGCCAAACCAGTCCTCAAGCTCTACTAACTGCCCATGTTTTCCAAATCACCTAGCTGGTGCACCGCTGTAGTCATTACTAACGGTCACATGACTGGAATCACCTAGCTGGTGCACCGCTGTAGTCATTACTAACTGTCACATGACTGGAATCACCTAGCTGGTGCACCGCTGTAGTCATTACTAACTGTCACATTATCACTGCATTCATTCCTACTATAGATCCACATGTTGCCCGACACACATGAACTGTTGGTAGATCTGGAGGACAGGCTTGCCCATCCCTGTTCTAGAAGATAAGACAGAATAGGATTGGTTGCCCATAGAAACATCCCATCCATCTTCGTAAATAAACCCCTTAGAGCAGTGGTTCTCAACCTCGGTCCTCAGGACCCCCAACAGTTCTTTTTTTTCCCCCACACAGAATCAGAAGTGAAATAATTAGCCCCACCTGTGGATCTTTTAAAATGTGTCATGATAATGAGTGCACCTGCTGGGTGACCTGGAAAACATGACCTGTTGGGGGATCCTGACGACCAAGGTTGAAAACCACTGCCTTGGAGAGAGGACTGGTTTACTATAATCCTCAGTAAATTGGCTTTGTTCCAAAAGGATTTCTTTGCCATAAGTACCACGATAAAAATCCCACTGGCTGCAATGAGCGTTCATTTGGATTTACCAGGAGGCAAGGCAGTAGTATGGACCAGGCTGGCCTACAATGAACTCTCAGTACGGTACAGTTTTAATTGCTGGTAGGAGGCAGCTTGTTGTCAGCCATCTCAGCTAGCTGGTATCTCCTGAACAGAAGGGCTCAGTGCAGGGCTGATTGGAAGGGACACATACATACAGGAGTTCTAAAGGCACGGGATCAGCAGTCCGCCAGGGCCAGTATTCCCACATGGTTGTAATGCCACTTAACTCTCAATAACCCATTACAGGTGTCCGGCATATCCCAGTGATAAGAGAATCAAAATTTTAAATGACGACACGTTCGCATACATTTACTGTAGATGGACATTGGGATTTAATTGGCAACAGACATGCATTTTTATAATAAATTATAATAAAGGGTTAAAGCATTTTAGCCATGCAGGCATGATAACTAACATGTCGCTTTAGCAGCATGTTAGCGTTATCTGTTGCAGGCCCAGAGGCTTCCCACATTGCGGAGAATTTGGTATATTGAAAAAAAAAAAAAAAAAGATAAGCAGTATATTTTATAGACCAAGGCTAGCCAATGTACGGCACACCGGCTGCTGAGGAAGTACACAACGCATCATGCACCTACTATAAAACTTTGGCAATGCATGCTGGGATGAGTAGTTCTGCAGCAGCTAGAGTGCAGTAAGTTTCCCCTGTTGTGGACAAACCCAAACAAATAATGGAAGAGAGAGGAGTTTGGATTTTTCCAAAACAGAGTCAATCTTGCAATGTGTTACATTAAACATACACTGCATCACGGATATGTCATGGATGGAGGGAGAAAAATGGGTAAGCTGTACCCCTTTCAGACTGCCATAATAATCTGGGTTATTGCCAGGTCAACCCAGGTTGCTGTTCAGTCAGAAAGGGTCCTAAATAATGAACTTGGGGCAAGCAATCCAACTCAGGTAGTGACCAGGGTTGAACATGGGAATGACCTGGGCCACAGTGCAGTGTAAACTGGTATGACTGACCAGGGTTCACTTTACAGCAAGGGTAGAGCCAGATTCCCTGGTGCTTGGTGATGAGGTTATCTCCAAGTGCTGGCAGAAGGGAGATTGTATCATCAGTGTATGAGAATTAATTGTGTTGGACCCACAGTGTAAACAGAGTCTGTCCCAAGTGCACATCCAAGTTAGACCAATGTTAAAAATCCTCGGTCACCTAGGATTTTTATCTGAAAGGGGTATTAATAGGATTTCTTAATAGACGGGCTACTTTTGGACAATAAATATCTAATGGAGGAAATTGACGTCCTTCCGGCAACACCAGAGAAGTTTTCTGGATATAGCCTATCGCTCTGACTGTGTGATAGGTACTAACAGAGGAACACTGCTCACCAATGAGGAGAATGACAGATTGTCCTTTTTGGTTAACTTCGTGTTCTATACATTTTTAAACACAAATGTACTGTACATTTCAAAACAAATTAGACAAAAGACAGGACAATGGCAAATGGGTTTGCAAGATCATCTCGACTTTATTCTGAACATATGCACAAGCGCGTTTCGCAAGCTTCGCAAAAAGTCCTTTTTTTAAATATTACCCCAAATCTTTCCCTAAGATTTTTCCATACAAATACAAAATTTAACCAAATGAGCAACAAAATTGTCTAACAGCGTACTTAAATAAGATAAATACTACAAACCTATTTACAGAAGATTAAAACATTTACTGTACATACCAAAAAGGTAAAAAACTGAATTTCTCAAAGAGTTTTTACACAAAAATATAGATTGTGGGAGGGCAAAAAACTTTACTGAAGCACATTTCATAAATGGTAGAAAGTACGTTGAAAAGAAGGAAAAAGGCACAATTTCAGGGGGGGGGGGGAATCATGACTTGGATATGATGAGGACTGTGGCAAGTAAGCGCTAATGTTAGCATTGCAGATTAGATTGACAAGCATTATGTAACTTTACAGTGTAAGTCCTTGTAGTACACACAGAACAAAGAGCCACTGAACCTGTAGATAGAAGTTCCAGGATGCGGTTTGTGCCCTTTGTGGATAGCTGAATGTTAGACATTTCCTTCTTAGCGCACATTTCTGGCTCAAAAAAAAAGGTCTGTTTTATTCAAACGTCTACATTCTAGAAAGACAGAAACTGGTGTATGTACTTAAGTTAGGTTTAATACAAAGCATATTAAATGTCACATTCAGTCATCCTTTAACGGATGACGACATACAACTATCTTCCACAAACCCTCAAGAATGTTCGATGTACTAGAAGTATATGGGCACCAATGAGAAATTGTTCCAGACAATTTCAAGTAGAATACATTCTATGGCAATAATGTTCCATGCTGCCGGCAGCATTAATATCGTACACACTTTGGGAAAAGATTTTATCATGAAACACACATGGAAGTGTAAATAAAATTGTAACCTCATATATGATATACATACGCACATAATAAAAAAAATATCTTGGCCTACAGTGCCAGTTTGTCGCCCAGCACTTGACAGACTCAGGATCTAGGTGCCACATGATCCTGGTAAAGGGAGGGGGCGCATGTAAGAAACCTTGGAGTCTCAAAAATTCCAACCAACCAGCTACTGTCATATTTCAATGGCAGCCTGTAACACGAGGAGCTGATTGGCTGGTAATGTCTCTCTCTCTCTGGGGCTTGATACAGGTCACCCAAAACGTAAACTTCTGGATTTTGCATCAAATCTGAATATTTCATAATGGATGCATTAAATTAAAAATGGACTTCAATCTCAAAAACATGTATTCATTACGTTATATACACAGTAACATTTAGGCAGTGAGATGGGAAAAAAAAAATCAAAAATAAAGGTTTACTCCGTGATATTTTTAATGATGGCACTTTCCCTCTTTGTTGTTGCTAGGACCCGTCCTATCCAGTGCAATAATTACAAGTGGGAAGGGGCTGAACTGTGCATGGTCGTTTTATGTTAGGTTTAGAATTTTTTTTTCCCCTAAAAGCAGTCCTACAATTTATAGCGGTCTATGCTGGGATTTTTCAGCAGAAATGTTTGGTGTAAATATACAATAGACAATATTTGTACAGCAGATTCCAAGGAAATTGGCCACAAGTATATAGCGTTCTCCTAGACATTAGCACATGAGCAATTCTATTGGTGGGGATACATAATAAGTGAGCGCAGTTAGTATCAGGTGTCAGTGAGGCTAGATGTATGTGGGCACATCCGAAGCAGATTTTTGAGCATACTGATGTGTAAATACAATGCACTGCATTTACTGCAATCTCATACAAGCATAGATGCATAAACCGCAAACTTTCCGGTTTACAATATTTATAAGGGGTGTCTCATCGTACAAACAAATGACAGACTCCTCCCACTACTGTGACATCACTAACAAAAGTGACAGTAGTTAATGTTCCATGATGGAATGCATATTCATTGTGGTAAATAAAACTAGATACTGTCCAACAGATATGTAACGTACGCCCAAATCGCTATGTATTTAGAGGCCAGGTAACCAGCAGACACCAGCTAGTGTAGTGAGGACTGGCAGATATGTAAATGACACAGACTCTCACAAGCACAGAAGAGGAAGTTATGTGCTCGATCATACAGCTGGTGAATACAATTCACCTAACTAGAATATAAAAAAATTAGATAAAGTATATATAAAAAAAAAAATAGTTATGTCCAGTCCCCCCCCCCAAAAAAAATATATATAGAAGACAGACTGGATCTTATATCACAAAAACTGCAAAACCTATGGACAAGAGGTCCAGGAAAGCATTTGGACTAGTTTCCCAGCATAGGATTATCACTGAAGCAAGGCATATACTACAAATTCATCATTTACACTGGGCTTAAGCAGTGTTAACATATATAAAAGAAATAAATGATTAGGCTTTCATATAAAACACTGTAGACCAGACGTTCTCACATACCGTAAATTCCCATGGAGGACCGTCCACTCAATAAATAGTCTACTACAACTTACCCTAATGAGAGGCAAAAACATCTCATTGTATATTCCATCCCCACTTCCCAACACCAGGTCTCCAGCTTTCTTAGCCATAGGGGTCAATTCAACTAGAAGAATACCAGAAATTCTGGACTGTTCACTGGTTGGGAGCACCAGGGATTCTGAAGTATGTCCAGCACCAATTTTACCTTAAAATTAAGTCTTTACTTACATTTATTTCCCCTGCGGGTTATTATATAGCGCACACATGTTCCGCAGCACTATACAGAGGATATTTGAACATTCACATCAGTCCCTGCCCCAGTGGAGCTTACAATCTATATTCCCTACCACATGTGCACGCACACACAGACATTCTAGGGTTAATTTTGTTTCGTTGGAAGCCAATTAACCTATAAATATATATTTTTGGATTCTGAGAGGAAACCGGAGTACCCAGGAGGAAACCCACGCAAGCACGTGCAATGAACTGCAAACTAATTTCCTGTGAGGGCAGCTCACAGGGCCCATTTGGCTCCCAATTGAATTGACCCCTTAGCATAAGTGGGTGAGAATGACGGAAGTCTAACAGAGGACAATATAGAGTACAATCGGTAGCTCTACACTAGGAAAAGATCAGAATTTTTGGGTTACAAAGGTTTATTGAATGGCGCTCATACTTGGTTATACTGTCTGATGCTCTACGAGGCAATCCAATTGTGAGGTTCCCAATACAAAACTTGAATGCATGAACAGCAAAACTACCATGGTTTACTCTTAAGCATATTGTGGGGCTGTTTGAATAAGATATGTAGCTCAAAACTGCACCAGGACACCAAATATAAACAGTTTCAAGACTGGCCAAACCGGTCTTTGAGACCCGTTTTTCAGACCTCCTAGCTGGAGCACAGGTGCAGTCATTACCAACGGTCACATTTTCAACATGAGCTGCATTCATTTCTACCAGACACATTCAACAGATCCACAGGTGGCCTGGAACATAGGAATTGTTGGTAGCCCTCATGCTTGGGACACCCCTATAGAGATTGGTTATGTATAGCTTTCTCGCGAAGCCTTATGCAGCGTGGGCACAGTACAGTAAAGTGGATTCTACCATTAAACATGGATGCACCACAATATTGCTTTGGGGGTCTGCTAGAGACCTGTGGCCTTATACTACATGGGGTGAAATTTAATAGGATGAGAGATTCAGAAAGTGAGAGATTTGGTAAGAAATTTCCAGTTTTTTAAAGGGGCAATCATTTACACTGCAAAATCAAACTGGTTGTGCACTGTAAAGGATTGCCGCTTTAAAAAAAAAAAAAAAAAACCCCTGGAAATCGCTCACTTTCTGAATTTCTCGTCCTATTAAATTTCCCCAATGATCTCAAGAGGACAACCAGCATCACTATCTAGATACATCGGATTGCGTCTTGGCCCACACATCTGAAGGACTAAGCCTTGGGAAAATATATTCACCTCTGAATGTTCCCACCTGAATATATAAACAGGCATCTGGAGAAAATAATCCCCTTAATCAACAACCACTTTTTTACAGCCTGATAGAGGGCCAGATTCTCTAAGCTTCAAAAGTGATAAAATGGAGAGTGATAAACAGCCAGCCAATCAGCTCCTACTTGCCATGTCACAGACTGTGTTTGAAAAATGTCAGGCAGGAGCTGATTGGGTGGTTGTTTATCACTCTCCACTTTATCACTTTTGAAGCTTAGTGCATCTGGCAACTAAACTTCATTGGGGAAAAGAAGAGCAATCTGTATCAGCAACTCAACTACATGCTCTGGCAAAATAACATTACTCCCTTGTTCTCCAAAACTACGACTTAAAGTAAAAGGTTTGAGAAAGCCAAAAATAACTAGCTACTGCAAGTCATAAAGGCCGACTCCACCTCTGGAAGTTTCCATTTATCTGAGAATGTGCATCCAGGTAGAACAGTGTGAATAGCTGTGTGCTTTCTTGTTGTGCGTCTCACAGCTCAGCACAGTGCCAGGATACCATGACCGATTGTCTATCTACTCACAGGATAGAGATGATGTAGACTTCAGTTGGTCTTCTGTAAAGCATCATAATGCACGTTACAGTTTGACAGCAAACCAATCAACATTCTAGCTATCATTTACTTGTCAATTCTAGAAAATATCTAGAGATCTGATTGAATAAACGGGCACCGCCTAATGAGCCCTCCTTGCTTTGTTTCTCTATGTAGCACAGTGGGTTCAAATAATAATTCTGTTACGAAATAAGTGAAGTTGTAACTAAGTGCTTGTTTGGTCAGGGCCATCTTTAGCTTCTGGTTTATGTCCCTGTATGTTCATTTACTGGCATCAAGATCCCTCTTATTATACAACATTGCTGAACAATTAGGGGCTTTATAAATAACAGTTAGTCCTTATCCTAAGATCTAAAGGTCTCTGGTCTGATGTACTCATCTGATCAAACCAAACATAAAAAGTTTGCTAAGTAAAATAACAATAAGTGCACATTTAATTAGGAGGGGGGGAGGGGGAACAATTACTTTTTTTTTTTTTTAAATGGACTTTTCTTCACTATATAAAAAGCAGGCTGCCAGTGCTAGTTTGTATGTGGGATCCATACTCTGCACGGATACCTTCACAACTCTGGGTCATATATTTTAAAAATATATGCCAACATATAGGCTGGAGAATGGTATCACACCCTCTAATACCCACAACAATATCCAACATTTCCACCAGGTTTTTTTTTCCTTTTCAAGTTAAAATTAATAGTAAAAAAAAATAAAAAAAAAAATAAAAAAAAAATCCTGCTGTTGCCAATTACACTAAGTAAGTAAGTCGGTTGTGTAGACGGCATTCGGGAGATATCCGAGGCACAGCAGGCCCGGTACTTTATACGCAAGAGCCATTCATTGTGTTGGGAGAATAGCAGCATGGATAGGCGGCTCTGGCGCTACCATTTGGAGGTACGTCTGTGTGGGTGTAGTGTGATTTCTGCAAGCTTCTGGTAAGAGTCCTTTGTCAATGGACTGGGCAATGTGAATGTACCGCTCGCTCAGGCATCCTCCTCCTCTAGCCCCCACGTAGTCACCTCATTGGAGGCTGCTGGGTCGTCTAGAAATGCTTGTTTTTCGTTATTGTGCACATAAGTCCTTTTATAACTATCGGCGTTAATGTCTGGTACGGAGTTAGCTGCTTCTGTGCTGTGCCACATTCCGTAGAGGAAGTAGATTAAGAAACCTGCGCACACACACATACAAGAAACACCGTTACTTATGTATAACGCAGAGTAATAATGTATAACACAGAGTCATAATGTATAACACAGTCATAATGAAGACAAGCATGATAACAATGTTAAGGTGGCCATACACACACAGATTTATCTGCAGATCTGTCTGGTTA